>NW_020450374.1:774273-809424 GCF_003343035.1 Apteryx rowi | reverse complement strand
GGGCGCCCGCGGCGTCGGCAAGAGCGGTGAGTGCGCGCGGGGCCGCGCGGGGCCGGCGCCTGCCGCGGCGCCTGCCCCTAACGCGGCCGCTCTGTGTTGCAGCGTTGATCGTGCGGTTCCTGACCAAGCGGTTCATCGGGGACTACGAGCCCAACACAGGTGAGGCCTGGCGGGACGGGGAGGGGAGGGGAGCCCGGCGCGGCCGCCCCTGCCCGCGCAGCCCCGCGCGGGTGTTCACCGCCGCCCGTGTCTCGCAGGGAGCCTCTACTCCCGCCTGGTTCATCTCGACGGGGAGCAAGTGGCCGTGCAGATCCAGGACACGCCGGGCTGTGCCCAGGTACGGACGCGTCTCGCTCGCTCGCTCGCCGCGGTCCCGCGGGAGCCGGTGAAACCCCGCGGCTGCGTCCCGGGCGCTGGTGCCTTCCCGCCTCGCCGGAGGCCTACGGCTGCCGCTACCAAGTGCTTTCGCCAGCAGGCGTTTAACTGTGAAGAGAGTGTGCTGTACAGCAGTTGACTTGCTAGTTCGTGGTTTGCATTTAACCCATCAGAGGTATCTGTTTTTTAAAAATAAGATTTAACTCCTAAGCCTGTAGACCATACAGGATTAGGAACTTTCTGGCAGGTTTTGCTGTTGGCCTCTTTTCCTGAGAAAGCCCTGAGCTATATTTAACTGTCTGAATTACTAAGAATAAAAAAAATGAACTGCAGCATGCTTAACTAAGTGATCCAAGAACAAGCATTAGAAGTCCCAGATTTTGGCTTGTCTGCTTAAATGAAATCAGTTCTTCCCTACCACTTAAGGGCTCAGCTTTTGAGCCTAAGTTTCTTAAAAAGGAAACAGCTGGGGTTAACGTGTCCTAAGACAGAGCTCAGATTTCTCTTTGGACCTCTTTAACAGTGCTATCTATGATATGAGCTTTATTTTCACAACCCAATGTGAAATTTTTACTCTGTCATATTGCAGGAGCAAGAAGACCCTGTGCAGATGCTGGATGCTTTGTCTAGATGCGCGAGGTGGGCAGAAGGCTTCCTCTTGGTCTACTCTGTCACAGACTACAGTAGCTACAAGTCAATTCGACCTCTCTATCAGCACATCCGCAAGGTCCATGCAGACGCGAGGACTCCCGTCATTATTGTGGGAAACAAAGCAGACCTTCTCCATGCCAGGCAAGTACAGACAAAAGATGGACTACAGCTGGCAAAAGAACTGGGCATCCTGTTTTTAGAAATCTCCACGAGTGAGAACTCCCACGGTGTCTGCGATGTTTTCCAGTATCTTTGCAAGGAGGTCAGCAAACTACACCACAGCAGCACAGACAAGAGACGCTCATCCATCATCCCTCGGCCCAAATCTCCCAACATGCAAGATCTAAAAAGACGTTTCAAACAGGCTTTATCTTCCAAGGTCAAATAAACCCCACTGAGATCAAGTCTGACTCAATAGACTTTTTATTTTTGTAAACTAGTTAATAAAAATCTTTATTTTTGTACTAATGCCAGCAATGTGGAAGTAAGTATGTTGAAGCTTGCAATTTTTTTGCCATTCTCTTTTGTTCGGTTGCTGCTTTTTTTTTTTTTTTTTTTCAAAATAAAAAAAGAATGCTGCATAGCAACCAAGTAAAAAATCTCTGGTGGCTGGAGAAGGGGAATTTGCTCTGAGGCTTTGATTTGGTCTGGCATTTGCTGTTTTAGTTTGCTCAAATTACTTTTCTTCTTGGGCCTGTTTCCTGCTTGTAAAATTGGGATGATGATGATGTAGCACTCACCTGCCTTTATAAAATACTTGGAAAGCCTTAGATGGAAAGCTTTATATGGAGGAAAAAAAAGCATTATTAAACATGAAAAAATGAAACTGGCTGTAAGAATTCTGCTTATAGTAGGATCTCTCTCTCTCCCTTCAAAGACTCCTGTTTTGCTAGCATTTGTAACTACCTGAATGATAAGCTCTTACAAATGAATTCCAGTTTTTGAAGTGCTGTGCTGCTTGCTTTATAGATCTATCCCACCAAATAATCTCTTGAGCCCAATGCTTTTAATTTGGGGGTTAAGTTTCTCCTACAAATCATCGTGGGCCAAAGTGCTGAGCAATCTACAGCGATGACAAGTGTGTGGGATTGCTGCCGCTATCTCTGGAGATGTATGATAGGAGGGACTGATGCATAGGTTCTGCTAACAGAAAATAGCTTCAGTTAAAAGGAATCATATCTTTATTTTCCCCAGTGCAATTTTGTAGCTAATCAGAGATAGGATGGAACATTTACTTCATGTAAGCTCCACCCCATGCTAGAATGTTTTTAGTAACTGTGTGCTAGATATCTAAACATGGAATGTGTTTTGCACTTACCAAATATGTCTCTGAGGTATGTGCTGCAGGGAGATGACTGTGCTTTGCCAGTACCTGCTGTTTCTGTCCGCTTGAACCTCAAATGTTGAGGGCCATCTCCACTCCTGATGTGCAGAGGAAAGTTGTGGTGGTGGACATGGGAAGTGGGCCTGTGAGCAAGCTGACAAAGTTGCTGTGGGAGGAATCATCAGATGCATGTGTTAGCTCTGGGTGGTGGTGGATGCTACCAGCCGTATTCCCATCCACGGCCAAATGCACAGCCTAAGTCCAGGCACAGTACTGGTACATCTCCTCTTTAAAGATCCTGTGCTGCTCCACCAAAGGGACCATGAAAGCTGAAGGGACACAGCTCAAGGCCTGCAGGAACAGACCCTTACTCCATGTGCTGTGCTTGAAAGTGGGACTGCAAACTGGGTCAAAAAATCTTGAATTTAATTAGGGGATGTACAAAAATCATGGTGATGACCTGTATGAATCAAAGTCATGTTTGAGATGCATCTGAAAGGTTTCTTCACCATGAGAATTATTTCTTAAGGTGCAGGTCTGTGGGCTCAGGGGCTTGAGGGGAGCAGGGGAAATGTGGTTAAGGACAACAAGTACATTCTTAGCAGACTTGAACTTACTGCMCAGTCATGGGGAAATTTGAAAGGGCTAAAAATCAAAGGGGTTTGAAAAATCAGAAGTGAGTTATTCATCCATCATTTCATTGTACTCCAATCAGGGATAACAAATTATTTTCAAGAGAAAATCCCCCTGTGATATGTTTTTGACTGCTTTTTTTAACTGTAGCTTTTGTCTCTGGGAAGTAGCTTGGTAAAATATAGTATGCAGCACGAGTATTCTGGGTTCCTTGAGATGACGGAGGTCGATTTCACACATTCAGTACTGTTACTCTGGGCAGGTTGCTGAAGGTATTCAGCTCATAGATGTATGTAAAATATGCTAAAAGGGAGGAAACATGTACTGGACCTCTCTGTATCTCCTGGCAGCCAGCAAAGGCCAGGTAAAACAGAGCGTGAGGCAATGCCTGACCCCTGGTGCCTGGTGTCCCGAGCGAAACCGGAGCTCAGGGCCCTGCTTTGGTGCAGGGGGAGACTTCAGATCCAGCTCCAGGTTGTGTTTTCTGCCATGGCAAAGCCGTTTTATGGAGCTTCTGCCTTTCCCCTGCTTCTGGCTCCTCCTGGCACCCCTCTGACCTTTCTGCGGCACCTGTGGAGGAGCTGTGTGGTGCCGCACAGTGGCGAGAAGCCCAGAGGGCCACCCTGCAGTGGTGGGATGGGGTGATGCGCTGGGCAGGACCCGACTTCGCTGGCTGCAGGGCTGCAGCGCGGCGCACTTCCCCGTCTCCCCCCACTGCCTCTGGGAGACCCTGAAGTCCTCGTCATCCAAGCACCCATGTTCAGGAGCTGTGGCAGGAGGTACAAGCGCCCCCGTCCCCCTCGCACGCCCCCCATGGCCCTGATACTGCAGTCGGTCTGGCCTGGGTGTGCTGTGGGAGCAGGATGAGGCCCTGCCGGGGACGCAGTAGAGGGAATCTGAGCTTTACATCCCCATTAGGTTTTGCCCAAAACAACCCCAAACCTATGAGGGAGGGCTGGCTGCTTTTAGGTGCCTTTCATATAAGGCTGCAGCTGAGCTGGGGAATCCCTGGATCGCTCTTTTGGGTACAGGTACACATTTTATCTCAGTAAACTTTTCCTCAGTTTGGGCACTGAGGCCAGGTGTCAGAGTGAGCCGACACGGAGCTGCTCAGACCATGCAGCCCCGGCCGCACCGGCCACGCGGAGAGCGAGACGACTGACCGCCGGCTGAGTTTAGCCTGGCATTTCCTTCAGCGCCGAGTGAGCGTGAGACAGAGGGCCGCGCAGCGTGCAGGGAGGGAAAGCCGCCTCTCTAGCGCTAACAGGGGAACTGAAAGCTGTTTTAGCTGGGTCGCCACCACTCGCACCCTCCCTGCCAAATACGTGCCACCACCAGTCTCAAAGTGGCCCCCCGGCTGGAGGCCAGGGAGGTGTCCTGAGCATGAGTGGGGCTCGGCTTGGCCTTCCTCTTTGATCAAAGCAAAATGCACGTCTGTCTCCTTCCTCCCACCACCTCCGCTACGAAACACAATCACAGCAATTTCCCCAGATAAGAAGGATGAGTGGGATTTCAGAAGCAGGGACGTGTGCGGCATCACGCACTATTATGGCTGCTCCTACATCAGCATCCCTCCCCTGTTGGGCTATTTTGTCTAGTTATCTCCCAGAACTGAAATCATCCAGTAATGCTTTAAGACTTCAGGAATTTTAAAATAGCTGCTGCCATCAACCTGTTCCATGCGTTTTGGTTCAGGAGCCACAGCTCCCTACATAGCACCAAGAACATTTTCTCCAAAACGCTATAAGGGTGCTCCCCTCGCTCCCTGCTCCAGCTGAGCAATCTTCTGAACAGGTTCAGAATAAAGTCCTTTAGGGAAAGTTGTCCTTTCGTGGCAGTTCTTGCATCGGCACATTACTGTTGGCTCCTGCCAACTTCTATCAGATTCACATCGGTAAGAAAGCAGGATTTCTTCCCTCCTAAATCCCAGGGTTTGAAGACAATTGTCCTTTTCAGAGAGCAATAGTTCTGGGGATGATTCTGTTGCTGTACCACTGCTCCAAAGAACTATTCAATCCTCTGAAGAACTATCTTCCAGAGATATGTTCAGAGTGACATACGTGAAAAGCTTATTACAAGTTAGAGCAGGGCTCTATTAACATCAGCCCAACTTTGATTTTGGATACCCAGTGACAATTCAGACTTCCAAAAAACCCCATTCATTGATCATCTACCTGGCTCTCCCACTGCTCTCCTCTTTCCCCATACCTCATAAGGAGAACAAATATTTTTCTAATGAAAAAGATTTCTAGATAATTGATTTATGAGGTTTTCTTACTACATTCATGGCTTGATGCTCTTGACCAAAAGAAGTAGGATCAGATGTATGAATGAGGGTTGTGACTTGTTATGGCAGTGTGTATTTTGGAGCATAACCAGTTATATACTCTCTTCCCACACAACTAAAAAAAAATTAGGATATAGATATCAAGCATCCATTTCACTGACCCATGACATTTCACTGATAACTGAAAAGCACTGTGGTAAAATTTGCATAATAATTATAGAGCTCCATAGGTGTTACAGTTGTGGTTTTTAGAAACATGCTTGGTTGTTTGCTGTCCATTTTTCCTTCCTTGACTGAAAATAGCTTTCCATATGGGAAATCATCAGCCAGAAGCCCTCATGCCGTGAGCAGCTCTGAATAGGTGGTTGCTTTAGTTACATGCGGAGTCCTCTGGCCTTTGCTGGGCGAGTGCTTGGGCAAAGGGATCTGCCCTTGTGTGCAGGCTTGCAGGGTCATGGTTCAGAGAATTATATTGCTCTCTTGATCTGTGCACAATATTCCCATTAAAATGTATCTGGCCAGAAAATTGCACAAGGTTATTTAATAGTTCAGCCTGCATTACTAGGAAGTGGTAATTAATTCTTAAAGCTGGAATATTTCTCTTCTAAAGTATTTGGCTCTTTTCCCATTACTAAAAGCATCCTCCTCTCAGGTTTCAAATGGTCCTTGTAATCATTTCATAGTAATTTTCCCCTTTGGGATGGTAAGCCAATATCAGCAAACATTGTTTCTCAGCACAGCACTGGGAAGAGGGAACTAAACTCTCCCCACCAACCGGGGCAGTAAGGTGAATTATGAGCTCCATCCCTGTAACTGATTCTTCCTCCTCGTCACATAAACAAAACCTAGTGCAGGCAAACCAACACACCTTCTGTCTGGGGCTCGCAGTCCTGAACCCTTCCAGGAGTCTTTAGAAACATGGCTTGATTTGAACTGCCCTCAACGAGGAGACCTGCCATGGATACCGTTTCTTTTAACATTAAGAAAACCTAAGGTCTCTTTAATCCTAGGAGACAGAAGTGGCAAAGCCCAAGGAGTGCAGAGATCACGAAGACATCACAGCAATAGCAGTGTTGTATTGGAGCCCCCCTAGGATTTGAGGCAGCCAACTAGGTGTTGCCTATCTGCAATACAACAGCAGGCAATGAACATGGATGTAATTAGGTTGATTTGAGGGGAAAAAAAAAAAAAGATTTTGTTTTGCTGGACTCCAGAGGGGTTGCACTCAGCTGCTAGGAAGGGGCAGGTTGAGTGGCCATCCGCAATGCCCAGCACCTGTGATGGGGACAGCTGCCTTCCCCCATTGTCTCCCATCCCTCAGGAGTTGATCTACTGCCCCTCTTTGCTCTCCCCCCGACAAGCAAGGGTTAACACTTCCCACCTGCACCAAAATCTCCCAGCATTGTGGCCTGCTCAGCAACCGAGGTGGGATTCATTTCATCTAAACGGACACATCTGTAACATAGATAACAGCATTTGGGTTCAGCTGCCTCTATTGTCAAGGGAGAGAATGAGGCACATCCGACCATTTTCAGCATTCCGTGAGGAACTGCGTCTATTCCCTCCCTGAACGTGTGCCTGCCCAGGCCCTGTCTCTAGCAGACCCCTGCGGACCTGTGCAGTCCAGACACTTCTCCCTTCAGTGTCTTCAGAGCAGTTGCCCTTTCTCCAGCCCCCCCGATTTGGCTTTGGGAAAAGCTGTCCCAGGGTTTAGCCGTGAGGTAGCTGTTCCATCAGCACAGGCAGAAGGGAGCTTGGAGGATTTTATATCAGAACCATGATTTTTTTACCCTTTCCCTCTCTCCCCTTCATTTCTCAGTATATATAAGCTAAAAAAGAGAGCTTATTTAGGTATGGTGGATTCTTCAAAGTGCTTAGTATCCCATACAAATGTCTATGTCCCTGCAAATTAAGGGTGCTTAAAAGACAGCATTGATCAAGAGGGGATTTTTCTCTCTACCCAATTGCTGCTCACATATAGTCTATTAAAAGAGCTACTAATGGACTGTTTTGTGGTTGTTGCACAACAAGGAAAAAAGGCTTTTTCCTTTTATTTACAATGTGAGGATGAGCTACAACACCTGCTCTGTGCTAGTGGCTCTGGCCACCCAGAGGGGAAAAGAGGCCATATCATTTTAAGGAGGGCCTTGAAAAAGCAGTGGAGCTTCAGGAGGGAGCACAAGCAGGTGCCAGTATGCAGACTTCCCATGGGTTTGACTGCACCATCCTTTAAACAGGTAGCAGCAAGTGCAGGGCTGATTTCCTATTAAAGGGGTATATAAAATGTCGGGTTTGGAGATAGTTTCCTAACACACAGAAAATGGATGAAGCATGACTCCTTGAGTCCCTTTTATATTTAAATAGGGAGATACAAACATAAAAGGTAGCCTCAGTACCATGTGCCCATCTCATGTCAATAATCTTGGCATAGAAGAGCCTTCTAGATTAAAAGAGCTATTAAAGGGCTATTGATGTAGGCCTTTGCTAAATCAGGCATGTACCTTGAAGATAAAATATGCATCTGGTTGTTGAGGTACCTGCTAATTTTAGCTCTGGCTTTGAATAATGGAATAACATTATTAGTCTGATGTAAAACTGTCCAAATTTCTTATGCAAAAATGCCATCTCAGTTGTGAAACAGCATCCTTTTGATTTTGCCTAGATACTAAAGAATAGCGGTCAATAAATATGCATGCAATTAGGCTAATCTGAGTGAACAAAGAGAGATTTTGCTTAATATATCTAAAATTCCATGAACTTAGGCATCAGCAAATGCAATGAATTGTTTTCCGTCTTTTGATTGTTTCAGGGATTTCTGAACAAGCTTGCTTAAAAGATATTATAGTCAATTTACCTTTGCTAATGAGATGTTCAGATAGGAAGCTGATAAAATATAAGCAAATCTGAAGCAGAACTGAGATAGTTTAGTTTGGGCAATGAGCAGCCCTTTCTTGCTGCCTGTGTCTTCCTCTTGCATATCAAGGGGAAAGAAATGTCCTTGACACTGGAGGAGACTGGCACTTTCATGGCTGCATCTCCTTGGGGACACAACAGAAGAGAAGCAGAGATAAATGCAGGCCCAAATCGTTGTTTCTCATCTCCACTGCCTGGATCCATACCTTGCTGCGTAGACAGGTTCCTCTGAGCTGCCTTCCTGTAGGAGCAAAACTTCAAGGGAACCACATTCTTATAAAGGAAACCTGATGATTATAAAAGCATCTTACAAAAATGCTTAAGTGGAGGGTACCATGGTACAGTCCACCTTTTGCAGTTTGTGCCCTCCTTGCTCTTCAACGTCCTGTTAATATGGAGCTGAGCTGGAGGACGTGACTCACAGTCACAAGGCTTTCCCTAGGAATCGTAAGTCTCACAGGTTGTGCCTATACTGCTACCTAAAAGAGGGCTAGTGACTAAATCTTAGTCCCAAGGCCAAGTGGACTGGCCTGTACCCACACTGCTTAAAGCTAACTCCCTCCAGATTAGCCAGGTCTGAACAGCATTCAGCCCTCGGTCCCTTCTGGGCCCTCTAAGATGCTCAGATCCCTAAAGACAATTTTTTTCCCTATGTTTTCTTTTTCAGTTCAAAATATCCAAAACGATATGAGGGCTGTGTCTGAGCTTTTAAGATGATATAACATGAAACAGGCTTTGCATTGCATGCCTGTGTTGCATGAGGCTTGTGGAGGTGTCGGAGAGTGCAAAGCCCAGCAGGGGGCTGTTAAGRGACTGTGTGGCGGGAGCGACCTAGCACAGTCTTTTCCATGCTGCCTTTTGGAGAGGGCCTGTGAAATGAGCTATTCCTGGAGCAGTGGCTGGGCATGGGCTGGAAGAGAGCTGGCTGCAGCAGCCCAAAGCAGAGCTTGGCAGTGAGCTATCAGTGGAGCGAACGGTCAGAGGTCCAGCAGAAGCTCATTCCATGACCCTTCTTTAGGCACCTGTATAAACAAACCTGTTCACTTCAGGAATGATCGAGTTCTTGTTCATAGCTTGCTGCTAGTGTGAAAACTTTGGCTCCACTGTCATTGTAATTCCCCTTGAAGCAGTTTTAGGCCAGTATTAGATCACCCCTAAGCCTCCTCTTTGCCAGACTAATCAAACCTTCAGTCTGTTCTTGCAGATCATGTGCTCTAGACCCTGACCATCGTGGCAGCACTCTCATGGGCCTTCTCCAGTTTCTCAACATCCTCTTGAACTGGGGAGCACAACATGGGACACAATACTTCTGGGGCAGCCTCAGCGATGCTGAAGAGAGGAGGGTAATAACTGCCCTTAGTCTTTTGGTCATACTCCTCCTAATTCAGCCCAATATGTGGCCCAGTATAAGACTTTGATGTCTTATATTAAACCTGATTTCCATGAAAACCCCAGGTCCTTTTCAGCAGGGCTGCTACTTAGCCAGTAGGATCCCAGGCTACACCAAGGCATGGGGTTATTCTGCCCCAGCTGCAGAGCTTTGGACTTCTCCTGTTGAACTCTGCAGGGTTTCTGTTGACGCAGGCCTAAAATTTCTCAAGGTCCCTCTGGATTGAAGCTCTACCATTTGGTTCATCAGCCATTGCTTCTAATCTATTACCGTCTGCAAATTTGCTGAAGGTGCCCTCTGTGTCACCATCCTGGTGAATGATGAAAATATTGAACAATATCATATCCAGTGTCATTCCCTGGGGTACTCTGCTCATTACTGGCTACCAGATGGCCATCACAGCATTGATTAGTACTCTTCGACCTAATGGTCCAGCTAATTTTCAGTCTGTCAAACATTTTGTTCATCCAGCCTATATTTGCTCAACTTTTTAATGGAAATGCTGTGGGAGGCTTTCCAGTTGTCAGAGCTGTCCCTGATCACCATAAGTTTGTGCTGATGATAGACACCAGCCGTGCTGTCACATCAATAAGCTCTTTCAGCACCTGCAGGTGAATCTCATCTGGTCCCATGGATCTGAATACATACAGCTTCTTCGGTAGTCCTTCATTTGTTGCTCCTCCTGTTGGTTGTCCCTCTCCTGCTCAAATCATGGTGGTGCATGTGAGGGTTTGGGGGTAGGCTTTGTCATTGAAGTCTGATGCAAAATAGACATTGACTACTTTGGTCTTTTGCTTATCACCTGTCAGTAGGTTTTCTCCCCATTCATTAGCAGACCCACAATTTCTATTAATTTCCTTTCGCTCCTAACATACCTATAAAGTCCCTTCATGTTTCTCTTTGTCCCTAGCCAGTCTTACCTCCAGCTAGGCTTCAGCCTTTCTGATTTTATCCCAAAGTGCATGAGTAATGTTTTTATTCTCCTTCTTTGATGCTTGTCCATGTTTCCACTTGTTGTAAACACTATTTTTGCATTTCAGTTTATTGAGAAGCTACTTGCTTAGACAAATTCCTGGTCTTAGACAAATTCCTGGTTTGCTCCTGAGCTCTCATACTCCAGCAATGGCATATTCCTGGGTCACAGTTGCACTTCTCTGACCATGCTTTCAGCTGGGCTTAGTGCAGCAGGTCACAAGCAATCCTCCTTGTGATCCCACTTTCAGACTGCAATCCCCCATCTATTTGCACTCTGGGCCCAAGGCACCAGTTCAGATCTCACCTCATTTTTGAGAACCACAAGCTTGGTGCTCAGGATCCTTCCTCCCTTCAAGCCTTTCCACAGCTTGGCTCCCTCCCACCTGCCTGTGGGCCTTTGTCTTCTCTCCCCCCCATGTCAGCTGTAGAGAAGACGAGAAGCAATGGATCTAAGGTGCAGCATGAGGATTGAGGCCAGAAATTAGGAAATGATTTCTCAAAGTCTGGACAGTTAACTATGGAAATGGAGTCTGGTAATTGAGCAAAATCTCACCCTTCATAATTTTAAAGAATTTTTTTTAGAGATATATACACAAAAAACAGCAGCAGAGAGAGCTGTTGCTGTTCTGGAGCTGGCAAAGCTGGACATGCTCCTTAGTCCTGTTCAGCCCTGGTTTTCTACATTCTCTTCCATGCTCTGTCTATTTTGTTCAGCTGTGAGTCCTTGCCCATTTCAGCTCCTTTCTCCACATGGCCAGGTCCTCAGGACCCCTTCCCAACCCTCCAATTTTCCAGACTAGAGAAATGCATTTTATTCTTTGATTATCAGGAACTTCCACCTCTCTGTGGCTTGAAACACAATACAGCCACATGAGTGGGTGCCTATGAGAGCACAGCCTAGCACAAGGACCTTAGAGAAATGACCTGTTATCTTCACACGTAGATACCGAAGGCTGCCCACCTGTGAAAAGAGCTTGTCACAGCGCCAGTCGAAGAATGGGAAGGATCCACTGACAACCGCAAAGAGGATTTGAAAAGATAAGGCAGAGCAAACCTCTCCCAGAACTCCTTTGCAGCACGGCTCCTTCCTGGCTGGCCGTGGGGCTGCAGCTGCAGAAACGCAGGACCTGGCACGCTCCCCTGGCCACCTACAGCAGCTGCCCCTAAGAAGGACCACCCTAGCACTCAGCGCTATCCTCGGTCCCCACTGTGCTCTGAAGTGTGGTGATTGGCCTACTTTTGGACACTACTGATGGGCATTTTTAGATGACTTAATTTGGAGGCTCACTCAGCAAATACCAGCAGAAATCCATTTTAACTGTCATAATTTCCACTCTCGAGTGAGTCCCTTCTGGTTTGTCTCCCTATGTCCAAAAGCAACTGAAGAAACCAAGCTGCAGTCGGGACACTTTCTCCCTACCCAGTTTGGCAGTATATAATGGAAACATTAAACCATTTAATTAACCATTATCAAATCCTAGATGTGGGGCTCTGAACTTGTTCGAGAAGAAAGCCCTTGGGCTCAAGGTTGAATCTTTGCTTCCCAAAAGGAGGTTTCAGGGGCCACCACCCCCATAAAGACAGGAGCTGCCCCTACCTGCACTACCGACTCTCTGGTTCCCGGAAAACTGTTGCCGGAGCCTGTGCTAGGCAACGGTTGGGCACTCTTGATTTCAGCATATGTTTTTCTTGGGAACAACAGTGTGATCTAATCAGATTCACAAGAGCGGTCCAGATCTGAAGTACTTATGGAAAACTGTAAACAAGCTGGAGTAAACATAACAGTAACACCCTTTCCTAGTCCCCCTGCAATTCAGATTTACTGTACAGATGTGACAGTAAACGATTTAGCTGTCTTGAGTCACAAATGTGGCAAAAGTATCTCAGCCCCAGTTAACTAAAGCCGGACGTGATAAAAGCAAAACAAGCCCCCCAAACACCACATTTCCTAATGAAATCAATGTATTCCTTTGTGAATTTGCATGATCTGCAGTTTTAGAGTTCTTCAAAAGTAGTTTATAAAAATATTTACCCATGAGTGTTTATCCTAGTGAATACTCAGGATTTGCTGCAAAACTGTAAGCAAGGTGAGATCTTCTAGTTTTGGGCTAGTATTCTGCATATGGCAAAGGGTGAGGGAAAGGAAGATGATGTTCCTTCTGTGGGGTGAGTATTGTACATGTAATAGCATGCAGTCAAGTAAGTAAATTATGGACCTTACAACACACTGCTGTAATACTTTACTTAAACAGCCCTTAAGACTGTTAACTTAAACATCAGGAGGCCTCCTGCAGTTTGCCGACACCAATTTTTGTCCTATGGTAACTTTAGAGTAGCAAACTCCTTAATGAAAGGTTTCCCGAGGAGAAAAGAAACTTGGAAGATTTATATTTTTCCTTCCTGCTCCTGACCATAAACTCTGTATAATCTATCTACAGGCAGGTAGACTGAGAGAAGATTTTATTACTGGCAAACACTGACAGTATTTCCCTGCCTGAATAATAAAGACAGATCTGTGTAGCCATTGCTGCCTACTCTCAAGAAATTGCAGCTTCCCTCAACTAACAGAAACCTTTCATGAAGGCAAGCCAGACTTCTTCTCTTATTTGTTTTTTCAGATTATTTCTAGCATTGTATTTTTTTTATTCACAGTACAAGTCCCATCAAATCGGTTTTACATAAAAATCTCAGCTCCTTGAGAAAAATATCTGAGAATTTCTGCTGCTATTCAAGAACAAATTTCTAGCTGTTGTGCTTGGAAAGAGAAGTGATCTAATGTGACCCAAAGGCTCAGAAAATGAGAAGGCGCCTTGAGCTCCAAAGCTTATTTTTCAAATCCTATGATTTTTAAATCAATCTATTGATGAGAAAATAGAAGTAGGAAGGAGGGAGGATGAACTGTGGTGATTTTCTCACTTCTCCTGCTTTCCTGTACTTTAAAGAAATGGGCATACAATCAATGGGAGTGAGCCTGGGACAGTTTTATAAGCAGAAGTCATTAGCCATGACAGCTTTGGAGCTGAGATTCATAGGAAGACAGCTGCCCTCCCAGGGAGCTCCAGACAGAAGCCTGGGGGACATGTGCCCTTTGATATTTGGTGAAGAAAATGCACCTGGATGAAGGGGCCACAGAGTAGGACTGAAAAGTATGTCCAATTTACATCATATGTTGTATCAAATTAGGAGACTTTCCTGTTAAAGAGTAGACATGTCATAAAGTAAAGAAAAAGTGTATGACTACAATGTTATGTGAAAATGCCTGGGTAGCCTGATTGTGCCTTTGCAAGCTGGGGAGAGGGATCTAGCTGAAAACCAGCAGCTTTGGGGTGCAAAAACCTTAGATTAAGAAAGGAGGCACAAGGGAGTTCAGGAAGCTTTACTTGAGCATCCAGAAGAGTGGGTAGCACCGTGTGCTGCCCCTTGTTTTGCTGGAGGCTGTGACTGCTGAAGACTGAGGAGGAGGAGCTGGTGGCTGGGAGGGTGGTGGGGAGGACATGTGCGGGGTGAGCTGTGCCTGGCTGCATTGCCTACCTTACTTAATGTAATGTCTTCACCAAGAAATCCCAGTGGAAGACGTTAAGTAATTTTTGCTATGTTTTGGGAAAGGAACCGCTGGTTAGTGTGCATCATCCTGCTTGCTTTCCTTTTGCCCTTTTCTTCCCTCAAAATTGTTGAGCCACTTGATTCATCCCTCATGCTTGGAGGAAATACAGCTCACTGGGGACTTGGACAGCTTTGTTTAATCTTTCCAAGGCTTGGAGGCTTGAGCAAACTGTTACTAGCAACATCTACAATTTGAACCAGGCCCTTGTTGCTATCAATCAAAACCTGACAGAGGGTCACACTCAGCTGGGAGAGCCAGAGCAGAAAGCTGAGGAAGGAAACCTGCAGGAAGCACAAACTTTTAGGGAGCAAGCCCAAACTAGGGGGTTGCTGACTGGAAAAGGTTGCGTGGAGGAGGACAGGAGTTACTGGCACTGGTCCAGCACTGGATTAGAGAAATAAACCTCCAAGGAGGGTGGGATGTGGGGATTAGTCCTGTCTCCTGCCAACCAGCTCAGTGAGTCATAGGGATCAGAGATGCAGTAACAACCATGGGTGGCTCTTACCTTGGGGCTAGTGGGGTCCGTCCTCACCAAAAATTCATAAACCTCAGTAAAGCCTTTCTGAGTCTTACTTCCCTCTCTAGCACTGAGTCCAGACCCACAGAACACCAGAACTGGAGGCAGGCACTGCACTAAGAGGTACCTTTGCCTGCATGGTGGTCCTCTGTAGGGATTTTGCTGTCTGTCGGCAATATCACAGAGACAGACATGTGGCAGCTCAGGCTGAACACATAAGAGGACACATGGGAGAAAGTTACATGATCTTTTGTAAAGTAAAGGCTGTTTTCTTTTTCTGTTTTCCAACATATAATCACTAAGTATTCTTATCTTGTTAGCATTATCTTGGTAATGCATAGCCTGTATTGTTCTTGTTTTGTGCAATGTTGCTCTGTTAAACCTCTGTTGAGCCATATGTACGCACAAAATTTTCTTTTGAGCTCCCCACCAACTCAAGGCATCAAATTCAGGACTGCTAAGAACAAACTCCTGGCCCCTCACAGTCAGGTGCCGGTGGCACAGCCCCTCAGGAGATGCCACCTCCCTGCCCGGCCCAGCTCTTCTCCCTGCGGCTTTCAGCTTCTCAACCCCTTGCCTGGGGGCCTGGTTCTCCCCACTGCCCCCAGTTTATCAGCAGGGTGGGCAGCCACCTTCCAGCCCGGGCAGGGCTTGGGTGCACAGTCCTGATGCACTTCCCTGGCACTAGGTATTGGAGTGGCATTTTGCTGTTTGTTGTGGGGGCTGGTATTTTTTTTCCTGGAAAAAAGAGATGAAAGAGAAGAGTTGATGGGTCAGCAGTAATTGGGTTTGTCTCTGCTGCAGTAGCCTAAATACTTGATCAATGGCCCAGCTCCATGTCAAGGAAGTGCTTTTATCCTGTGGTAAGACACCTCTCTCATTTTTTCTGCAGGAAAAGGTCTTGAGAGGGCAGCTGCCAGGAGCCTTTGGGAAGGGAAAAACATTTGCACACATCTGTTGGACATCCTACACACAATTGAAATTGCTTAGTCGGGACACTGATGTTTGGAAAGTGCCAGATTTACTTGGACATTCCTGCTCTGGCCCCTCACACCTCACAATACAATTTCTAAGTGCTGACTCACATTTATTTTTTCTTCAGAAGCCCCATCATCATTAAGCAATCTTAAACAGTGTTTCCAACTCAGGCATGCTTGACCTTCCCTTCAGAGACTCCTCTGATATGTAGTTGCTTCTTGGTTTTGTCAGAGTTGGTTTTAACGTCTGTGGAGCCAAGGCTTCTCTCTTTCTGTCAGTAGGACACGGTGGCCTCCACACTCAAGCTGCTTCCATTTTTCCTCCAGAAATTTTAGCTGGTCTGATGAGGGATGATGTGAATAAGGTATTGGTTTAGCTTAAAACTTCTCACAGATTATTTTCAAGACACCAGTCAAGTTGCAGCTGGCCTGTGGCTTTTAAGGAAAGTGATATAAAATTTCTGCAAGACAGCTGCTGATCCTTGGTTGAGCAGCTGAGTCAGTGGAGGCTGTGAGCTCCACTGGCTCAGCTGGGGGCCAGGGCAAAGCAGTCCCTTCCATGGGGAGTTTGTTGCCACCACTTCCCTGGGGTAGTTTTGTGTAGCCTATTTCAGCAGTAAAACTGCACAAGGGCTAGTGCAGGCTGAAGCCTGTCCAAACTGGGCTAGCTTAGGATAGATTTTGCTTTGCAAATCCCGAATGCGTTGTTTCCCAAACTGTGGAGGACACAGGGCTGGAAGAACCACTCTGGCCAGACAGGAGAAGCCATTGCATTCACACAACCCAGAAGATGCTCTCTCCTATGTCTGGGAGAGCACAAGATGAACTGGGAAGTGCTGCCTTGGGTGATTTTATCATAGCTTCCCTGTAGGGGCAAGCACCATGTATCTTCTGACCTACTTCCTTAACCCATCTGCCAAGGCAAAAGCATTACAAAGACAACACGTACCCTGAGCTGTATTCGGAAAAACTTTTCCAGTTCTTGAGCTCCTCTCTGCCATCCTCTGCTGACTAAGCTGCTGTCAAGAGCAATGGTTGGCTTGTGGAAGCAGAGATCACAGCCATAGGTGTGCGTGTGTTTGCTCTGGCTCTCTCCACCCCCTGCACTGCATCCCTACATAGGCATTTGGTGAAGAGGCTTGACACAAGCATTTTCCACTTAAAGCAATGAGACAGAATCTTGATGATGCCTTTTGTCAAGCAGCTGAAGATGAACAGATTTTTTTTTTTAAAGCAGTTCTACATGTTTTTTTCCTCCCACTAGGTCAATTCTTCACCCCACGTTTGGTGCAGTGGGAGCTCGGTACTGTGGAGGGTGTGATCAGCACCATAATGGACATGCCGTGCATCTTGCTTCGTTTGTACTGTCAGCAATCACACACCTGGTATGCAGATACACCCACACACTGCGGGAGGATTTGGCTTCTTTTCTTCCTCCTTGTAAGAAGTGCAAGTAACTGGTAGAACTAGATTGTCAAACTGGCTTTGGTTTGCCTTTGTTTAAAAGAAAAACCTCCCAAACCTCCAAACAATCCACAAGAAGAACAATTAAGTGTAAGGAATGGATCAAGAGACTCTGAGGAAGATATTTTTCATAGCTTTTATCTTCTGTCTCTTGAACTTTTGATGTTTCTATGTGGACATTTTGCCTTTCCAACATCCAGTCAATTCTGGTATTTGAGCTGCTAAACTCAGAGCCAAGTACTTTCCAAAATGGTAGTGAATTGCTTCAGTTGCCCAGGAGAGCTCAGCTTCCCTGCTTGTTTAGCTGAGCAGCTGGTCCAGGAGCTGTGATGCCGATTCTTTCTGGGTACAATGCTTTTAATCCTGGAGGGCCCTAATACACTATGCAGATAGATGTTCTGGCAGTATCCAACATTCCTGAAAATTGTTCTCTCTGCAGAATTACATCTCAGAGCTTGAAACCTTTCCACTTCTCAAGACTGCTTGAGAAGTAAAGCATTATTTAACTGAGCTGTGGTATCTGACCTTTAGAAAGCACAGAAGGTTGTACAGGAGACAAATCCACTGTGAAGGCCTAAGTTCAGAAATGTAGGCTTTATTAGAAATATGTTTTTATATTTTCTGCAAAGATATATTTTAGTATAGACATAGATAAATTTCAGTTGTGCTTAATGTGCCTTCTCATTTTTTATTATTTTCAGATTACTCCCACATACAGTCTGATAGCTATGCTGCGTCTTCTTGCAGTCACTGGCTGATTGCATCATGAAGATCTCTGTTCTAGTCACAGCCATGTGTAGAAATGAATAGAAAAGTCAGAGTTTTGCACAAAGAGAATGTCAGAATATGGATAGTTAGGTCAGCTTTTTTTGTGTCTGTGAAAACTACCTTCATTTTTCAGGAACAGCAAAGTAGTAGTAAAAACAATTTCACTGATTACGTTTAAGAATGAGACCCAGGAAAAACAATCTATAAGAGACACAGTGTAAACCTGTTTTCATGCTACTGCTCATTTCACAAAAGCTTGCTTAGCAGGGCACTTGTGGCAAGCTGAGGAAGAAAAGGGTTACATAATCTGCACCAAGATGACAGAAAACACTCTAAATGTTTAGCTTGTTTTTTGAGAACAACTAAATCTTCATTGATTTTTCTGGAGATAAAAGCTGAACATACATAATTGAAAAGAATAGCACCAGTGTGAGTAGAAAAAAAAATACATGACACATTACATTGATTTAGCCATTATGTTGTACAGGCTGAATGGAATACAGCAAGAAGAGCCATTACATGTAGTTGTTGCCAAAGGTGGCCTTGATATTTACAAGTACTCACACACAATTACAGCTTTAAGTACAGTAGTAAGCAGTAGAGCTCTGCCCTCCCCTCTTTATCTTTTAAGTCATAAAATTGCATACAGTGCTTCTTAGTCATCCAAACTATGCCACAGAGGCATTGCTGTGTTCCTTTTTCTAGGGGAGGTACTGAAAGGATGGGGAGGAAAAAAACCTAAACAGATAAAAAGAGGAAGGGGGAAGGCTTTTTCCATGTAAAAGAAGAAATGCTCATCCTAGTCTTATTGGCTGGGGGCAGCTGAACTTTCCAAAAATTCTCTAACTCCCAGTTCCTGGGGAAAGTACTCAAGGTACCATTTGAGGCAGAGTTTGAATCTGGGTTCACCATTCCCAGTTTCACATTTTGGGCAGTGGAGCATGACCAATCCCAATCAGCTGCTGAAAAATCTCTCACTGACAGAAGAAAATGTTATATGAGGACTACTTAATCTCCATCCAGTGATTTTAGGGAAAGAGTTGCCACCGACTGATTCTCACCTCACTTTTCCTTCCCATTGGAGAAGGAAACAACCCAAGTTGCCTTTGACTCTTTAAAGATACTGTTTTGGGGAGAGAACTGAAAGTTTCAGGTGTAAGGGATGGGAAACACTGCATGCATCTCCTTAAAGAGGAATATATTTGCCTTTTGCCCAGAAAACCCAGTAAGTCTTATTTAGGACCAGATCGCTGGTTCTCAAACTTTTATGCTCCTGACCTCACCTGTATTTGTACTTCTTTGTTCAGTTCTGGGTTTTCAACCCTATCCTACTTTCAGGATCATGAGTCAATGCCTAATAATGAACCCTCCTTTGAAAATGCAAGTCTAAATCTATGCCTATGGCCTGAGGACAGACCAGCTATCTGTCTTCTGAACACCCATAATCCGCATGATTTTGTCCGTACTGCTAAATGCAGTGGACTGGAGACTGATCATTGTCCTCGCTGCCAAGCTGTTCTGGGTGTCCACACTGCTTAGGCTAGTCCTTCTGTGGGAGATTTTTCTTGGAGACAACTAGTTGAAGTGACTCAAATCAGAGCCAGGGAGCAAGCTAATAATAATTACAATTACAATAGTTAGAAAGCTAATAATTAATAACAGGAAAATAGTGTGGATGACTGGAGGTCCAGTGTTTGAGTTCACTCCCTGGCTCTCTCTTACTTAGTAGTGTAGGTATATCCTTTAAGAATGTTTTTTCTTATGTTTTTAGTCCACTTGTTTGTGTTTTTCATATTTAATCTCATCCGTAGGACAGTTCTGCTGTGGCCGTCTGTGGGCATTGATCAACGAAGATGACAGTTTTTTTTATAAAGCTAGCAAGTTTTACTGCAGCTCCCTTGCATGAGGTCATGGAGACAGACAGCCTGCACTAAACGTAGCCTTGTAAGAGTCACTCACACTTGAGTGAAAGTACCACTGGTGTTCAGCTTCTGCCTGGTATACAAAAGAAAGTGATGGAGGTCATAGGATAAGGGAAGTGCCAGATGGCCACCTGCCCACCTCCTGACTAACCTTACTCAACCATGCCCTACTCTATTAGCTATACCTGGGAAGGAATGGAAGGATGGATGGATAGATAGATGGATAGATAGACAGATACATACACACATACACATACATACATACCTAATCTGTTTGATGTATTAATTGTCTGAACCGTTCTGTTCCCAGGGTTCCTTTCTGTCCTTAGAACAAAGCAGCAGAAGAATGATGAACTAGAGCTGTTATAAACATGGCAGAAGGTGGAGATGGGTAAGATAGTCCAGTCATGGACTATACTTTCACAATTGCCTTTGAGGTTGGAAGGGATACCACCGCACGCACGGTAGAACTACACTAATGCATGGATCCAGTCTCCAGGACTCTGCGTCTTGTGGGGAAGTCCCATAAAAGTCCATTTGACTCAATAAAATCACTAGTTGCTATCCAAGGCAGTAACTCATGAGTCCACTGTTTTGCTACCAGCACTTCCACGTTTAATCTACAATAAACCCACACATTACACTTGCCTCTCTCTCCTTTTATGAACACCCTCTCTCAGTAACCAAGGCAGGAGGCCTGTACTGCTTGGCAGACAAGTTCCTCTGCTAGAGCAATTTGTGCATTGTTCAGGGAAGTTTCAGGGTGAGAGTCAGGGCCTTGAGTGCAACCACCTCCCTCCTCCCTAGGGGTTTTGCTGCGACTGCTCAGGGCCAGCTCTGATACGGTACAGCCTCATAACCTCAGATCTGACTGCTGTGAGAAGGGCAGTCTGGAAAGAACTGTGAGAAGCCTCCCTGGGGACCTCCTTGGTTTTGTTCAGGGACTGTATCTAAGTTCAGGCATGTGCCCATGGTCCCTGCCCGAGCTGAGCTGCAGGTGTGCCTGTGCCTGGCCATATGCCTCACTGAGCCCTTGCTCTTGCTGTTCTCTGACAATGAGTGCTGCACAACTCAGGACATGAAAACAGGAAAAAGCCGGTATCTTTTGACCTATTTGCGGATGTGAAGTATGTGCAAATCTGTGAGATATGGAATTATCCTACTTTGTCCCAATAACGGTCCCCTTCAATTAACCATACTGGATCTTGTGACACTTTAGCTTACGTAATTTTTTGAAAATATAGCTGTAGAGTTGCAAGCTCCCGAGCTGCTACTGCTGTATCCCAGCCATGGAATCCTGTTTTTGTTGGTCTGACAACTGTGCAATAAAGACATCATTCACTCTGTAGTGCTGTTGTTCCTATCCAAGTGGCTCTCATGTCTCCTCTCCCTTATTGTCCTGCTGCGAGATCTTTATTGTGGGGAGCTAAAATAGAACTAATTCATTGTTTGCTAACAACTTCAGTGTTTGCTTATCCTCGGTAAAATAAAGAATTCTCCTCTAATGTGGCCCTGGCCTGGTCCTCTCTGAGGCCAGTAGAACTTCTTTTTGATTTGAATTAAGCCTCAGATGCAGAGGACAGATGCAGACAAAATTAACAAGCTCATCTTTCAGATGTGTTTTACAGCATTTACAGAAGCGCACTCTGGCTAGTGGGGCTGATCTTGGCAAGGCTGCTTGTCTGCTTGCATACTAGCTCTGCTAGCATCACTGAGGGTGTTCACAGCCGTGGGCTCTCCTCCCAGAAATGAGGCTGTTCATTAGCACATGCTTTGCTTGCTGGAAGTCAGTGTCTGCTGCAGAAGAGCTGTAATGTGGTTCATGAGCAAGCAATTGTACCTGAAAAGTTTTATGAAACTGTAGTAAATTTATTGTCAGAACACTGCTGAAAGATGTATTCAGCAGGCACTGACAAAAACAGAGGAATTTCCTGGTCTAATACTGCAACTTGAAGTACATGACATAATTTTAATTGCAACTGATGGGTTTAGGGCTGGTAAGCCCTCCTGACAGTGCCACCAGCTGTAACATTCTTATGCCGAACTATCAATCCCTGTTGATTCAGCTGGTTGGCCACTGTTTTGGGGAGAGATCTCCTGAGTTTCCAGGCTGGCTGCCCAGGCTCCTGGATGTCCAGAAATTCCAGATGAGTGGCCACTGTGGATATACTGTGAATCTGTGCTTCCCTGACATTGGAGAGTAATTGTGCATGTTTAACCCACTGGGTCTATTTCTTTTTAGACCTGCCAGTGTTGGCATACAGACTGGAGTGACATCACCCCCTGGCAGGATTATAGCCTTGCCTGCAATGGCTCTTAACAGTCTAGCAAAGCTGACAAAGTTTTGCAAAGAACATCTAGATTTTCATGATGTTTTCAGTTATTTTATCAGAATTAATTCTACTTTATTGACTGAGAAGCAAAACCGTTGACTGTTTTGACTGATTTGGTCTGGTTCATGAAAACATGTGGTTTTAGAGGGGCCTCTGTTTTTTAAAGAATGTTCTGTGCTTGAAAGCCGCTCCTCCTGGGCTGCATCCTCCATTCACTGCTATTAGAGCTGCAGCAATTTATACACAGCAGCTAAGGAAATGGCCCAGTGACTCCTGGACAAGGAACTCGGCAAGGTTTTGCTCTCAGCTTCCCTAATGCATCTCTGCCCACATGACTTTTTTGCTGTAACTAAGTGTAATTTGCAATAAATATCTGCTCAGGTAAAAAACAATCACCCACTTCACAAAAGGTCTCCAGTTAAATTACCCGTGTTTGTGTAGGAGTGTTTTCTTTTTTGCTGGCAAAGAGTCCTTATAAGGAGTAATAACACTGAAGAATCTTTTAAAGAAAAATGTTTATCGAAGGTTTACTATTTCACAGGTTTTACTGTAGAATCATTTACGCAAAGCTGTGAGTCACAAGCTGAAGTTCAGTGTCTGAAATTGCTGGCAAAGTGAATGAATTTTTGTGCATGGCAAAGAGATCAGTAATCTGCATGCATTACAGTCAATTTATAATTGCTTTAAAATCACATGGTAAATGATTATAATTAGGACAGGAGCTGTTAAAATCAAGAACAAAAGAAGGCCAAAACCTGAAGCTATTTACTGATACATCCCTTTCCCTTTAAGGTTTATGAAAAACACATTATAACTCATACCCAGAAAGTACAATAAAAATAATCAATGACCCTTCAAACTACTTTGATGTCAGTAAATTTGGCCAGAGTTTCTGTGAAGTGTAGCATTTATTTGCGATATGTGTCACAGGGACCTAGGCCTAAAGATCCAGAATAGACAGGTCTTGACAATAACTTTGTTGTCCTGCCTGGATGGTTGGTCATACCTAGCAAATTGACATGACCTCTATCTATGGCTCTTCTGCTTCCTGCTTATCTGGGGTTCACAATATCTATTAATAAAGAACTTCTTCCTCAAAGACATTCTCTGTCTAGTAGCAAGGAGAAGAGATTCCTGCTTGCAAAGGGAGCATCAAAATGGGTGAAAGATGCCTCGGGAAAATACACATCATTCTTCACAGGGATGACTATCCATCAGTCCCACAGACTGGAGTAAGACTGAGACCACAGCTAAGTAACTGGAAAAAAACAGAGTGGATCAAAACCTTGAAAAGAGATATTTTGGTGATAGAGGCTAAAACCAGCCCCACCCTCACAACAATACAGACAAGTATCACTGGTCAATAGGTTAATGTGGAGGTGATATAACACTGAGCTCAGCCAACACAGCCCTGAGCTGCCCAGCTCTGGACTCTTACTACATGTGCTGCCCCCAGCTGCAGCACCTGCAGCTGTGGGCCATAGTCCCCCTCTCCCAGGCGGAGCAGAGACCCAGCACTCGGAGGCAGTCCCTTCCTGCAAGGAGCTCCACACCCCAGGACATGACAAAGTGGGGAGCTGGGAGAGATGTTGGGACAACACTGAACACATGCAAGGTGGTGATACAGCACATCAGCACCTTCAGTATTGCCCAGCTTTTTGAAGCCATCAGGGCAAAGACAAGTTTTTAAGGGGTAATTTATGGCTATGGTTATGGCTGCTGCTCTCTGGATATTTATGCTCTACCATGATGGGCAGAGTGGGAGAAAACTCCCTTGTGTATGTGGGTACCAGAGGTTGGCAGTACAGCCCGACTGGGGAGCTACACACCACTGCCAGCAAGTGAGCTCCCTCCAGCCCCATGGGATTATTGCACTTTCTGAAGATAACTCTACGCAGAAGAAGGATGGTGACTCCAAAGTGTGTAGGCATAACTGAATCAAAATGGTGAACTCACCCAGTTTACGGCAGCTGGTACAGATCATTATTTAACTGAATCAGAGCAGAGCAAATGCTTCCTACCCCATAAATCCAGATGAACCTGATTAATTCCTGGACAATTTTGTCGTCAGTAGATTATATTTACTTTTGATTTGAGGATTTTTTTGGGGCTCCTTTTTTTGTATGGTCAGCTGTTGTGCTGAGCCTACCTTCTCACCTTTCTAGGCATTTCCAACAGTGACATGCACTTTTTCTTGGCCATAAAGGTGCCATTTGGGTGGTGTCAGCCCAGGGAGTGAGACCAAGGGCTAAATCCTGCCCAGGGAGGTTACCTACTCTATGCTGGTCCATGTAGCAGCAGAAGACCCTCTACTCTGTATTTGGGAGATGCCAGGACTCTGGTATCCCAATTTGGAGTCTGTTCTTAACTGCAACTTCCATCACAATATTTACCCAAGACAGGGCTTATATTTTCCCATCACAGATGAGACAGAAGTCACATCAAGAGGCAGTTACTGCTGACAGAAGAACTTGCGTATCCTAGCTGAAAGGCTGCTGAAGTCCCTAAAATAAGGAAGAATTATTCTCTTCTAATGACTCCTGGATGACATAACAACCCATCTTACCCATTAGTCTGCAGTTTACATGAGAATTGCTTTACGGCCCCTCTGATTTATGCTAAAACCAGATTAATCTGAGGAAGGACCTTTGCCTCTCTTTCTGAGGCTCTGACCCAGGAGAACTTTCTCCAGGTGGCATGTTACACTGTCTTTTCCCTCTCAAAAAGACGAGGAAGGCAATGCTCCTGTCAAATTTCCCCTTCTTTTGGCCATGCATTCTGTAATGAGAAGAACAGGAATGGTTCATTCATGCCTGCACAAGGCATTTCCCAGAATTCAGAATACTCCCCAGATGTTTTGGTGGAGAATTAACCCTCCTGAATAGCAGAAGAATGAATATATCCAGGCCCGGATCTACAGAGGTATCATATTCAATACAGTCAAGCAAGCACATTGTCATGCTTTGTAGCCCAGACCTGGCCTCCCTGTCAGATGTACAAGAACTGGAGAAACTTCAGTAGCATCAGTGCATTTTGATTGCTAGAAATGCAGATAACATAGGATCCAGACTGCTGCTATTTCAAGAAGCATATACAAGTCATTGCAGCTGTTCCCAGGATATGAAGTGTTTGGAGTGATCCTCGGAGGTCAAGGTGCCTACGCTCTGATACAGCTAAGCAGTAGTGATGCCATGCAATGTTGTTCGTCTTAACAGATACAGTTGATTTGATGACTGTGGAAATAGTGCTAGTTAGGGAGAACTGTGTTTGCTGTCAATCATCAGTGTAAATCCAGCTATCAGTAGCTTAGCTATGTGACTTGCTGGCTGATCAAGTGACAAATCCTGTTCATCTGAGGGAAGAGGAGAGCTTGGCATACAACTGTTTCTTTTGACATGGCAAGGAAGAAGTCTGTTGTGTCTCAGTTAAGTAGTTAAATGTAGGATAAGGCCAAGAAAGCAATGGATCTGAGGTCAAAACTACTAAGTACAAAGAGGCATTCTGGATTCCAGGTGCTTTGAATTTGTACATTTGTACATTAACAAAATGATCCTTAAAGGGTTGTGATAGTGTTTTATTATTTCCCCAGCTACATGTAAAACAATGTTGCTATCAATTTGCCCTTTGCACACATATCATGCTCTGTAACCCCCTGCAAGCRTAAAGCTGGAAGGATGCTATACAAAGGCTTCGGAAAGTAACTCCTCTGTGAAGACTTAGAAGCAGAGTGGTGGGCACTGATAGGAGCAGCTGGCCACAAACTGGCCTTTCTGCCATGATGATCTGTGGTCCCTGAAGGTAGTTTAAAGCCATATGTCCTAAAGAAATGTTATCTGGATGACTTTATTGTTGGGATTGTGTGGTTGTCATTTAGGAGCAGAAACAGTGGTTGGAAAGGCTTTTTCCATTATGTTCTTATGAGAGTCCTTACTGTGTGTTTCTCAAGCCTGTCTTGCAAGGCAGGCTTGATGCATCATGTTACATTACAGTTCTGGTGTTTATTTCTTCTCCTCTTCTCTCCAAGTCTAGAATAAGATTAGTCTCCAGTGAGGTGCGCTAGTTCTGTGAGAGGTAAATGGTAATCGAGGACACCTTTAATCCAAAACTCTATAGCTTATCTCGGCTCTTGTCATCTGTTGGAAAGATCAACAATCAGCAAAACAGACACAGGGGATGGGTTATTTCCATTATCTATAATGGGTGCTCAGGGTAGATACTCATGAAGTCTAATCTTGGGTCCAGCATGCACTTGGAGCCATCGGACCTTTGTTTCCTTTTAGAAAAGAAAAGTAATACTCAATATAAATGGATGGGATATCTACATCTTACATGACAGCAGCTTAGCAAAGGTTCAGAGAGGCTTCCTATGACCTCAGCTATATCTAGCAAGTCAGTTAAATGTAGCTCAAGCACACTGAGTCAGGGTATATCATTATCTGGAGGGCCATTAAGGCTGTGATGCGCTGACAAGCAGGCGAGCAAGAAAGCCGCACTCTTCAACAGCTGAAGAGAATGTCCTTGGGCTGAGCCTCAAAGACTGAATCAGACTTTATTCCCCGAGCTTCTTGAAAGAGGCGAGGTGATGACTATGGAAATAAAGGCCAAAGAGGAGCCAGACTGGAAGAGGTCTATCCAGACTGTCTATAGGGAACCACTGGACTTCAGGGTGCAACTGTTGTTGCTGGAGAGAAGGTAACCACTCATCTGCATGGGTTAAAAAGGAGGAACGCTACAGGTGAGATGTCACCATGGGCATCCCTGTCATATTTGTCAAGGAACATGTCTCATGGGTCAGTTATTCTGCAGATGTTTCTAATGCCTCTTCCTACTTGGCATAAAGAAGAAGATTCCCCAACGATATCAATGATACTGAATTATCCATCTAATAGGAGAGACACATAAAAGGGCATCCCTGTCCACAACATCTTGTGGAGGAAGTTATGGAGGAAGATGGCGTACATTTGTTTCTGATGACCAGCAAGTAATCAGAAAAAGCACACTGCTGAAATAGCTGTGATTATTTATGCAACATCATACGTTATTAGTTCAAGATATATGGACTTAGGTCAACTTTTCTACCTTCTGCCAGCATGCTTCCCACTCTCACATACCAACACAATTCCTGTGCAGGATGGATTTCTTTAATTTATCTCAGCTAAAGGCTACTCAGTTTCATTTATATTAAGGTTTTCCTTCAATGGTAAAAGCACAGATTTCTACATTTCGAATAATGTTAAGCAATTCTCAGGAAATAGATACAGATCTGGACGTGCTCTAGCTTTACCTAAATGGTCCTTAAGTAATAGGCAGCAGATGTTTTGAGGCAGAAAAAAAACAGCATTTCACAAGCAATCTCAAGTTCTGTTTATTTAAAGAAATGGACTTAATAAGTCCATTGTAAGCATAATCATAAATAGAGTAAACTGAAGGCATTTGCTATCACACTTTTAGCTGGAACTCTCACAGATTTTGTTTTCTTTGGAGTCCAGTGAGAGCTGAAGACCTAAAAGATGACCTTCATAATTCATTAATCATCACAAAATGCTTCCTTGAGGGAAAAAATATGTAAGATATGTGCAGAGCTGAAAGAGGGTGCCTTGCTTAACAGGAAATTTAAGAGTTTGGGCTCCTGGTCAAAGGAAGAGTTTTCATAAAGAAACAGTTCATGCAGCCTCTTCATACAGGGTCATTCCTCCTCTGCCCTG
Organism: Apteryx rowi; assembly: GCF_003343035.1. Taxonomy (NCBI): domain Eukaryota; kingdom Metazoa; phylum Chordata; class Aves; order Apterygiformes; family Apterygidae; genus Apteryx; species Apteryx rowi. Next base: position 781,586 of record NW_020450374.1, on the reverse strand, counting down.
CTTGGTTCTCTTGGCCTCATTCTTCCTGCTTGCTCTGCAAGGGTCAGCAGCTCACTTTTCTCGACAGGTCAGATGCGATGGGTGGGAACATGGCGTGCCTTGTTACTCCAGCGATTGCTTAGCTCTAAAGCTGTCATCTCCACCAGAGCCTCTCCCTGCCCTGCTCTTCCTCAGCCTGCTTCCAGCACAGCCTGTCTCTTCCTGGGCCTCCTTTTGGCCTCTGGCTACATCTGTGCAAGTAAACTAGAAAGGGGCAGGGCACGGGCTTTGGGCACTGGCTTGCAGGTGTCCTCACAGTGTAGATGACAGCACACTCCCTGACATGGTTTTGACCCCTGATGACTACCACTCTATGCAGTAAATGCCTAGGCGTAGTTCAGGGGACAGCATGGGCCAAGGAATATTCCCAATAGACCATATAGACCTATGGACCCAATGAATCACATGGATCTATACCTCTGTTGCAGGTGAGGGCAGCTTAGCTAAGTGGATGCAAGCCATGCTGTGCTGCTTGCTTTCAAAGCCCAGAGAAGAGGCCCCAGTCATGTTCAGTTCACAAAAACAGTCACAGTCAATTGTGTCCATCCTTCTTCTCTGCTCCCCTCACACTAGGCCGCTCTTAAGAGCTGAGACAACCTGTTCTGGTACAGAAGAGTCAAAAGGAGCAATCAAGCACTCAGGAAGGTAACTCCTTTGGCCTTGTGTGTGCAATAACATGATATTTGCAAGTTCTCAATTCACAATTAAAGAAGTCTGACAGAAAGAAGAGTCTGGGTCTGCAGTTGCCTTGAAGGTGAGACTGCCCTTGTGCTGTGTGGTTGTTTCAGGTATCACAGTTATCTCACCCCTCCAGCGCTCCCCGCAGCAAACCTGGGTCTCACTGTTGTGTGCAGAGCTACAGCTTCTCTGGTCCAGCAAGCCCATGGGCTGTCTGCAGCCGGGGCAAGGGAGCAGCTCCCCTAGGACGCACCATTTTTCATCAGATCACTGGAGGTCCTTTACTCTTCTCCCAAGTGTCTGCCTGCTTGATCTCACTAATGCAGATGAACATTGCAACTGCTCATGTGCTCACCTGGACTTTAAACATACTGATACAAGTCTATAGAACTAGCATTATACTCCTCAGTCCGTACTTGGGTATCTAAATAGAGCAGATCAGTCTTCAAAGACACTTAGCACCACAGATTTCCCTGTTTTTGTCAGAGCTGTTCAATTAAGAGGAATCAGAATGTGATTAGCACAGTACAACTTTCATAATGCATCAGTTATCTTGGGGTTGCTCTCTGTTTCCTGAAGCAAGTTTTCTTTTAGCCTACTTTGCTAAGGAAATGAGGCTCTTGCAAAACCAAAGCTGAGGCACGAGGGCATGTATGCGGGCATTCCTCTTTAATACTGCAATATCAAACTATGACTGACATGAGCCAATATGTCCCTGAGCCAAAGTGTCCCAGAGCTTGTATTTACAAGTTTCATATTAATAAATGGCTAAGTATAGGAGAAAAAGAGACCCTTTGAATGTCTCTGTGAGGGAAGCAGAGGCCAGTCTCTTTGTGGATAACAGGGAGCCCTGATGGGAGAGGGACATTAGAACTTCTTCAGCCACTGGAAAAAGTTTTGGAATTTGCACAAAATAATCCAGTCACAAGAGAAGCCCACAGGAAACCAGTCCCACACTTTCAAGCTTCCTGCTAGCCACTGGGAGCTGTTCACCCATATTCCCACCATAAGTCTTATCTTCTCACAACCAGACTGACTAGCAATTTCTACCTCCCTGCTTACCCATCCCCATTTGCTGCTGGGAACAAAGAATAAGGCAATTCTTGTAGGGCGTTTATCCCCAACACGGGTCTCTAAACCTATAGCCAAAGCCATCTTCATTCCCACTACTTGTCCAATTCCTTTTTTTAAACTAGGTAGAAGATAACATATATGTAACTTGGCTTGGAAGAATGTACGTTAGCTCAGAAAAGTTATATTACTCCAAAACATCCATAGGAAGGAGAAGCATGGATAGCAAGAGTGCTTCTGGAGACACAGAAGTGATAGTGGGCAGCAAATTAGACATAAATTTGCAAGAAAACACACTTTGAACTCCACACACACACATGCATCAGGTCATGGAAAAATGAGTAAAAAGTCCTTTTTTCATGAGTTCGATCCAGACTGTACAGAGCATTCTGGTCCCACTCCAGCACAGCAGCTGAGCAAGGTTTTATTTTAAGGGCATGTGTAACCTCAGTAAAGTAAGTAGGATTACTCATGTGCTTAAAGTTAAGCATATGTTGAAAATTGCTTCTCTGGCTGTGGGCCAGGGTGCTTAGCATTCAGGTCGTCCTTGCTAACTTCTGGTCTGCTGCTTCCAGAAGTGCACATTTGGCTCTGACAACAATGCACTGGTAGGATGACCGAGTCCAGAATAAAGCAACAGTGCTAGAAGACCAGAGGGACTGACTTATAAGGGAAAATCATAGAGCTAAATAGGGTTTATCTAAAATATAACACAGTGTGTGGGCAGATGTGAAAATACTCTGTAGCTATCTGAGGAGAGTAAACACCACTGATAGAGAAAAATTGCTTTAGGCAAACACACTAGCAATATAATTAGGGTAAATAAGATGAAATGAAGAAAAGGAAAATTTAGATTAAACTCTAGGAACATTTTATTGATGAGAGAGTTTATGTTGTGAGGCTGCTGTCTACAGCTTGCTAACTATTGCACTTCTGCTTCTCATAAACTCATCAGTCTAGAATTGAACAAATTAGCATTAATGCTGCATTTTTTTTCTTTGTTTTATTTTTAATTGAAATGTTCTTGCATGGTTTAATGTATTTCTGTTACAAATCAGACCAGTCAATGCCACCTCTATGAGAAGGGAGATAATGGACCAAATTCTGCTCTGAGTTATATCAATATCAATCTTTGTTACCTTTACTGTGTTTAGACAAATGATGTTAGAGCAACGGAGATCAGATGCCGTTCCAGGCTTTTTAGGTTTAGGTGATGTAACAAATTTTGGATCTCTTCATATTTTTTTAATATTTCAAAGTCAAAGAGCTTGTTCCATCTTCACATAATTAGTTTTATAATCTAAAAATACTTGACATTTTATAAAGTTATTCAAACAGCTCTTTTGTGTGGTGAAGCAAACCACACACTGAGATTTTAATATGAGCAGTCTGTCTAAGTCTTGTGTGTCATCAAGGGAGAACCAAGTAACTATTCTGATGCTTTAATTCTGAGGGTCCACACCTGTGGACTTTGTGTTTCAGAGAGCTGATGGCTTTATCTTCACAGACGACATGTCGTTGGGTTGATAGGCCCCTAGATCAGGATCCACAGGATAATTTGGTTCCAGCAGGAGGAATTCAAACACCCTTGTTTGTCTAGACGATGGTGTCTACAAGAGTCTGTGATGAAGCCATCATCCCTCAGCAGTACTGAATCCTGCTTTAGGTGGGGACTACCCTGCTTCCCACATCATTAGCTTCTAATTCTGCTTCTGTTTCTGCATAGTAGAAGTGTGTGCTGTGGGGACGCAGGCATCCCTAATATCGACAGGGGTCGTAAAGGTTCCTGGAAGCCAGACTCACAGGCAGTCAGAATAAGCTCCTGGCAGCAGTTAAGGGAGAAATTGTTACCATGAGCAAAATTAGCTCTTGTTTCCCTATAAAACTTCCATAGACCTCTTGGAGATGCTGCAGTGTGGTCTAACTGGGGAGCTGTGTAAACCTGTGAGGCAGAGGACAGGCAATCCTGCCCTGGTGCCTGAAGCGCATACTGGTGGTATCTGAGTGCTCTGCAGATGCTCCTTGTGTCCAGCTGGAGTTAAAAGACCAGCTCTCGTTTTAAAAACAGGAAGCACATTTTACAGATTGATTCATTGCTGCGAGTAACTTCTCCTGCTATTTGCATCCTTGGGATTGCTAACACAAGAAGCTGTGATGCAAGCAAGGTTTGAGGCTTTGTTTTTCTTCCATGGTAATCCTTTTCTTGGCAGAAGTGCCTCCCATCTACATAAGCAGCTGGTGCCTGAGCAAATAATTTAAGTGGAGTTCAGTTTCTGAGGAAGCTTTCCATGTGCCCCTTACTGTAACACTCCATAAACACTGGTGTCACTGTGAGATTGGACTGCAGTTATCATTGTGTTTCATGATAAACACAGATGGTGTTTATATTTAAATATGCCAAATGTGGTAATGAGAGCAAACTTTGAGAGGATTTATTTTTATGTTATTTCCATTCTGGCCTCTGATAATTAAGGCTGCTGTGACCTGCCTTTTGGAGGAGGAAAATATGTTTATGCTATGCTATTCAGGTTTCTAAAATAACTGAGTGATGTTTTGCTTGTTTTTTGCTGAAGGACACTGAGCTCCTGCTTCCCAGGAAGTTTTATTGCCCAGTATTGAAAACTGTAGACCAAGGTTTACAGAGATAATCTGGCCATTAGCTTACACATGTCTTAACTGCTTCTAAAACACCCCCTTTTTCAGAAAATGAGATTAATCTAAGAGCTGGAAAAGTTTTATTCTCTCCTATGTAGGTCCTTATGCTGTGGTCATGCAGTAGCATTGGACACCAGGGAGCAGTGTGTTCAGCTATACATCTGTCTTCTGGCACATGTCTCTTCTCTCATCTTCTCTGTAGGTGAGTGTGTTGGGAAGTCCTGTTTTAGATAAACACTGACACATACAAATATGCACGCAAGTGTTCATGCTAGAGGCAAGATTTAAGAAACCAGTCCTACAGTCTGTGAAGAAGGTGACTATTTCACAGCAAGCTTGTTGCACAGGTATGAGCATCCCTGGTCTCCTTCTCCCCTAATTAAAGGAGCTCCTCCTCCTGCAGAGGTGAGCCAGCATTGCTTCCACCAAGAAGAACCTGCTTCTCTGGAACACAAATACAAGACTTTCTCCCAGATGATGCTGTTGAAAACCTGGAGTAAATCCATGCAAGTCTACTCTGAAAGGGCAATCTGCCTGTCTGAACTGGAGGCAGAAAGCACCCCTATTTGTCTTCTGCCTTTAGGCCAATGCATATCAAATCTTTCAGAGCTAGCACAGCCTTGTGCCACTAGCATTTGCAGTGGGCACATAGATTGAAAGAAATGGGGTGTGACATTTTAGTGGGGTCAGCTTGGAAAAGATGCTAATGTGGCATATCAAGCAAGCTGTGACAGACGGCTCCGGGGTGCCTTTCCTCCAGGGTCCCAGGTTCTCAGGATTTAGATTTTGATCCTTGTTATCCCACTGTTTTATTGCACTAAAGGTCACAGACTCACAGGCACCTCTTCTATTATCAAATACAACCTGTAGTGGAATCTCTTATACTGGGCTCTTGAATAGCTCTGCCTAAATGTTGCTTTTCTATGAGATGACTGTGGGAACCAGTATGGTCTGAGATAGCCTGTTGGTGCAGAACTATTGCAGGGGCAGCAAACTAAGCACATTAGAAGAGAAAAGCATCATTTCTTTATAATATTTTTTCAATTTAAAATCATCTTTGGGTGACTACAGAATGAAAACAGGTTTTTAACTATGTGAACTAGCATCTTTAAGGAAAACTAAAGTCTTAGTGCCTATTTTGTGCATTCGAGATAAAAACAAAATTAAATGTTTATTCTCCCTTCCCTGGGCTTGGAAATATAGTTAGCAAGAAGCTAGAGTGGTTATTTTCTTCTACAACTGCTACCTTCTAAATTGTGGCCAACAAGAACTGTGTTACTGTACTGTTAGGAGTCTATAAGACAGCAGTTATGTTAGAGACAGCTGTATCTATTTTCTTCTCTAGTTCAGTTTGGTGTCTATATCTGTATCTGTGGATTTGAACAAGAGGTCTAATTCCCTGCACTGTCAAGCATCTTCAGCTTCCACCTTTGAAAAGAAGCATAATTACTTACAATGCCTGACAATGGAATAGGGTATTGAACACGAAGAGTAAAAAATATGGGCTTACATTGCTAGCTCAGCGTCACAGCATCAATCTGCAAGACACCCAAATGCAAATTGCAAGGAAGAAACTGCTGGTCACATTGATTTCTTTTTGGACACTGTAAGTAAGGCTATAGGGTGCTGCTGGTCTGTTGAGTCTTTCTTTTAAAAGTTGACCCAACCAAGGAGAGTGACTGACTTATTCTTTTAGGGTCAATACAAAAGTCACTGTTGAAATAACGATTGAATCACTTGAAAGAACATGGGCAAGGTAATATCTTTTACTTAGATTTTACTAGATTAACTGATATAGGATTACAGAATCACAGGATAATCCAAGTTGGAAGTGGCTTCAGGAGGTGTCTAGTCCAACCTCCTGCTCACAGCAACGTCAGCAAAGAGATCTGACCAGGTTGCTCAGAGCTTGATCCAGTCGAGTCTTGAAAACTTCCTCAAACAGAGACTGCATAACCTTTCTGGGCAACCTGTGCCAGTGCTTGGGTGTCTTCATTGGGAAAAATTTTTTCCTTATACACAGTCTGAACCTCTTTTGTTTGACTTGTGCCTGCTGTTCCTTGTCCTCCCACCACACACTGCTGCAAAGAGCCTGGCTTTGTCTCCTCAGTACCCTCCCTGCAGGCACTGGGTGCTGCTGTCAGGTCACCAAAGCTGTGTCTGCTCCAGGCTGGACAAGCACAGCTCCCTCAGCCTCTCCTCCCAGGGCAAGTTCCCCAGTCCTGACCATCTTGGCGGTCCCCACTGAACTCACTCCAGTTAGTCGATGTCTTTTCTGTATTGTGAGGACCAAAACTGAATGTGGTATCTAGATGTGGTCTAATGAGTGCTGAGTAGTGGGGGGTAATCACTCCCCTTGATCTACTGGCTCTGCTCCTGTCAACACAGCCCATATAAGCAACATATAAGCAAGGCTGAGCAACAACTGGTATGCCTTATGTTTTTCCGTAACTTGTCAGAAGTGGTCAGTTACAGGGTATTTCCTGCCTCACARACCTTGCCCCATTTCCACCTCATGGCAAAAGCAGCACTAGAACTCCAGGCTACACTGTCTTTCAGGCTTCCTGACAAAAGTGCAGATGAGTTTTTCATGTTTAATCCAGTCAGAACTTGATTTTAGGTTCAATCTCAAAGATTGGAAATACCCGGACAGTCTACTAGGATGTCAGCCCAATATCTGCTCAGCAGACTGTGGTCAACCTTCTCAGGATGGTCCCAACATTTTTCCTCGAGAATCCTGTGATGATAATGCAAAACTTGGAATGACACAGTACAAGAGGGATGTGGCACTACTGGAGCAAGTCCAGCCAAGGGCTACAAAGATGATTAGGGGACTGGAGCATCTCTCTTATGAGGAAAGGCTGAGAGAG
>NW_020450374.1:720117-774123 GCF_003343035.1 Apteryx rowi | reverse complement strand
ATGAGGAAAAACTTTTTCACTGTGAGGGTGACAGAGCCCTGGAACAGGTTGCCCCGAGAGGTGGTGGAGTCTCCTTCTCTGGAGATATTCAAAACATGCCTGGATGCAATCCTGTGCAATGTGCTCTAGGTGACCCTGCTTGAGCAGGGGGGTTAGACTAGATGATCTCCAGAGGTCCCTTCCAACCTCAGCGATTCTGTGATTCTGTGACACGTTTTTTAAAAGGAACATTGGATTTTGGTTGGTTTTGCAATGACTAAGCAACCAAAATAGTTTCAGCCAAACATTAATCCTAAAGAAATGAAGCATGAAGGATTAAGACATGGAGATCATTAGATTTTCCATGTCATTTGATTTTAAACAGTTGTTATGAACTAGGGGAAACAACAGAAATGACTGTCTTTTTGTAAGCTAAATTTTTGAGGGAATGCCAATTGCCCTGCGGCATCCTGGTCTGAATCCTAAAATAGGCTATTAAAGTACAGTGCAGAAACATGAAAAATATTTAAAGAACAGTTGCAAGAGATTTTAATTAAAATCCTTTTCTACAAACAGAGAAAAGAGGTCACAGGAGACCAGCATCGCTCAGGAGGGATGGAATAAATATTGCAAGCAATGTGCAGGGAACTTTTACAGAGCTGCAATCAAGTAATGAAGACGACTAGGTCAGAAAGAAAATAAAAAACAACGAGGTTTTAATATGCGGGAGCTTGTGTCGATATCTCAGATTTTACACTGCTGGCAGGGAAGGCAAATAGCCCTCCCTTGGTAAGTCCTGGCTGCTGGTGACACGGGGGCTCTGCGCGGCGAGGGGCGTGCGGCTGCAGCCCGCGCCCCGCCGCGGGGCCCGGGAGAGGAGAGGCCCCTTCCCTTCCCCTCCCCTCCCCGCCCGCGGCCGCCCCGCAGCGGCTGGAGCGGGGCGGCCCCGACGGGCGGCCGCGGCGGGGGCGCTGGGCTCTGCCCGCGGCGCTCCTGCCCTCGCTGCCAGGAATTTCCGTCCACATCCAGCTCCGCTGTTTGTGGAAAACATGAAACACGGTGGCGTCCTCCGAGAGGAGGAATTTATTCTGTAAAATAGCTTTGTTTAAATAACCCTTCTAATTCTGCAACGATGTTGTCATTTCCCTATTCCTGTCCTGCCCTATGTTCCCTGACTGCTAGCTCCATCTTGTGGCGTCTGAAATGGTTTGTTTAAAAGTAAGAAATAAAAGCAAATGTTACGCTCCTGTGCGTTATTCCTGCCTCACTCAGCAGAGAGCTATCATCGCCCTCTGAACACAGCGGATTTCAAGGTTACACTGTTTCTCCCGCTACAGGAACGGAAAACACTTAAAAGGGATGGACAAATCAAAACCAGAGAAAACTTTATTCTGTCGTTCCAAGTATGATTATTATGAACGATCAATTAAAATAACTTGCCCTCATTTCTCTGTTATCCAAAGCAGTCACACGACACTTTCATCCAAATCCCTGGCTATATCCTAGCTGGGCAGATTGCCAGGGTGTTCACGTAACTGGTATGCTAGAGAATACAGCTGACATTTATGCAGTTGTAAATTCCAAAGGACTTTAAAAGCAGTAATTATAAAGCACTGTTAAATTATCCTCGGTCTGGGAGGTGGCAGCTGGGGCAGGTGTGCAAAACATATAATGGGAGAAGTGAGGATTTTGCCAAAGGACAGCTGACTAAATCCTACTGTAAAAAAAAAAAAAAAAAAAAAAATAGGATCCTTAAATGCAGGAGCTTTCCTTATAAGATCTTGTCCAACAGAACACCACAAAATAAGCTGCATTAAAGTTCAGCAAGTCTAGTATTCCGGATCAGATCAGATGTTAAAGCCACTAAACACTTCTTCCGCATGGCTGGTAGTCTGAACAAATCATTTTTTTCTGCATGATTTCCATTCTTGTATCTCTAGAAGGAGTTTATTTCATAATTCACATGATTGAGCATAACATACCACATTTGTATCACATGTAAAATATACTCCGCTTGTTTATAGTCTTCCAATTTATAGTACAAACTGTTAATTATGGGGCAATAGTGATTAACAGATAAGTTAACACTTACTTTGGAGCTTAGGGAAGCCTTATTGGAGCTTAGGGAAGCCTTATTGGAATGCTGGATCAGATGGCAGTCATCTGGAGATAATTAGATTAGAAAAATTTATAACAAATAATAAAGGCAAACTAACTGTGCCTCACAGCAGCAACCGAGAACTACAAATCTGCAGAAGATATAATCAAGGAGGAGTGAACTGAGGATACTCAAAAAAGGTATAGGAGACTGAAGAAACTACAGGCCCATTAGGCTGTGCTCACTAGTACGCAAACCTGAGAAGAAATTATGAAGTGCTGAATGAGGAAAGCCAAAGAACTGGATGGAAACAGGAGTAAAAAGCAACACAGGCCTACAAAAGATAGACCATGTCAGATTAACCTGCTAACTTTTTTGATAGGGGAAATACAGTATTTAATCTCTGTGAGCATCTCGCTTAAGCCCTATGAGAAATTACCAGGTAGCTTGTAGAAAATGGGATACAGTATGGCACATGTGAAAGGTCAGGCTTTGGGCCAGCAGAAGATAACTTGTGGTGCTCTTCAAGGACTGTTCTGGGGACAGGATTTCATCAGTGGCAAAGGCAGATCATGGGCTCTTGGAACTGGTAAGTGCAGATGCTTTGCCTGTACATAGAAGGATCTGGGTGTTGTAGGGGAAGAACTGGTTGGACTTGGAGACAGGAAAAACTGAAATGAGATGGTATTCAGTGGTATCAAGTAAACCTCCCTGGGAACAGATGCTAAGCAATTTAGAGACGTTTATGAGTGCTCATCTTTTGGGAAGGGCAAACAGTGAAAAAAAAGTGGTATCACAGTCTCTGTCTACACCCATATTTATGGTTGATCTTGAAGAGGCCTTTCCCCAGCCTGAACCAGCTCTCCCATCTACAGCTCACTTATCCCATAGTACACATCAGCTGTGCACATTATTCTTGCTGGTTTTCCAGCAGGGTTCATCCTGCCTCAGCCTGTTTTGGGAACTGACTATAACTGTGGACAGGTGACACTGTTAGTGAGGACGAGCTGCAGTAACGTTTATGACACTGCAAAGACTGCAACAGCGATGAGTGGGATTATACTGTAGGATTGCCAAGGTACTGCTTGTATGGTCTCTACAGCAGCCTCACCTTGCCTAAGCATTCACAAATCATATGCCAGGTGCCAAAAAAAAAAAGAGTTAAAAATCACAATATTTTAAGGAATAAGTGTTCTTTGCTTTCTCTTTACCATTGAATTTGAGCTTGTAAGTACTGTACTTACAGTTTTTTTCTTTGCAGCTACATGGGTTAAGAACTTGAAATTAAGTAAGCAAGCTTAAGAGTCTCATGCAAGAACCAAGAGTATGAGCAATACTGCTACAGTTACAGACTTCTAGCAGATCTATGCCTGTGTCCATGCACTCAGTGAATTGCATCCAGCCAGGGCAATTTGTTGAGGATGGATCCAAGTGTTATTCCCTGAAGCCTGACTACAGGACTAGAGTATTGCGTCACACCAGAAACCACCAGCCTGGAACTGCTTGCTCTTATAGAGAACCCAAATATTTACTTTTTGCTTATTATTTCTTGGATTAATTATTATTCTGTTTTCTGGAGGCAGTTAGGTTTGGTAACATGGTTTTTTATTAATTTTAACCTTCTATGCTTCCAAAGATGAAAAAGAAAAATTAGAGAAATGATCATTAGTTTGCCATTTTAAAAGAAATCCTATGACTAGCTGCTGTATCTTTCTGTTAAGAAAAAATCATTGGTTTTGTTTCCTGTGTTTAATTGTTTTGGATTGGTTGTGAATTTTCAGTTAAAGAAAACAGATCCAGAATCTAATCTTAATTACAGGGGGGTAAATCTCCACTCAGATTTAAAGATTTCCTACAGATTTACACTGCTGTACTTGAAAAACAATTCTTGGCCTTTTGTCAAAAACTAGAGAAGGTTTCTGATATGGTAAATACATTCTTTATACAATTATAAAAATTTTATTGACTTTTACCTTGGGTCAGGTAAACAAGCAGTTATGACAGCACACAATCTCAAGTACTGTTTTATTGGCACAGTTTTATTTAGAGTCATAAAAATATAAAATGAAACAGAAGATACCTACTGAAAGAATTAATAGTAGAAGTGAATACTATCTTTTAAAAGTCGTTGGTTAATGCTAACTTAAATAGGGTCCACAAAAAGCCTTGAAAATCTTACGTTTGGTGCTGTTTCTCATTTTCCCTTTGGAAAAGCAGGGCTATCGAAAAGCCGTAGTCAAGTTGTGAAATGATAATGTTACACATCAGTGCAACAGCATGGAGTCGCAGCCACGCTGCACACAGCCGCAGTAGCACCGGTCGGTAGATGTCACCCATGCACCAGGTACTAAGGGACAAAATGCACAAAATATGCAGAACAGACACGCGAAATACCACCTTGCCGGTGCGCGCCCAAGGAAGCCGGGGGCATTTTGGCTTTGGAGGAGATGGGCTGAACGGGGAAGCTCCTCTGAGCGGTGCTGGAGAGCATGCTGAGGCTCTGCATGCAGTGGTGACTGCAAAGGGTGAGCCCGAGAGGGGGAAAGGTCTCTATTAGCTCCTACAGGCATGGTCCAGAGCCCTGATGAGCACCACTGGCTCATCCTTAGCAACTCACCAGCAGGATTATGCCCTTGGGGGAAGATTGCTCAGTTGGTCTCCACCACCCCTCTGTCCTCCATCCCCTGCCAAGGGGGTGACAGGGCTGCAGATGTCCCTGGCAGACAGTCACCCTCCACCCCCCTGCGGCAGAGCAGCCACAAGCACCAAAGGACTCTGGCTCCCTCCCAGGATGTAAAGGCTTGAGATCACCAGCCCCATATCAGTCCTCTTTAAACGCATATCTTATGGAAACAAAACTTCCAGCTTGCTTTTTTTTTTCCTCTGAAAATCAATTGAAAGCAGCTCAGCGTTATCCAGTTTAATTATTAATAAGCTCTGAACTGGCTAATGGTGTTTGCTCAGTCTTTCCATAAAACATTTAAAAACAAAAAACCCACAATCACCCCAAAACCCAGTCCCTAAGAGTCTATTATTAATTCTAAATATAAGCATGCTGTTCAGCCCCTCGGTTTTTGCTGCAAGAGGTATAGCAATAGCCAAGCTTATGCCCTGCTCCATTTATCAGGAGGCAATTTGGGCCTGGCTTGTGGTTTTGATGTGACTGTGCTCTGACAGAAGGCTACTGTTTTGGCTAAACACCTGCCTGAAGGTAAAAATCTGCCTTCTTGCAAAGGCATGGATGTGAGGGATGCTGGAGGCGCGTGCCGACGTCTTGGCCAGGTGGGCATTGCATGTTGGGGTGTGGGGGCATCCGGGGCTCCCACATCCGCCGGAGCCGAATGCGCCTCCGTGCCCCCTCACCCCTGCTGGTCCCACCGGCATGCTTTCCCCTCCCACGGGCACTGGCTCAGCACCATGTGTTTGGGAAACCTCCCTGCTGGTTTCACCCAGCGCTTGCTGACGGCACCAGGAGTCTTCCCTGGCACTTTGGTTGCTCCGGAGCAGGCACTGGGAGCAGGCAGAGTGGAGGGAAGTGGGCAGCTTTTCTAAGGCCGTCTGGGTGCCTGGAGCAGGCCTTTTGCAGCCCACAAAGCCTTTGAGAGTGGCCTTCCAGGGATTTTGTCAAAGGTCTGGCGTTTTGGGTGAATTTTGCTACATGACCAACCCTCATGTTTTACCAACTAATGGTGTTTCCTGAACAAAACTTGGGCAACTTCCAGTCTAAAGAAATGGGAAGTGCTCGACAAGTCCTCTCCTCACAGGACAGATGTGGTGGAGGCAGTGACAAGCCAGCTTTGGCCCTGACATGAGCAGGGAGTCACCTGAGTCACCTTCCTTACGCCCTCACAGCTCTGGCTGTCGAGGCGGTCGCAGCTGCAGTGCGTGGGCATTGCTGACGTTGGCAGCCTGTGGGCACCGGCACCTGGTTTCAGGAGAGCTGCCTGTGAGTCCAAAAGCCTCCGTTCTCTCCTGTGTGTGTGTTAGGGGTTGCAGAAGTGAACACCATTTCTGTTCATCAGAAGTGGAAACCGCGTCAGTTGAATATAGCAGTGACTTTGGCTGTCCCTCCGCATTTCCTATGGAGAGCTCCGGGGTATGGAGGATGACCAGGCTCAACTGTCCAGGGAGCCTCTGTGTAACGCTGTACTCAGGGGTGCAAAATCATGGCCTTTTGAGCCATTTGAAGGAGTTTAATCATTAAAATACAGGACAGAAAAATGTGAATCAAAAAAAAGAAATCAGCCAAGCAACATGAGACATGATCATCCCTGCTTAAATCAACTGGATCAAAGGACGTCATTGATATTCCTAGCTTTTTTTTTTTTTCTTTTCGTGTGTGTGTATGTCAACCAAATAGGAAGAAGATCTTCTACTGCTCTAACTCCAGCTAAATAAGCCCCTTCAGCATCCATGATCACACATGTCAAAAGCTTCTGGATGGGATGAGCTCATTTTGTTTTCCTGACAGAAATAAGAAATTGCCAACACAAAGCAAACAAACATCACTGAAGTGATTCAGTCCTGCCATCTGCATGTACTGACGCAAGAGGACTGAGCGTGTTTTCTGTGGAAAGCGAGCGCGCTGGCTGCTGATTTCACAGCAGCTTACCTTTCTGCTGTGGGTTTGCCCAGTTTGGTTTGGTGCCAAGCAGCGGCACAGGGCCTCCCTGAGCTGTCTCTGGGAGGAGGAGAAGAGCGGTCTGTTGTTATGATCCCAGTGATTCACAGACAAAGCTTGTAGAAACCATCTTCCCTGAGTACAGGTGGAAAAAAGAGGAGTGGGCAATTTCTTTAAGCAGAAATCCCTGCCTGTTTTTCCAGCTAACGCATTGCTCCGAAAGGGTGCTGTTTAGTAACTTCTCCTAGGCCATATTCCTTCTTGTTTTCTGACTACCTCTCACCCACAGCTCCCACCAGCTGGAGCTCCTGCTCCAATATATGAGCCAGTTGTAAGGAAATACCTCAGACCACACGGCTCAAATCTGCCTTCCTATTGCTCCCAGATCTAATTACATAAAAGGTGATTTAATTGCTCTTTGCCTAAATGAAGGATGTTGGGCGTGGCCTTCAACCAACTCTCTGTCTGCAAATGAAAAACCTGCCTGATAGCCTTGTTCCTGTGTTTCAGCATGGTGACAGGTCTAAGAAAGCCAGAAGAGCATGCCACCCTCTGCTACGCTGCCGGGGGAAGTGTCCCTTAGCCCGGGGCGGGGATTGCAAGTGGTCCTCTCTGGGGCTGCCCCAGAGAGCCCTGCATAGCAGAAAAGGGCAGCTTGGTAAGGTATGCAGAAGCGGGTGAGCTGGGTACATACACTGTAATGGATAATAACCATTTTTCAGTAGTAACTCACAAATATTATTAACATTTATATTTGCTTGCACTGAATACATTGTGCTATAGGAGAGGAAAATATGGGCACCACCCTCACCTCGCAGAGAAAGCCAGATGTGCTGTACCTCCATGGGGGATGTGCACAGCTTTGCTTCTGCTGCTGCATTTCTTAAATACCAGCCCCAAGTTTGTAGGCAGAGATAAAAACCTTTTGACAGACAAGTTACCATGGCTGAAATGAGTAGGCAAGATTTGGGGAACACAAGGCTGTTGCACGTCCTTTATCTCAAGCAGCTCAGCGAAGCCCTCAGTCTAGGAAGGCCTGAAGATGCTTCCACGAGGTGGGGCTCTCTCCCCAAATTTTGCGGCTATTTTTGCCTCTCTTTTCGGCTTCTCACTCAGGGGTGCTGAGGCCTGTTGACAGTGGTCCTTGAGATGGGAAGGGACATAGGATCAAATTGTGATTGGTGAGTGATTTGGGATGCTCAGTTTCAACCTTTCTGATTTCCAGAAAATGCTTAGCACCCACCTCTGTAGCTTGAGCCCTTTGAGTAACTCAAAAGGCGCACTAAAAATCAAAAGCACTTTTTGTAAATAAAAGCATTGAGCTAACAGTTGGACTGGACCTGTAGAGGCCAGATCCTGCCCTGTGCAGAGCACCTTTCCATCCTAGATACCAAGGATATTTGCTCATGGCAAGACACTTTACTTTCAGGTAAAAGGATTTTCTTAGCAGGGATTATTTGTTTCAGGCAGTCAGTCTCACAGACACAGGCATTTTCTCCATTTCCTTGCACTCGATACCAGTCATGTTAACATCCCAGTAAACGTGTTTTCTTTTCAGCTACAGTGCTTGTAACAGTATTTGCCTGAATTAGAGTGAGTTTGCTCTGCAAACTGCATTTACCTTTCCCAGATACAGAGCAGCTGTTCCCTGTATGTTCTCGCAAGGTCCTTGTTTGCATAGACTTTTGTCAGCAAATATACCCCCCAAACAGGCCACTCACTTCGACTTTCCAACACTGATAGGGGAGTTGTGAGCCCTGGCAAGACACCTTCATCCTTGTCTTTTAATTTCATTAATAGGCGCCTACCTTCGAGACGGCGCCAACAATGATTTGTTCATGCCATCAATCATGATGCTGGGGTTGACTGAGTCTTACAGAAGTGTAAAAGAAAGAGCAGATATTATTAATTCTTCTTTCAGTGAAAGCACTTCGATCACACTACTGACACCCTCTACATATCCTCACCAGCGTAAACACTAAGGTCATCAGCTCCCAAGTTAGTACTTGACAGAAAACTTCTCCACCACGGCTCCGCACACGGATGACAGCATTTACTGCATGTCAAGTGGAATCACGACCTGTGAAAAACCTCAAAGCAGGGGTGTCTGCTTTGACTGATGGTGGAGGCAAACTGAGCTGTGTGGGGGGTCTGCTTTGATTCTCAGCAAGCAGGGCTAAGCACAGAGCGAGAGCTGGCTGGAAGTCGTGCAATGACAGAAAATTTCAGGYGCAAATGTCAATCTGCAGGAGTCAGAATATTCTGCAAAATACATTCATTTCAGTGTCACTTGGGCAGATGTCCATCAGATAAGACTGTGATATCCTGCCAGCTTACCTTTCAGGCAGTGAGGCAGCCCAGACTTCCAGGATCTGCTAAGCCAGGGCTACCCTTGACAAATGGACTGATTGGGAGCTGAGGACCTGGAGGTTCCCAAGCCCTGTAGACGCCTGTTGCAGAGCTGCAAGCCTGAGCCCAGGCTCTGGAGGAGTCAGAGCTTTGATGCCTGGCAAAAACTGCCTCTCACTTGGATTATCAGGTGTGGAGCTGTCAGCACCACCATCAGGGTTGTGGAAATGCTGATGAGGAGGTGTGTGCTGGGGTTCTCATAGCCCCCTGCTTTCTTGCTGCGCACTCAGGAGCCTGAAATCCTGCCTCCTGAACTCTGGCTTTCCAACTGCATTTGTGTCTCCCAGGACTTCCAGCCCTTATGCCTAGCTGGAGATTAACTTCTAAAGAATGCAATGATTATTTGAAATCATTGGCAACAGAAGGGCTGAGTTGCCAAAGGGTGTCACAGACTTCAGATGTTGCTTTCTTTGTACAAGAAGGGAATCTTCCTTTCCCTGCTAAAGGAAAGAGAATTTCATGAATAGATGTGCATGGGGAGGAAGACAGAGAAAAGTGAAGAAGGCAAAGACAGCCATCAGATGGAAGTTTTCTGTGGCTTTCACCTCCCTCTTTCACCACATAGTGTACATCTCCAAGATATGTGCTGGGGCCCCAAGAGAAGTCCTTCTCTTCCCTTCAATTCTAAGTTCAAGAACTGCGGTTCTGGACATCTGTGGGAAGAACCATTCTGATTTTGGACACATGAAGTGTCAAAACACTGTTTTCCTCCATTTCCTGATCAGCTTCTAATGTCACAGTTGTGCCACAGAACATTTTGATTTTGAAGTGGACAAAGAGGAAACACCAAGTGGGGCTTCATGCCATCTACTGTGGCAGCCCATAAAAGTGCAATTGAGAGCATCTGTTTAGAACCTGTGTTTCTCACAAAGCCTGGGGAATAGATGGCCATGAAAGGGTTTAGTCAGAGCATTAACCACCACCAGTGGAAAGAAGTTAAGGGCTTCTTTAGACTGCTTACTAAAGTTGTTTAAATTAGATATTACATCTTTCTCCCTACACTCACTGTGGGGAGTTACGGTCTTGCAGCTCTGCAGAGTAGGTGATCTGCCTGACCCACCACTCTCTTGCATTTAGTCACAGGAGTAAGTGGTAAATGCAGCTGTAAAGGACGTTTCCAGAGTATGAGAGGGAATCTGGAGCAGAGTCAGGGACTGAACTTCCATCCCTTGAGTCCCCACTCCATGCCTTAACCTGAAGCCCATCATTCCTCACAAATAGTCGTATCTGATGATTGAGCTATGAAAATGAAATTAAGAAAGGAAATTACATGCTGACTGACACATGAGAAACACTATCCTTTCGCACAGAGTTTCACTAAACCACTGCAGCTATGGGGCAGAGGGATCCAGGCATCTGAGATTTATGTTCTGGGCCAGTGGACACATTGATAGCCTGAAGAGTGCAATAAGGAGATTTGGCATGGTTTAACTGAAGGCCTCACTGGAACATACTCATGAAGGACCCTGGTTTGACAGCTCTGGGGACTGACACCTTCTTCATGCAATGACATCAAGTAAAGTTACTGGCTTTGTCTCACCTACCCTAGCTGGCCACACCTGGGGGTCTGGCTCTCATCTTCCTGTTCCTGAGGAAGTACACGTTTATTACCCCATCTGCTCTCAGGGGCAGGTACACCTACACACATAAACACCTGCACTCTTCTGACCCCAAACAGAGCTGCCAGCTCTTCAGGCCATCCTAGCAATGTTTCTCTGAAATGTATAAAAAGAAGCTAGAGTTTTCATCAAAGTCAAGTTGTTGCCCACAATAAGAATGTGGGTTACTACAGTGTCCATGGTATGGCTGTTTCATACCTGTTGCAACTAATTCAGCTGACCCCAGGTTCATCAGAGACCAAAAGTAAATTTTCTGTGGCAGAGGAGTGCTTGGGGAAGATCATCAAGGGCAGGTCTATCTTTCAGGGAGATGTGGGGCATCCATCATGCAGTACACTCAATACTCGGTGAATCTTCCCTGGACACGCTTTTATTTTCCTTGCTCTGAGTTTCCTGTTACAGGGCATCTCCACTGACTTTTAGCTCGAGAGGGCTGGCTGTAGCTCCATTTAAACTTCAGAGTACATGAAGGAAAAACATGATTCTCTTTCCAGAAAGTGCCTGCAGCAACCCCACCCCGACAAGTTGGCTTGATACTATCTAAAGTCATTTAACCAGACATTGCATGAGTAAAGAATACTATACATCAATCACACACAAAAAGACAGCACAATAATACTTCTTGACTTCATCTCCAATGGTTTGAGCTGTTGTCCTTAGCCTATCAGGGCAGGGGCTTACCTCCCCATTTCCTTGATAGCAGTCAGGCATAAACTTCTTACAGTAGTGATTCAGGCCCTCAGCTAACTCTTCACTCATTTCCAGGTCCAAGAATATTAATCCAGACTGTTTTGAACTGGCCACGGTTATCTCAGAGGCCTACTTCTGTCCATGATCCATTGAGAGATGAGGATGTGGCATTTATGATAGACTTGGATACAAGCTGTTCTCAGGTAAGGGCTGTGGTCTGTGGAGCTGTGTTGGGAGTTGGGCTGAGCCTAGGAGTGCAAGTGCTGATGACAGAGCAATAAAGGCTTTTTTCTCCATGGATCATCCAATGCCAGGAAGAAACCATGGTGATTTTGTTCCTATTAAATGGAACGGA
Source organism: Apteryx rowi (assembly GCF_003343035.1). Classification (NCBI taxonomy): domain Eukaryota; kingdom Metazoa; phylum Chordata; class Aves; order Apterygiformes; family Apterygidae; genus Apteryx; species Apteryx rowi. Next base: position 762,352 of record NW_020450374.1, on the reverse strand, counting down.
TGATCTAGGTAGGGGCTGGAGCTGGAATCCAGAGTCATTTCTCACTGAACATTATTAGTTCAAAACAACCTGCATCAATGGAGAGGGATAATTTTTGCTCTGTGATGAAAAGTAACTTCAGTTCCCTTTGGGCAAGTGTTTACCATCACAGCTGGCACTGGTAGATGACCCAGCAGGCTCCCAACACAGGTCTACATTGCTTGTAGAGGCTTGTAGCTCAGACTTACCTGGGACCCCCTCAGGGCTGGAGCTTAACAAGGTCTTTTTCTGGTTCACATATCTAGATCTGTCAGCAAAGGATATTTTAAAAGCAGAACACTGAGGTTGCACAAAGATCATGTGGCATTTCTTGCCCTAGCAAAGAGGTTATCTTAGGTGGAAAGCTCTGACTCTGTATTCCCAAAGAATATAATTCTATGCCGTAGACGTAACATTCCACTAGATGTAGTTTTAGTTCCTACAGGTGCTGGAGACTTTCCAAGGAAGTTTAAGGTTCATATTAAGGGAGAGAGCTGCCTGTCTTTATGATCACTGTCTTCTGATTATTCAGGCCTGTTAAGCTGACAGAGCACCAGAGACACATTATAACCAAATGACCATGTCAGGAAAACTGAGCCAATCATAATTTAAGGATATATCAAGCAATCTACCAATGAGGCAGAAAACCTGCTTACCATGTTATCGCCTCTTATCAGACTGGGATTTGCTTTGATGAAACAACTCAGTTTAACAAGATAGTCAATGATGAAGAAAGGTGGGGGAACGTGGGGACAGTCACATAAGCACAAAAAGGCTTTAAAATGAATTAATGAATCCAGAAAAGGAGAATGAAGAACTAGAGAAGTGCTACGCGAAACATGAACTGTTTGCATAGTCTTTAGGAGAGTTATATTTACTGAGTAATCTTGGTTATCTACAGTAAATGCACATGGGCAGGGCATGTCTCTTATTATGTGTCTGAAAAGCACCTGGCAAAATGACACATAAATACCACTGATTATAATTTTGTATTAATAACCACAACCATAAAAGCAATGGAAGATGATGTCTTCATGCAAGAAATCCTTCAAAATAGCAGCTGGTGAAGTTTTAAGCTAGTTGTCCATAAGGATGTTGACAGTATTCAAAAGAATATATGGAAACTGTATAACCTTGGTGTTAACTTACAGCATAGCTGCAAAGAGCATAGAACATATGTACCACAAGCTTCCATTTTAAAAAGAATAGGACCCACTTCTGTAATGGAAAGGAAAGGAATTTTTTCATTGAATTTTGAAAAAGCAGAACGTGGTGCTGAGAGAAAAGAGATTTCCCCTTTTATAATAAAGGGAAGTTTAGTAGTTCAGGATTATGAATGTTAACACAGAATAATACCAGTCCAGAAAAACACTGCTGACTACAGAAATGACAACTAATTTTTATTAAATTAGTGTAAAGACAATATCAGAAAGGTTACTTTTTTATTATTCTCTTGGTTTTGTATGGGTAATGTCATTCAAAGACAATGGCTATCAAAGGAAGTTTCAGAAACATCACTAGGGCAGCAGGTAAACTCATTTGTTAACCTGGAACAGTAAGAGTGGTCATATATTGATTGTGTAGCTTTTTAAAGGTGGATGAAGCTCCCCTCTGCTTTCAATAGGTGAAGAATCATAGTTACTGTGCTGGGATCAGTGACAACCTGTGACAATCTCACTTTCTCCGGCTGAGTCTTCAAGCTTCTTAAGTCAGCCTCCATTAAAAACATATGGTTGATGCAAAAATGAGGCAATGACTTTGAGTCTTCAGGACTAACCAAGGTCAAAAATCAAGAAACTCACGTTTAATACTCTCCTTCTTCCAAATCTGATATATTCAAGTACCCAGTTGCATCATTCTCAGATCAGCTACTTTAAAGAAAAACACCAATCTTAATGCAAGAGGAGGCCTAAATGCACTTATAAACACAGGAATATATCTATTGATATTTGACCCCACATTTTCCTGTGTAACAGAGGAAATAAATAAAATGATGCCTGGGCAATCTTCTAAAGAAGGTCTAGGAAGACCCTTCATAAGAGACAGAGTTATATAGTTCTTTTCTCGAAGATGAAAGTTTTGTCCTCAGTGTTTCACTATGCTCATTGTGTTGCTCAACAGAGGAGTGACCGTCAACATGTCTGAGCAAGCTTATGTCCCAGCATGGCTGGTTAGATTCCCTTGGCCTTCCTTGTGTTTTCCATTAGTGAAGAGTATTCTCCCTTGGTTCCCATTGCCATGCAGAAGGGAGCATACAACAGACCAGCTGCCACAGTTTGCCTGTCCCAAGTTTCTTCCTTCATTTCAGTGATGAGAGAACTAAACATTTACAAACAATCTGTGCATGTTGGAGTGAAAAAGCATCGAATACCTGCCCAAGTCTTGCACACTCCCATCACAGGAACACAGGCCTATTTTTGTGTATGGTTGTTACCAAGCAGATATTGATATGCTATTTACAGCTGGAAAGAACTTGCTTTTCTCTCTTATATACAAGGCCTTAAAAAAAAATAGAAGCACTGGGTATTGCCATCTGGACAGTGAGTGAGACAGTGGCAGCCTGAAGTGATTGATCGACACTGAGAGGCAGTGAAAAACGGACCAGTGTTCCAATATTAATGGCATTGATTTCCCTCCATGGAGATCCATTAGACACTCTGGAATCAAACACAGCACCTTCCTGTACCATTTAAAAATACAGTTCAGATTATATACTAGGCATTTAGTACTATCTACATACCTATTCCCAGGCACGTGGCAATCTCTGTCTCCCCATTGGAGTGGTAGGCAAATCCCTCTTTCCCGGGCCCCGTTTCTCGCACAGGGCAGAAGGCAGCTCATCCAGTGGCACAAGCAGTGATGCGTCTCACAGGCTGTGAACTGAAAGCAAGGTTGAGCAGGTCACATTGCAGAGGGGGTCATTTTGAGGGGGCCACAATGGCTGTGTCTAGACTTTGGAGTAGGTGTGCTCTGTGGGATGCCCTGCAGTTTCCATCCCCTTCTTATGCAGGCAGGTGAACTGCTGGCATGCAGAGTGACCTTCCTCCCTACCTGCATGTCTGGGCTTTCTTCAAAAAGAAATGAGTGTGCTGGGAACCCAACTTTGATCCTGACAGTCAGGACATGGCCAGAGTTTATACTTGGATGATTAGAAATGCTCCTGGATTAGACATAGCCATTGCCTTTTCTGGAGAATCCCTGTTGCACCTGCCCGGTAAAACTAATCCATCAAGAGAGAGAGCTTTGACACATGGTGGGTAGTGGTGGAAGCCTATACCAAAGTGTGAAGAGGACGTCCTATGTTATGTGGTTTTCACAGAAGACCTTCAGCTTCAGGTCAAGGAGTAGTTACAAAACCAATTGGGAAGGATTTTGAGTGATTACGGGTGGGAGGCAGGAGGAGGGAAAGGAAAAGCCTTTTCATTCAAATATAAATATTGCTTTAGCTGAAAGTATGATAGGGCAGGTTGTCACACTGGGAAGACTCAACTGCAGAAGGGCTTTCCAAAAGAGACCTGGTGACAAGCTCCAGGGCCAGGAAGAGGTGACCATAAAGCAGGGACAAGAAGAGAAGTTTGTTTGGTGGATTGCCAGCAACTCCTCCTTCCTCCCAAGTTAGTCCTATTTTGCAGCATCTTCTCCTCAAGCCGCAGAAGTCTTTATTTTTCACCCTCCACAGAGCTATTTTTTTCCCACTTGCTATATAAATTGAGCTTATGTTGTTCACTTTCAGGCCTCCCACGGCAGGCCAGGATGTACATGCAGAGCACAGCCACCAGGCAGCTGGCTCAGAGCACCGGGACAACCTGTCACCTCCACTGTGTGACCCTACACAGCAGTGAAGGAACAGTAAGTGGCTGGGGATGTAGGGGCTGCAGCTGGGGACACACAAGACCACGGTTGGGGATGCACAAGGATGCGGTTGGAGATGCATGAGGCCACAGCTTGCTCTTTTCAGGAGACCTTCCTGTTCCCCGTGTTAGATGCCTGGTGACAGCAGAGTGCCACGATCTATTTCAGGAGGAGGAAAGGAGGGGACAGCTCTGCCTGGACTGGTATTTGTGGTGTCAGCAAGGGGAGGCACTTGCAATTCTTTCCAACATGTAAAGGCAGAAGATGTTTCTCATGATGGGGATATCAGCCTCAGGCCCTCACAGTGATCTTGTGGCCCTGTGGTGTTTTCCTTTAACTCTGAAGCTGCTCTTTGTGCCACCTTTTCAGCAAGGCTTAACTCCAGACTTGGGAACAGCTTGGAAAGCTGTTACTTCAGGGCAATACTTGCCCAGGTATTGTCCTCCAGGGACAATCGCTGCATGCACAGGGTATGAGAAGAGAACAAGGCAGAGCAGAGCACAGCACTGAGGACTGACACTAAACATTACAGCACACGCACCTGAATTAGTCAGGCTGAGCTCCCTTAAGTCCATAGACTGTAAAGAAAGAACTGAGCAATCCAATGGGGCCATTCATCTCATGTTTGTTACAGGCAGGTACAGTAAGTCAGAAGCTGTTTCCACTGACTGTAAAGACAGTGTAGATGTAGATCCACAGGCCGTGGCTGGTATCTCAAGTTCATTGGTATGAGCCCAGCCCAGAAGTGGGAAGGAAGCCTGTAGTAGAGCAGGCCAAAATAGTAGTTAGACTAAAACAGTAGTAACCATACATGGATCACTGGATAAAGCACTAAATGGTATTGCAACCATCCACATATCCATGCCTTAGTCACCATGAACGATTTCATGACTGATGACTTTTCCCTGGTGTAGGTATAGAGAACAACCAGTAATACAGAGAAATGACTGGAGGTATTGGAGAGAACAGCACTTCTTTCCCAGGGAGCCTGCTGAGGACCTTTAAAGTCTCATTTGCACACCTTAAATTGACACACAAGGATCACTGAGTTAACTGGAACTGGAGAAGATACAGAGGTCTCCTTTTTCCTCATCATGCCTTTGGCTGTGATTTAAAACACTTCAAATATCTCCTTATCCCTTTCCTATTATCCTTATTCTAGCTTTTCTCCCTTTACCTGAGCCTTGGAAATCATGTACTCAAAGATTATTCAAATCTTTACTAATTCGTCAGGTACATGTCAGACCATGGATTTACATTTAAGTAGGAAATTAGGCTCTTACTTCTGGATACTGTAGAAGTTAGACCTGAAGGGCTCATCCTGGAATAGTCTGGGCATCTTTCACAAAACATTGAACAGCTTCTGTGGGAAGTGAAGGCACTTGGCAGCTCAAAGAATTGGATCTGTAGTGACCTTTGCCGGTAAAATGTGATGGCTTTATTCTATCTACACTGTGTCAGATGCTCAATCCATTAGGGAGATCATAAAAGAGCCATATCACTTGCCTAAGGCACATTAGGATCTGAAAGGTAACATATGTCTTTCATGCAATTAATTTGCTTTCAGACAACTAATAAATATTGGTAAACATTGGCTCAAAGAGAGCAATAAATTAAACATAGTGAATTAAACTTTAAATGTTCTGGAGGACTGTAGGAAGACCACAGTATAAAATAATCACTAGCTAATGTGCCATAGACAATTTGGGAAATGGCATATGATTCAGTGTGGAATAGTATCTTAAAACTTACTGATCCTTCCTCTTTCTTGCTCTCAAGTGTATTTTTGTAGCAGCTCCAAAAACAGATCATCATGTATCATGCAAAGGAGAAAATAAGCATGGTCTGTCTGATTCACTGCTCCATTTGACTGTATTATTGCTTTTGCGAAGTAACACCAATGTCATTCTGGGATAGTGTAGTGAGTGAATCAAACCCCCAGGAGTAGTACAGATACACTTCATATGAAGATTGTAATAGCAAGTCTTCTGAGCTCTGGTCTTTTGCACATGCTGTGTTTCCTGGTTGAACAGAACATGGCAAACTGCTTCGTGGGCTGCTCCTCCCCTCCTCCTTGCCTGCCTCCTTGCCTGTAAGCAGAGAGGCTAACACCACAGGAGTCTGAATCCTATCCTGGATCCTGCCTTGGAAATGAGTTCCAGAAAATTTCACTGGTTGCAGCAATGCAGGATGAAGCTTTTATAATGTAAGGTATTTGGGCTGATAGGCCTGGAGTTTAAAGGCCTTTGCTGTACCCCATCCTCTCCCATTGACTTCAACGGATGCAGAGTCAAGCCTTTTATCCATGCTGGGTTGCAGCATAGCATCTGGTCCGTCTAACCCACCAGTAACTTTGGCCCAGTCAAAATGACTTTTCTCTGCTCCATCTTGGCTGTAAGAACTCTAAACATGAAGTTATTTTCTTTCCAGACAGTAATTGTTTGAAATGACTTAGCAGTAAATTCAGCAGACTTCTGCAACAGCAAACTTCTGGAGACCTGAGCAGAGCCCGAGAGAAATCTTGCTGAATCCAGCACGTAGTAGGCAAATGCTACCACCCTTTTTAGCTGTGGAGCACACTGTTCAAACAGACTTTGTTATTCTAGCATATGTTATGGCAGCATAGGGATAAATACAATTGCCTCCAGTTCTTTCCAATTTGTTTTCTTATTTACCCAAATATTGTTGAGCCATTCAAGTCAAAAAGGCCAGCAGCACTGTTTCAGACTAGAATGGGACACTTGGAATATATTGATCTATCTAGTAAGACATGATAAAATGGAAACTCGCTGAAGCTGGCTGATGTGACAGCCATCTTTTCCTCACRATACATGGTAGATGCAGTTAAGCTCCTTTTTATGAGTAAGATAACTGAAGCAATAGGAGCAATCTTCGAAAACATATATATATTGGGAAGCTGGTCAGGAACCAAGTTACGTAAGCAGAGGATTTCTACTGGAGCTGTCTGCAAATACAAGGAAGAAAGTATTGTTTTGATGGAGATTTTACAGATACACCCAGAAACACCAAAGAAGCAGAGAGAAATCCCAGAAGTGCTAGAAAAGCATGAACTGGGGAGAAATCCAGTAGATTGATAGCTAGAAAAAGCACCTGGCATAAGGACCACTGACACAGTTCTAGTTCCCTCAGACACTATAGCACCTGCATTGGTCATTGGTTTTCTTCTTTCAATTAGTCAAGAGCATTACAGCAAAGAATTGCCTAGCTCTTCTCTGTCCGTTCTTCTAACAGACTGAGCATCTGCTCTACTCTGGCCAGAAGTGGTAGCAGGACTCTTTCAGGCTACATTTCACATGCTCATGTGAGAGGTCATGTACAAGTCCAATTCTCTAACTCTATGCTCATGAACATCATATTGCTAGGTAACACGAAGTTTCAAAAGCCTACATGTGACAGATAAAGTGCACTTTAACTTGGTATGTGGATTAAATAATACGCAATCAGTTGCCTCTCCATTCATGCAGATCTGGACCAGTCCCCATATCTGCCCAAAGTGTTATCTCTATTCCCCAATGAGGGTGCTCCCAAGTACTTTTCAGTAACAGGGCTCTAAGGATACTCAATAGCTGGAGGTTGCTGTGGGGTGCATGAAATCAACTTGGTCCCCACCAAGCCATTTTTTAAACTGCTCTGGCCTTTCCTTCAGAGAAACCACAACAGCTGCCCACTATCTGACTTTCTGCCGTTATCAGACTTTCTCACCTAGGACAACACCTCAGAAAACTTAGGTTTCCTCTGATGCAGCCCACTATAGCAAATTTAGCTATTATTTTGCATAAAAAAGACATGTAAAAATCATATAGAGCTATCAAGAAGGAAAGCCTCCAAAATAATCAGCCTTTTTTCAGTGCATTTTATTTTTTCAAAAAAGCAAGTCAGTCCTATGAGCTTACCAAGACCAACCAGCAAGCAAACAGTCCTTGAGCTCCTCTAGCATCCAGGTCAGCAGTTTTGGCCATCAGTCCTGCCAAGCTGGCTGCAGCAGCTGGGGGTTGCTTACGTGGTTTTGCTGATTAAGATCTTGAGAGCAAATAGCTGCCCATAGCTGCTGAAAATAGTGTTTTCACTTAATGATGCTTGAAGCCACTGTCACCTAAAATGTCCAAAACACTATTTTTAAATTTTATTTTGTGCTTGCCAGTTTATACTGTTCTGGCAGCTTCAACTGTTTGCAAGGGCATCAGGGACATTGCCTATGATCTGTGGGATGCATGGTGGTTTCTTCCCCCTTCCACACTCCTGCTACCTCCTCCGATCACAGCACAGTCTGATTTATGCTCCCATAAATGCACCTTTGAGGAAGGGCAGTGGCAAGCGGTTAAATTAATATAATCTTTGTTTACTTGACCCTGCCTATAAACAGGTTAAAAAATGGAGAGGATACAGCATGTCCCCCAAAAGAGGGCATTTGTTTTGAGTAGCCCTTGTAAACCTGGAGGCAGCCCTAACTAAGGTCCTGACAGACACTGAGAAGACTTTTGTTCAACTTTCAGACACTTGTGTACTTGTGCAAAACTGTGGGACTGAAGCAGAAACTGTGGCCAAGATGCTCTGGCCTGTTTCGTGCAGGTCAGACTAGGTGGTCTGCATGATTTGTCTGGCCTTCAAAATCTATTAGTGTATATAAGGCCTGTAGAGAAAGGTGGAATTAGGGTTTGTCAAATTCATTGTATAAAAGCGATGATGATGATAATTGTAATAATACCCCAATTTGCATTTAGTCAGTGTTACTTAGAGCCATTCAGAAGTGCTTATTACGTAAACCCACCATGTGAGCCAGTTAATGCAGAACCAAACCTCAGCCAGCTTACGTGATGGGAGAGAAACTGAGAATGGCCTTGTGCCCCAGGTTTCTTCATTCTGTCTTTTCTTAATCTGCCAGATCAATTTTATCTGAACTGTTTGCTGCTCCTGAATAGTAGTGAGAAGGCAAGAATGCTAAAGATAACTCTGTAAACAGAAAAGGCATGGAAAGGTCAGAGCCCAAGGAAAAGATCAATATGTTGGCTTAGCTGAGGAGATGGATGAATTATATCTGAGAGCCAGATAGACATCCATAAGAGAGAAAGTAAGGTATTTTCTGTCTTTAAGAAAAACTGCAAATGCTATTTGCATATATGATGCAAAGATTCAGATTCCTGGGAAAATCAGGAAATAATAATAGTAATGATAAAAATGATAAAATAACTGAATCCAGACTGTGCCCATGCGTGCATGTACAGAAGGGGAGAGGGTAGAGTGGGCACTGGGCTGGGGGTCCCTGCTACCTCTGGAATCAGCTGAAGTTTCAATACAGCATATGTACCAGACCTGCGCACTGGGGACATCGCCTACTGCCAGGAAGGAGTTTGCACAGACATAAATGCTTACTTTCTGCAGTACTTAAGTTACCAGTTCCTTCATCTGCTGCCTTCTAATTGCAGACATGGTCAGTGAAAAAGCAGGCTCTCCCTTCAGCTGTTTCTGGCTTTTCTTTCTCTTCCTTTCATGCCATCCTTTGTCCCCTTCCCCAGCTTTTGTGACCCCCCCTTCCCTTTCTCCTTTTTGTGCATTTCCTTTGCTCTGGCAGCTCTCTCTTCACTGCCCAAGGGTGGTTCCCAGACCCTCCCCCTCAGTTGTAAAGTATCAGTGATTGAATGGTTAATGTGGATGCTGAGGTGGCGAGGCTGTGGGGCCAGGCACTGCCCTGGATCGCCAACCTGGGCTCGGCAAGGCTGCCCGTGAGAAGCGGGAGAAGGGAAAGCCAAGTGGCTGGGCTGGAGCATCAGCAGGCTCCTCGGGCCCTGGCCTGGCCCATTAACTCCTGGATCGAAACGCAAGGCACCTATTGCTTGGGAGAGTGAGGCACTTTTTCCAGCTTTCCCTCACAGCTAGCTTGTCTTCAAGGAGCTCTGCTTTCCAGCTCTTGGAAATGCTGGATCTACCCCAGCTATTTTTAATTGCGGGTCTCTGCCTTGTGGCTGGGTCTGCTTCCTACAGTGGCTTTCTCAACCAACGAACCATCCCAACCTTTGTTGCAAGCATCCCTAGAGCTTTTCCTTCATAACCTTTCTTTTTTCTCCTGGGTAAAAGGGCCCTGTTGCTTCTGCAGCCAATCTCCCCACTCCCCAGCGGCTCTGCTCCCTGCCCAGCACAAGCACCTTCCTGGAAACCCCCAGCCCCGCTCAGCCCAACCACAATAGCACACGCGCCCTCCAGGGCAGGTGTGTTGGGCCACGGGAGAAGTCAAGGCATGTCCCGTGCCATGAAGGGAGCAGGTCTGAGCTGGGGATCCCTCAGGGGACTCCAAATGCAACAGTGAGGATCCTGCCACACACAGCTGCAGTGCTGGGTCTGCTCTGATAATTAAGAAATACATTAAGCACTCAACAATTTCTTACACTGACAAGGGTCACTTTCCAGCTTGTTTAGCCACCATCAATGCATGCTGAAATCATCTTTTTATTGCCAAGAGGGTCTGTTCTTTGCATTTTGTATTGAAGAACTTTATGAAATATTAAGGTCTCAAGAGGCAACAAGTGGCTGATTCCTCTCCCCTGTCTAATTTGGCTCACAGACTCAGCTGTGAAGCTTTCACCTATGTTGAGGCCTTTATGACAAGGTTGCTTTGTTCCTGCTGTGCAGTGGTAGATGTCTTAAAATGCAAGCTGCTGTTTCTTTGATCACTGGGCCTGCTGCTAGATTTTCAGCTGCCTCTTCATCTTCTCCTCCTGACCCTGCTACATAATGCAACAACTAGGGAGATTTTCCATCAGGGCTTTCTCCTGTCCAGTGGATCCTCCCTCTCCTGTCTTGCTTGCTTAATAAGTGAGCAGACATATGCAGCTGTAGACACCTGACCTACTGACGCAAGTGCTTTATTTTTCCATCCTCACCACTGTAGTATGACACTGATTAAACAATTGTGTATATAAACCCAGGTTAAGGCTCCTTTGAGATAACAACGCACTGCTTTGCCTTCCACCATAAAACTATGTGGGAGGGGACCCACTAAAACAGCTCTGTGTGGTTCGGAGATGGGTTGTGAAAGGAGGGACAGTCTTGTTTTCAAGGTACTAAACTAATACTCAGTCTGAGTTCATCAGCTCTCTAGTGTTGGCTTAGAGAGTCACCACGGGCACATGGCTCTGCCTGTCCCAGTTCCAGTTCCCCAGTAGTTTTGGGGGGGACAATAGTTTTTCCCCAAACTCATACCTCACCTAAACTGGGAGCTAAATTGGGAGCTCAGTGGTGTGGGTGCTGTCTGCCCTGAGCTCCAGCCGGGCCGGAGAGCCCTGTCCTGCTTTGCACTGAATGCTGTACTGCAGGGTAAGGAGGAGGGTGCTCTGAACCTCTGTGGGTGCAGACTGAGCCCTCCACTTCAGCGCGCCCCCGTTTGGGAGCACCCTCTCCTCCCTGCAACCCCTCTCTCACCCCATCTGCCTGCAAATTCAAGAAGAGGGAGACAGCTGCAGGGAGCCTGTGTCTTCTCAGTGCAGGGGCTCTGCTCCGGCACAGGTGGTCTCAAATCCTTCTTGAAGTGAAGCACGGCAAGGTTGTGTGTCCAGTGGTGCCCCTCTCAGAGACCAGAGGATTAAAAGCCCTGCGACCACATCATGGGGATTGTTGCAGCCCATGTAGTGACTGCTTGGCTAATCCTTAACTCCCAGCTTGGGGGGGTGCTTTGCGATTCCCTGAATAAGAAAAGCATGCCATAGATGCATGTGTCCGAGGAGATCTATGCACCATCCTCACACAGCCAGAGGGTGTAAGGCTTAATTCAAACATCTGATATCACTTCTCTAGGGGAGAATCACAAAATACAGGGATGTTTTACATTAGGTGCTTGTTTCCTCTCTTAAAAAACTGTGGGTCTTCCTCTCTTGTAAAAGATCGTATGCTGGGGGTTAAAAACATTCCTACCACTTTTAAGGTCATTTGGAGGCAATTGATGACACAAGAAACCAAGAAAATATTGAGGGCAAAGGGTCTAAAGAAAAAAACAGCCCTCCATAAACCCCAGCGAGATGTGCGGACGTTTGTGTCCGTGATGGCAAAAGCGCAGCGTCTCTGAGAGCATCCAGGTGATTCCAGCCCTGGGAAAATGGGAATGTTATAAGCTTCTGTGTAAAAGTAGCGTCTGTCTTTGCTTCCCTTTTAACAAGATTAGTCTTGCTTTTCTCTCTCTCTTTATTTTGCTGTCTACTGGCCACCTTCTTACTCTCAAGCTAATGTGATTAGCTGTGCATGTGGACCATACTGGCAGCAACTGTCACAAAGATCTCTGCTTACTTGAGTGCACCTCTTTCCTGAATGAAACATCTTGTGTTTATGGTCACAGGGGGTATTGTTAACTCCTGGATTCGAATAGAAGGGGATATTTATGACCCTCCCATAAAAGTTGATTCAGGGAGACATTTAGGAAAGAAATGGACAGAAGACAGATGTGTTTCCTACCACAGATGCTGAGGAGGTTCAATTGTTCTGCATATGTAATGACTTTTTATGGTTCCTTACAAATGCTTTTTACACTGCTAAAAAGGTGCCGAAGTCAAATATGCATAGTCACTTACTGAAGACTATTTAGTGACCATACAGGACACTACAACTTTATATCTTGTTAAATATGTTAGAGATGGACATCTCTAAATATACAACATGAAGGGGAATCTGCACTGAGCCACTGCTGTCTTACTGCCTTCCCCACTGGGAGTTCTGGTTTCACCTAGCATTTCCTGAACCTTTCATAGCTTATTTGCTATCATGTCCATATGCTTAACACTTAAAGTAACTATGGATTTTTTTCCAAGTGAAACACAACACTGGTGTTAAGTCACCAGCAAAACTGCCTGCAGTTTAAGTCTTTTCAAATGATCAGAAAAATAAGTTTAAATCTTTCTAACTGTGCAAACAAGTAAGTACTTGTAGACGACAGAACCAGAAAGGTTGCTAGATTATAGGTCTAAAGAGAACAGATGACCAGTGAATAAAACAGGCATAATTATAGGCAAGAGACAAGAAGAAAGATTGCAAATTGCTATGTTATCCTAAAAGCAGCCAGAGAAAGAATGCTTGGCTACGTGATGCTTTTGCCCCTTTATGGCCATTCTTACATTTTCCTGTTAGCTTCAGAGTCATGACAAGAGGTTTAGGGTGAGCGTACTGGAGGAAATATATATCTCAGCTGGTGAAATGGGCCTATGAACGTTTACATCAGCTGAAGTTCTGGTCTAAGCTGCTGAATGTGGAAAATGAAACACATCCTGTACCCTGTGATCCCCAAACACTCACTGAAACCAAAGATGGGCCTTGCTGAGTAGTAATTTCTGCCCAGAAATCCCTGGGTTGTTTATAGGAAAGATGACCATATTTCTTTTTCAATGGGACCAGGAGAGGCCCATCATCCTTGCAGTCCTTGGTTGGAAGTCATCAGAGATGAATGTATTTATACAATGCATAATAAATGGACTTGTCCCTTCCTACTCTGATTCTCCATGCATGAAGTTCCTCTTTTCTTAGTTAGGGCTACCTATTCCTTTGAAAGAAGCAAAACCATTTCCTAAGACTTCTGATGCCAAAAATGTGCAAGAAATGGCTGCTCACTGTGATGTGTGCTGAGAAATGCTCAGTGCATTGCATAGCTCGTCTCAACAGCACCCAGCACAGTGGCACTGGAATATGCCTACAGTTCCCACTGTGACCTGAGGAATTAAAAATAACATTGATGGAGAACAAAGTCCTCCTACCCATATGCACAATAAAGAAAGGGGAAAGATGGATTGTTGTGATAGTCAAGGAGCTTCTGCACCTCTCTTTGTGCACAAAGATGGATATTTCTGACTGGCCCACAGTCTTGCAGTATAACAGAGCTAAGGAGGGTTTCATCATGACTGGCTCATGCTCTTACCAAGTTATCTATGAATTTAAAGCTCAGMCAGCAGCCTCCCCACTAGCAGTCAGTTCCCTCGACTCCTGTATCACATCCTGCAGGCTCAAATCATGATTGAATGGACAATTTTCAAATGCCCAGGTCAAGTCAAACTTGTTATTACTTGGGCACAGCCATCAGGACGGCTATAGCTTGCAGCCTGTCTTCCTGCAGCATGTGATTCTGCATAGGAACAGCACAAAAAGGGTTGTAACTGGATGCCCTCTGTGGCAAAGTGGTAAAGTGATTTCCTAGTGAGTTTGTATCAGTGGACATATCAGGAAGATACAGTCTGACACCGTGCTGCATCTTAAACAGTCTAATGCAGCTTGTACAATACAACACATTGTAGTCTTCCCAAATGAGTGTCTACTGGGCTCAACTATACTAGCAAAAAATTCAGGTCCTGCTGTTCTGTGGCTGCTCTCAGATTACACACGGGGGAAGCAGCATTCACAAAACGCAAATGTACTACAGATAACTGTGGATATAGGTGCCAGCTCTTTCAGCTGAGTTAATGCAGAGGCAGTATGCAGTGATGTTATGATCCTGCAGTCACTAATCAGGCAAAACTCTCACTAATTTCAGCCCAGCTATAGGAACATGGGGATTGGGAATAACTGTACATGTTTGTACCTTTGTCTAAACATGTGTGATACCAGAAAGAGCCATTCCTGCATTCTCATGTCAAGAACCAGCCATTCATTACCCATATCATCTCCTGTCCACAAAGAAAATAAAATGTTCCTAGATGGGGAAGTTTTCTTTCACTGGGTAAAAAATTGATAATGAAATAACAAACTGCTGCTTGTCTAATGCACACATACAACAAATGGTACTTTCTTTGCTGTGAAAGAGCCTGGTAAAAGTCTCATGGGAAAGAGAGCATGTCTTCAAAAGCCAGACCTCTCTTGTTAGAAAAACCTGGGCTAAAACAAAAGAGGAATGGCMAAGTTTGACTCCAAGGCTGGAGTCAAAAAAACATTATGACTGACAGAAGTCACTACTTGGGGGAAGCTGAGTTCAGCCATGGSAGTTTCCTCTCAGGAAAGCTTAAATGTGCTCAGTTCAGATTTCCTCTGACATGTTCAGCTGGCATCCACGTTGGCCTGGAAATTACCCAAACATCTGGAGTAGTGAGGGCAAGAGCACGGGATTCACAGCCTGCTGACTGCATCAAGCTGAAGTGACAAAACTGTGAACCCTGGAAAAATGGGAAGGCCCCCTGCACCTGAGCATCAGGCTCTCCCTCCTGCCAGCAGCACAGCATTGCATTTAATGTAGGCTTCGTTAATGTTCAACTGGCTTAGGAGAAAATATGCTCTGATGTGTGTTTCTGGTTTCTGAGGTTCTTGCATTATTCCCAGAACTGTGGGGTCTTACCTTGTTCTCCAAAATGCTGCATTTTCTTTGTCAGTCACTTTCACCATATGCTCTGCAGGCCAGATCCTGCCCTTAGGTCATGTACCAATCTCACTAACTTCTTAGAGACAAATGCTTTCTTTGAGGATGTGTTTATGTATTTCTTCCCCTTTGATGTGAACAGGGCTATCACATTATAAAATGTGTCTGTTTATAAGGAAAAATCCCTCACTACCAGCCCAGGAAATTTGACATTAGCAATATTAGTGACAGGAGCTTTACATGCATCTGCAGATCATGACTTTTGTACAGATGGGCCGAAGGAGAGGGCCACAGAGTGCAGTGCTGCGCGGAGATAATCAAGATGGTCCCAGGCGAGCTAGCTCAAGCAGTGGAAGCATTAGGGCCATGGTGTTTCTCTGTATTTGTCCATGTTCCCAGCTCAGCACTGATGGAGCCCTTCTTGCCACCCGTCTCAAAGTCATTGGAGCCCTGCCTAGGCAATAGGGATGTGTCTCAATGATGCTCGTTGTAAGAGCAGGCTATCAGTTGTTACCTAGCCCCCCTCATGCTTGTTTTAATTCACATAGGTCTTCCAGTTCAAGCTCTCCACTTCTCCAGCCCTTTGCTGCCTCTTGTCTGAACTGCCTCCCACTGCTGCCCTTGCTGCAGCGTGCCCAAGGGTTGCACAGGACAGGACAGGCTCCATCCCCAGCCTGCCCCACGTGTCGGGGGGCACAGCCCTGCCATAAAGGGGAACTGCTGGGAGCGCTTAGGAAATGAAGACAGAAACGCTGTGAGTTCTCGGCCATAAAAAACATGCTCCAGGCTGTGTCTTGCTGGGCAATGTTAGTTCCCAAAGCTGTTTTCCCTAGCTGTTGTCATAAAACTTCAGCCTAATCACCTATAAGCCTCAGAAGTTGCATGGGGGAGGGGGTGGACATTGAGAGTCCATTGTTAAAGTCTATAGATGCTTTTTGTATTTAAACTGGCTTTGTACTGGTACAGTTTTGCTGGGCTCAGTGGGCCAGTCAGAGAATCAGATCCGAGGAATCAGTTAATCATCATTTTCTTCCTTAAAAACAGATGACTCAGACAACAGATTTTTTTTAATAAAGATATTTGTGCTGGGCTCCTAAACCTTGTTCTTTCATCCATCTAATTAGAGACCAGACAGTCTATTTAGGAAGACTGTTTCAAGTGCTAGGTAGATCTGGAAGTTGTTTGTTAGCCAGTGTGCTGAAATACAGAAAATGACTGAATGAACTCAATACGAGCAGTTTTATGAGGGCAATTACAAGCTTTATCATCGTAAACCATCATAACAAAACTCTATGTACAAGTGCAGCAGCATGATAATTTCAAAGTACGACAAATATGTAAGTGTGTGGCTAAATGAATTCTTAATGAACTGATTCTCAAAGAAACAGGGAGTAAGCCTACTCAAATAAATTGCAGGACTCCCTGCATATTATTAGCTAATTAATGTAATCTCTCCTTCCACYTGCAAATTGTCCCTGAATTGATTGCTGTTCTCCGTACTTACTCTTTGTTTGGATGTAGTCAATACCTGCCAGCCCCCTGTGGCTTATAGCTTGTTAAGTGTTGGACACTTTATGTTCAAATTATGGACAGTGTTGGTCAGTTCTGATAGACACAGAAATCACCCAGAGAGATCTGCGTTTTCTGATGGGGCAAGCAGAAAGAGTAAGGAGGACTGAGGGGCAGCACGACATAAGGGACAGACGAATGAAATAAAGGATGTGCTCCAGACCACACTAATTATGACTAAAAGCTATTAAAGAAACTTATTTCTCCTAATGAAGAAAGAAGGCTTTTCCTAAGAGCCTGAGTTGAGTGATTCAGTCCTGTTCCCCCACAAAATCTGTTACATCAGGAAAAAGCAGTGGCCTGCTGAGGCCTGCTCTATGTATTTAAAAGAGTTGGCATAACATGTACCAAAATGGGTGGTAGATGCTCTCTGAGGGGCTAGAGCAACAGCTTGCAGGTGGGCAGGAAAGACGGAGTAAAGAGAGAAGAGAGCCAGAGAGTTTGATGAATAACACTGGTTGATGACTTATCATCCAAGTCTGTTGTAAACATGGTCATATTTATTAGTATAAAGTAGAACTGTGAAAAGTGTTTGTTTTTGTCAGCTTGATGCAAAGCTGATGAAGGGCTTCATATTTTCTCTTTACACTGTTGGAGAGATGGAAACTTTTCAAATAAAACAGAAAGCTGTTTTGCTTGGAGTCCTTTGCAGAAAGTATACAGTATGCCTGTCCAGCTTCCAGTACTTGGAGAGTCTGGTGGAATAAATCTTCACAGAGAGCTTTCTGTTTAAATACATTAAGAATTAGGCCTTTAAATGAAGAACTGATCCTGGCTATGCCATGTGCTACCCAGCACTGTGTACCAACTAGTTTTTGGACCTGACTGTAAACTGATTTAAGCTACTTGAGTAGTTAAGTTGAGTAACTTGTTGCTCCCAAGTTCATACCCGATTAACTAAGACCATAGTGACACCTTGAGATATGAAGGTAAGCGAGAATCATGCATTGTTATGATACCTACTTGCACCATATTCATGGTAGCCCAATAATGGCCTGGAAATTTTGCTAGGTACTGTGCAAACACATAGCACAGTCTCTTGCCCCATATTTTAGAATACAGATTTATGAATAGGCACAAAATTTGGCTGAAATTTTCATCCACAAATGGCCAAATGGAAGTGAGAAGATCTGGGGAAAAGAATTAATAACAAAATGAACAAAACTAAATGTGGCAAAGTCTCAACCATTATCAGATAATTGTTGCGGAGAATCACTCTTTCATCAGAAGGGATTTTTCTTTTAATTATAAGCCCATGCAAATATATTTTTGTTCCTTTGATGATGTAGCTCCCTTTTTGCCTTCCACACCCTTCATAGCATTTCACCTTGGCTTAATTAGGGATGTGCAAAATGACTAGGACACTGGTGCTGAACTTCTGCCTGGGATTGCAGGGTATATGAACAAATTATTAAGTAGAGCTGGTCAGAAATGCCCTGCTATGGTGAATCTCCAAAGAACCGTGGCAGCTGGTAGAAATAAAACATCTCTGTGGAATGAGGAAAGGAACATTGTGGCCCTTTATTTTGGGGGAGCACTCGGGCTGACTCTCTGACGCTCCAGGGGGCGAGAAAAGAGACAGGGCTACTGCATGGTCCTCCAGTCGCCATGTAATCAGGGTCACAAGTTCTTGGAGCAGGGAGCACAGGGAGTCACTCTTTTGGGGCAGAGCAATCCCAGACCTTCCCTCAGCCTGACCAGCTCTCACTGACTGTACGCCAGACCTTGAGAAACCCGGCACTAGAAACTATTTGGAGCTGTGATGCCTTAATAGCAGGATCAGGCTGTCTGGCATGTTCATTTGGGCTGGGTGACAAATGCTCAGCAGGATTTCTAGCTTCCTGCCCATCAAAATGTCCTAGATGTAGTAATGGCCAGATACATGTGGACTTTTCCTGTTACTGGGCATTGTAGGGAACAGAGAGGACATCAGACTGCCCAAGGGCATTAGTCTGTATTCAGGAGCATGAATGTGGGTCCCAGATGCAGTCACAGATAGCTGTGTTTAAACTGGTCAATAAAACGGGGCCAGGGCATGGCCCAAAGCACTGTCCAATGCTGTTGAATTGTTAGCACTCTCCCAGGCACAATTTGGCTTGTGCCTGCTACCCTGCTCCCACACAGGCACAGGTCAGGCGAGAGGACGTTCTGGGTAACCAGGGTCTATTCCCAACACAGAGTGGAGCAACATGGAAGAGACTGCAGCGGCTTCTGCTGTGCGTGCCCTTTGTGGCCTTCCCGTGTTGTCCCAGCAGGGTTTGCACCCTCAGGCAGCCTCGTTCCATACTCCAGCAGGTATCTCCAGCTTCATGCTATGAAAGTACCACTCCGATGGGCTGCAGTGCAGCCCTCAAGCTGTTTCAGGTGCTTTGAAGTGGTTTCTACTTCTCACCCATGTGCAAGGTACTAATCTTATCTTTGGGCTACAGGGAAACCCCCTGGGGCAAGGACGAGACCCAGGCCTGCAGGCTGCGTGGTTGGGACACAGCCAGTTTGCCCTAGAGGGCCCAGCCCTGAGCAGTGTGGATACAGCCAGTCCGTACCACTTCGCCTAAAGCCCCCAAAATGATCTTGTAGCATAGATGGGGACAGATTTGACTTTGGCCTCTCTCTGTATCCTGGGGCAAACTGTCTCACCTTGGTGCCTCCATTAGGAGAATTCCTTCCTTCCCAGAAGTGATCTGAGAACTGGATGATGCTTGGGAAGGCTAACATAAAAGCTAATTCTATGCTGTCTACCTTATCTTCCACTTTATAAACTAAAAAGCACTTGGAAATTACCCTAGGAACAAAATCTTTTAAGCAATCTCATTATCCCTTCGTTTGGGGAGTTTACTGTAAAACGGCAGGCTTTGGATCTTAATTTGCTGGGAATTGCAGTGATGCAAATAGTGAGACTGATAACAGACTCAGTTCTGTGGATTCTTTGGAGAAGAGGAGGAATTTGCTGGAGAAAGAGAAGGAATTTGCTGGAGAAAGAGAAGGGAAAGAAATCAGACAAAAAAAAATTTCCCCTGCAAGCAAACCTATGTGCTTAATATTTTAGCAATATAAAATTATGGAAGAGTTTTGTTTTGGGTCAGATGGAATGCAATGCTCAGTCCAAACTAAAATGTTTCATTATTTAAAAAGGACACAATTTCTAGAAACCTTTATTTTTTAAAAAAATTAAATATTTCCATATTTTGAAACACAGTATTTTGATTTTTTTTTTTAAAGAAGCATTTCCACTTTCCTGTATTTTTTTCCCTTATTTGGCTAAAGCAGCTCAAAATAGTTTTGGGCAACTCTTTCTCCCCAGAAGCGCGAATGCCTGGTTCACCTCATGAGCACATTATGCAGCTCCGGCTGGACCCTGGTGTGACCCAGCAGTGTGAGGGTGGCACCGACGCTCCTGGGGAGGCACCGTGCTCGTCCGCCTCGCTTGGAGCCCAGAGCCCAGAGCCCTGCCAGCTGCGGGGAGAAGGGCTGCCTGTGCCCTGCCGCTGGGCCTTGCCCCCATGGGATACGGTGGTGAACACAGCTCTTTTGGGGGCTACGTGAGCGTGAAAGGAAGAAAGTGTTTCTCTTGTCACTAGATGGCTCTATTTGCTTTCACTAAACGCACCTGCTTTTCTTTTTGCAGTGCAAAATAAGCAGCGGCTCCACAGCTGTGCGCTATGGGGTCCCCCGGCGTCCCCGGGGGCTGAGAAAAAGACAGATCTGGTGGGTGGGAAAATTCACCGGGTTTTGATGATGGTTTTTATTACGCTCTTGCTAATATCCCTAAATAAAATAAACGTTGTTGTGAGGAAACCCCGATGTTTTGAGATTTGAAGGGAACAGTCTCCTCGGGGACAAGCTTCTGGGTTTTCCTCGTCTCAGACTGCTCCGGCAGCCACCGGCCCTCGGCCTCTGTAGGGGCTCCTGCTGAGGGGCGGGAGTTTGGGCAGCTGCCGGGCGTTTAACTGAGGTGCCGGTGGGGAGTCAGGAGCTCTCTTCGTGCTCAGCGGAGGGCAGGAGGCCGAGGGGTGCCCACCGGGGGAGACGGACGGGTGGGCACATCCTTGCCATACAGTGTGCAGAGATGGTGCCCTGAAGCCCTGCGGGTGTTTGCAGTCCCAAATGCTTACAGCGAAAGCCACATTTTCAGGTTTGGATGTCTCTGTGGCTAAAAAGCTACTGCAGGTCTGATTCTGCACAGTAAAGCATGTCAAATTGTTTAAGGAAGGTTGCTTTTCCAAGGAGAAAAACTGTACATTGAAAGAAATAAAATATATTCAGGGGCTCCGCTGTTTGTACTGGCTTAAGGCCGACTGTTTTATCAGTTGACAGATCTCTCAAGTGTATTCAAGAGACGTTTGAAGCAAAATTCCTGCCCGGAAGAAGTTACTATCTGAGCATGTAATCCAAACCCATTAAAGACTGGGCACATCTCTCTACTGATTTCCAAAGGATTTGAATCAGGCCCTGGGGAGCTAGTCTGGCATCTCCTCCTCACACAACAGCCTTCTGCGCTCGGATAAGACAGTCCCTCTGAGTAACAACTACTGGCAGGAATATTTGCAAGATCACACCCTCCACTGCACAAATGATACGAGAGACTAGTGATCATCGTGGTGGGAAAGGAAGCAAATTTGCTTATTTAGATAATTAACAGGCATTTGAGACAAGTGTTGCTGTATAACACATTACTGACAGACTAATAATTCTGTCTGATGAAGCTGCAATTATTATAATAATGTTATGGTCCACTAAAATAACTATCGCTCCTAGCCACTGCTGCCAGCAGAGGATGGGTGAAATTATGCTTCTCCTTCCTCCAAGTAAACAGACTTCATGCCAGAGAAACTCCCTGAGGGATTCAGGCCAGGGGAGGAGGAAAGAGTTCTCCAGCTACTGTGTGGCAACTTCTGCTGTAACTGACCTTCAGAGGACGGCCTGTTTTTATGGCCACAAATAGCCGCAGGCATAATTTTGCACCTGCAATTTTGGTCAGATAGGTAACTGCCTTCCTTATTGACCCATGTAATTGGATGCCTTAAGAGGCCTGTGTTGCAAGCACAAATAATTGTGACTGATTAAAAAAGGTACCATTTTCAGGGCAAACACAATTCTAGGTACTATGTTGCTTCTGAAAATTGGCTGTGCCATGAGACAGGAAGATTCATATCCCTGTAAATCTCATTTGGGCAGACCAGCTCCTTCCCAGAGTTATGTCAGCGGGACTGAGGAGTAAATTTGTTAACTTCAGGGGATTAGGATGGTGAAATGGAGAAGAGAATCCGGGTCGTTATGTTTTAATGTGGTCTTGTCTGGTCTTGTCTAATGGCTGTTTGAGCTGAATACTTGAGTAGATAAATCCTTCAGAGTTAACTAAGACGGGCGGGGGCAGGAAAGGAGGGAGAAGTTGTTTTTTAGGAGAGGGGTCCTCAGCATGTCACCCATCAGCCCACAGCCCATGAGAGGTTGTGCTCAAGGTGTTTGTCCCACCGTATGGATCAGACACAACTCCTGGGGAACCAGCTCACGCAGGGCACTCATGCAATCTAGTTTAACCTAGTTTCATGCAGGTGGGAAATCCGAAACATGGCCAAGTGTCAGTACTGTCCAACTAGCCTGCTCTCCATGACTGAGAGCTGCCATGAGAGTGCTGTGGAAAGCTCCACGGCAATCTGAGCCCTAGGGAGAGAGGAGGGACGAGTGTCAGCTGGTACAGAAAAGTTTTTGGGATCTTGTCAGAGGGGCTCCACTATAACCCAGGCTGCCCAGAGCTAGTGAAAGCAAGGGGCCTTGTGGTTTCACCCCGCAGCCAATAGCAGATGCTGGGAACACGCCTACTCCCTGCCGCAGGGCCATACAAAAGAGCTGAGGAGAGGGAGGACTTGCCCAGGCGAGAGCATCCCTGGGAGGGAAGGCTTTGTGACTGCCTTCTGCAGCAGGGTCTTGTGGAGCAGAGGTGCCCCTGGGCAGCTTGGGCTCCCTCTCCCCGCAAGGGATAGCCTAAAGAGGATCTTAGGTTTTTATTCAAGGTCTGTTTCTTCATCAAATAAAATAGGCAGGTTGGGTTAGCTGATGGGCAGGTTGACTGGGATTAGAGACATCTGAGGTCTACTCCACACAGCTCTGCCATGTAACTTTGCCATCACTTACAGTCCATGCCTTCTGATGGCAAAGTCACTTACAGGTAATGCAAATTCTCTCTGTTTATTCTGTTGTGGTATCAGTCTATCAAGAAATTCACTAAAATCAATTATGTCAGAGACTGAAAAAAAAAATCACTTGACGGGAGAAGGCTGTTATGAAAAACAAGTCTGATAGATTTACATGCTTCTTGAATACAGGGAAAGCCAGTCAATAAAGTTCCTTGTGGCCTAAAAGCAGAAACATCTGTCAGAGTCAGCTTGCTAGGATGAATATAGCAGCAGGAAAGCCCAACTGATTAACTCCATCCCCTTCCTAACATGTTTTTGTGTTTACCAGAAATCCCTAGAAAGGGCTCCTGAGGACACTAGCACTATTACAAGTCATCTATAATTCTGTAAACAGAAAGATCAAGGAAAGATTATACTAACTGCAGTTTACCTCTGGTATCCAATTTACATAATTCATGCATAATCCATCTCCTATCTCTTAGCTGTGGGGACAAACAAGCCTTTCTGTAATTTAAGAAAAGAGGAATAGCCCAGGCTCTGATGAAGAAGAGAATAAAGCTGTTGTTGAGCGGAGGAAAAGAGTGTTGGAGTGCAGGGGTCCATATAACCTTGCAAGTAGGTTGGAACTGAGGAAAACAGCACAGAAGATTAAAGCAATATTGTAAATGCAGGAAGCACTTTCCAGTGTGGCCAAGCTGATCCTCCTCGATGTAAGCAATAATCACAGCTCTTTCTCTGGCCCCTACACTCTTTTCATCCACATTCATTAAGGAAAGAAACCAACTTGCTGGGGTTTTCTCTTGATTGTTTTCGATTTTTGGTCTCCTTTCATTTGTGTTATAGTAATCCCATGGGATGAAAATGCCTAAGGGGAACCACCTTTTCTAGCTACTCCTCTGCACGGACTTTAAGTCTGATATCAAGGGACAAGTAACTTTGTCTCTGACATGTGGGATAGTACTAGGGTGACCACCATTTTGGTGGGAATAAATGATGACCATATGACAAATAAGTCACAACATTTTAAGGACTGTGTGGGAAATATGTATTTCCCTTAATATAGCATGCCTTTTTGCCTCTCAGCCAAGCATTTCTACTACACACACATACATAATTCTATTAGAATAATATCAAATTTACTATTTAAAAGGGTACTAAGCAACTTTGATACCTTTTAATGTATTTTAATCAATTAATATATTTTTTATTTTTATGATTGAAAGTAACTTCAATTTAGAGCTCAGCTTAGCGTAACTTTTTAAAAGTTTCTTCAATCTGCCCATACCTGTATGCACAAAGAAACATTATTTTCACTGCTGCATTTTGGATAGACATAAGTAGTTAATTCCGCAATTTGCAAGAAATTGCAAGAGCTAGAATTTAATTTGTGATGTAGATAATTTCCCAATATGATGCTCCTGAAGACTCCTAAGGTTCACTCAGCATTCAAGAATGACTACATCTCCTATAAGATACCTTTCAATTAATGCATGAAATCATAAAATTGAGGAGCCGCACAATCAGATTGCCCTTGTCTTCAGACTCCATCAGCACCCTGCGAGAATTCCTTCACTGAAAGTGTCTCTTTATCATCTCTCCCTTCGTCAAACGTGAAGGACATAAAGGTTCCAGCAAGGCATTGGCATTAAATGTCTTCAACATTAGTACAAACATCTGGATAATATTTTGACATCCTTTCAACTGAAAAGTAAGGAGATAAACATTTTGTGGGGACATGCCTCAATATTCCTGTGTATTCAGTACTGTCAAAATGAAATATCATCTGCAGTCTTGAAACCTTGTAACTGATGAGGGAAAATCTGAAATCTTCTTTCATAGACTTCAAGGTCAAGTAATGAGTTATCTGCAATGTCTTTTCCTGCAAAATGCCATATATGAGCTGAGCAAATATCTAGAAGCAAATACTTGTTCTGATTTCCCATTAACTTCTAGACAGAATGAAGTCTTGAGTTAATGTTAGCAACATTAGCTGCAAATAGTGATGATACACTGTCACAGTCAAAACATTTGTCTACAGTACATCATTTTTGCTTTTTCAAATATTGATACTGCAGCTTCATTGCGGTCTTGGAAATAATCAAGTAGACAATGGTTATTCCCCTTTCAACTGTATAAAAATGATCAACAATCAAAAACACTTTGTTGTTTCCATGATTTGAGGCATCTGTGGCCTAGTGAGGAAAAAGCCCTTTTCAGCTAAACGTTTGTTTTTTCTGGTGAGAGAGGAGCTAACATATTGTTGGTATACACAGAACTTTCTTCCTAAAAAGATGAATTATCTTACCTGTAGGTGGACCTGGGAAAACTATACTATTTGCTTGCACTATCAAGTAAGCCATAGGAATGATTATGGATCATACTACAATAGGTTTCCACCACATCTGCAACAGCAATATTTTCACATTTCTAGTAATGAAATACTAGAATTACTTTTTTGCTCTGTTCCATTTCCATCCTATCTTACATGCCACAGTTCACAAGCACAACCAAGAAACTTTTCCCCAAACTACAGTGAGTTTCCTCACAACTATTGCCATCTTTACTAAGCTGTTCAACACCATTTCTCCACTTATTCTGGGAAGCAGGAAGTCTCTTTTTTTTTAAGACATGTATCTTGATTTGTTGCAGGAGGGTTGAAACTGCAATCATAGTCATGATTGCAAAACTTGCAGGAATATAATTTGACCAGCTAAAGACACATAAATAGTATCTAGTGTCATTCTTAAGTCACAGTCACTCTGCTTCCCACGTCCACTGCACCATGCCAACAGACCTTAGATACAGTACCTCAAACAGCCAATATTTAACCTGCAATAAATCTATAGGAAGAAGTCATCTTTCAGTTTGAAAGACTTTCTTACGTGGGGGAATCCTTCCTGCAGTTCATTTAAGTAGACCGTAACTACTCTGTAAGCCCATTTAGTGCATTTTAGTACATGTTAAAATCATTTCTGTGTAATGTTCACAAAGAAATGTGAGATAATCAGACTAAATATGACTTTGTCTAGAATAGAATGACACGGTGGGAAAAAGACACAGCTTTGGGTAGAAAAAGTGCAGTTCATTCACTCAGAAGTTCTGTGAAAAATGAAGCTTCACAGCATGATATGCAGTCTTTCCTGGATTTTTTTCTTAATTCTGGCTAGATTCTGAAGGCTTAAAGGTATCCTTTTATCAGAGTCTGAGGGATTTATCCACCCTGGTTATTTCTTTTTTTCTAAGGGAGCCTCGTGCCTCAGTTCTTCTGTTTATAGCCCCTTCCCAGATCACAGATTATTAAAGGTCTCCAGTGGAAGTGTGGATCTCGTGTTGGAAATTTACATCTACTGACTTATTTCTCTCTCTTGCATTTTGTTTACCTCTTAGAGGTTTCCCATGGTGGAATACTGCAAGACCAAATCTCAAAGGGAACCCACTGCTCTTTACAGTTCTACTGCAGAAGTCTCTGAAATGCTCCCTCAGTAGTTGCCTCAAGAGCTCAGAAGACAAAAAAACAGCACAACACAATGAAAATCCGTCAGGCCTGGAGTCTTCCTCTATTTATGTATTTCCAAAGTTGGATGAGAATTCCCAAAGGACTCTGCTGAAATCTCTGCCTAGGACATCCAGGCCCCACCAGAAAGAGGTGGCCTGCTGTCATGTTTCTAAACCTAATGTGCATGCAATGGTCACACAAACTTGCAGCAAAACCCTATGTGATGAATATTTGCTCTCTGTATGGCCAGTGACATTTTCCAGAAGTTTTCTTCCTTGCATACTATTTCCTTACCTGTACTAGAAAGGTCTGAAGCAATATCATCTTTTAAGAGGCAAATTCTTAAAAAGGGAGATTAATCACTTTTTTTCAATTTCAGGTGTGTTTTCTTTTGTAATGCTGAGACAAGAAATCAGAGCAACTTTTTCCTTTTGATTAGTATTTGTCAAAAGCTGAAATTTCTTCAGGTTGACTTCTCCTCTGAAAATAAGATGAAAATAAGCTGCATTTCTTGGCAATGCTTTGCAAGGGTCCAGCTGCTTGATTCAGCGATCCTCTTAATCACACTAAGATTAAGAGATAAGAGATGTCCCTCAGGGCCATGGTGATCTGCTTCTGGCCTGGTGCGATCCTGGTGCTCTGCCTGGCAGCTTCCCTTTCCCCCTCCCCTTCTCTTTGTGTCTTCACCCTCCCTGCAATGCTCCGTGTGCGGTGGCTAGGCACCTTATCCTGTCCTCCTCCTCATATCTCACTCTGCGGGTCCCCTCCTTTCCCTGCCAGCCCCTACATGATTGATTCCTGCTCCTTATCTCCCCCTGCTCCCTCCTCCCGTTTCTCCAGCACCACCGTCTTCTCGGGCTTTTCCAGCTCTTGGGACATATAAAGAAAAGAAGGATGGGAGCTTTTCTCCCAGGGATGGTTCCCTTGCTGCTATCCTGTGCCTGCTTTCTCCTCCTATCCCTCACACTTGCTCTCTGTGGGGAAAATTGCAGCAGGTGGGGAGATCACGGGAGGCTGGAGGCCCACACAGGGGCAGGTACCCGTTGGGTGCCAGGGAAGACCAGGAGGGAAA
This sequence comes from Apteryx rowi, assembly GCF_003343035.1. Lineage (NCBI taxonomy): Eukaryota > Metazoa > Chordata > Aves > Apterygiformes > Apterygidae > Apteryx > Apteryx rowi. The sequence goes on along the minus strand of NW_020450374.1, from coordinate 734,879 downwards.
CACCCACAGGGAATACTCAGAGTTCCCCAGGAAATACCTGGGGAAGTTTACCCCATTGCAAGGATTAGCCACGCAGATGTGACTGGGGCTCCAGAAGCAGGAACACCATTTCCCTTGTCCTACCCTTGCATTTGGACAGACATGTGAAGACGTGATTTCCAGGTCCCTAATGCTGGCTCCACGAGGGCTAGCCAACACCTCTGCACCCCTGCTGGCAGTCTTGGTCAAGCCAGGGGCAAATGGAGGAGGCAAATTTAGAGGATTGTCTGCAAAAATAAAGCACTCAAAATACTGCAAATCAGAGCAGATAATAGGATACCTCTGACATGGCAAATCATGTAACAGGGAGGTGGTGTGCAAGTTATCAGATCCCTCCAGTTCAGTGAAGTACCATGTCCCCTCTCCTGAGTTGTGTCCTCTTGCAGCATGGGGACATGGTGTGATCATAGATCAGGATGACAAGCCGTCTCTGCCATGAAATCCTGGACAGCAGAGGGACCTCAGTCTGGGCTGCAAATGCCTGAATTGCATGTCAGGTCGTAGGGTATGTGTTGCAGAGGCTAATGCGTGGGTCTATGAGATTAGCCCTCATCCGGACCTGTGGCCAGCCAGTGTCATGCGGATCCATCCTCTCCCCTGGCAGGGAAGGACTCAGACCAAGACTATTTGGAAAGACCTTGACCCAGGCAGTGACCTGGCATTTGTGAAACCAGCAGTGATCCAGCAAGTCAGAGCTGCTGAGAAGGTGAATCAGAGAGGAAGGGCTGAGAAACGGCACATGCAGCTGGCCACAGCAGGAGATAGCCAGCTATTGTGGAGCAGGCCATGGCTGTCAGCCCCGTTTGGATCTGTGCAGGGCTTCCTGGGATGCAGTGGAGCCCACATGCCCCTAAAAGCCTGAGAGGGCTGCTCTGCGGGAAGTCCCAGAATTAGGCATAAGTACTTCTTGGTCTTTTCATAGTCATACCTCACCTCATGCATGAGATGGCACCATACCTGGTAGCAATACAGCAGTTGGGTCTGGCGTGTTCGGTAGTGTGATGGAGAAAGGACCACAGAGCTGGGCTGCCACCAGCGTTTAGCTTCCCGTTGGGCTGTTTTTCAGGATCACTCCTCTTGGGTGAGAAGGATGTGACCCTGTGCACCACACACAGCCCTTTAGTGGGTGGTAGATTAGGCCAAGCAAATTGCAGCCGGCACACGGGACCAGAGAAGGGAGAGAGACCACTGCACCACACTATGAAATGAAAGCCAGCCCCATCGGACCAGGTGGGAGCACAATTCCTCTGAGCGTTCATGCAGCTTTGGTGGATGTTCACTGTGAAATGCTAGTTGCTGTAAGTGCTAGGAAAAAGGCAATTCTGTCTGAGAATTACCTGGGAATAATACTCTCCTCTTTTGGTATTTGGTATGTTAGAAGGTTCCTCCAGAGTTTGAACTTCTGTGATTACAAGATGTTTTGAGTGTAAAATCTTTTGCTTCTCTATCAAGGCCATACCTGTATCTTTTGTAGTCTTGAATAAGCAAGTTTTATTTCAACTCATCTCACCTTTGACAGCTTAAAGGAAACAAAATTGGTTTAGTAATTAAAGAAACATGATTGGTTTTTTTGCATGTGCTTTGACAGTTCGGTATCTCTCTGCATCTTGTAGATACTATTATGCTAGTTACTAAATGTGCATACAGTACACCAGCCTTAAGGAACAAACACACTGCTTTCAAATTGAGGCACAGAAACGAGATTCCCCCTAAGCCATGCAGAAGATCAAGGGCCAAACAAGGGCCCAGCACTGGGACTCAGGCACGGTCTCAAACACGTGACTTTATAACAATCTTCCAGGAAACCCTGGAAACACCTCTCTCATTTGCACAACGCGACTGCGTGCACTGCGGCAGGCGCGCAGCTTGTGAAGAGAGCCGGGGTCTCTGGGGGCTCAGCCATCGGTGGGGCTGGCTCCCCCCTCGGCCTTCACGCGTTCGCCCACAGCGACACACGCCTGAAGGGCTGCGGCTCAGGCGTCCACGTCTGCATCGCAGCAGCACCACCTCAGCGCACAATTACTTGAATAATTGCTTCAGCAGTTAAAACTGCGGGTGGGAAACACTAATGAAACGATCAGGTAAGGACGGGCACAGTCAGCGTTTCAAGCTGTAGATGGGCAAGACAGAGGAGCCGAGTCTCGAACCCGCGGTCCCGCTGGCTGCCCGCCCCCTTTCGCGCCTTGCGGAGCCCGCGAGACCGCGCACGCGCGGAGCCGCTCCTTCCGGGCGCCCGCCCCCGCGCACCGCTCCCGGCGCTTCCGGGCTGGGCGCCGCGGACGGGTGGCGGGAGGGGCAGCATCGTCCGCCGCGGGCGTCACGTGCCTCTGCCGCATGACCGGGGAGCGGGCGGCGGCGCGCGCGTCCCCACCCGGCGATGGCGGCGGCGGCGGGAGCGCGCTTCCCGCCCGGCCCTTCATCTGCTCCTTCCCCGGCTGCGACGCCTCCTTCAACAAGGCCTGGAGGCTGGACGCGCACCTCTGCCGCCACACGGGCGAGGTGAGCCGCGCGGCGGCGACCCGAGCGGCGGCGCTGCCCCGGGGCCCGGCCCGGCGGCGCCGCTGCGGCAGCCGCAGCCTGAGGCGGCCCCCGGAAGCGCGTCGCCTCCGCGAGGTACTTGTCACCTCTGAACAAACCTCTTTTTTTTTCTTTCTTTCTTTTTTTCTTTTTTAATGCAGAGACCGTATGTTTGCCATTATGAAGGCTGCGGTAAAGGTTTCACTCGAGATTTCCACCGCGCTCGACACTTTCTTACACACACGGGTGAAAAACCGTTCGAGTAAGGCCAGCTTTTTCTTCAGTTCTTAAAATGGGTCGCTCCTGCCGTTATGGAAACAAAGGGGAATTAAAACCGATATGCAGAAAATCCAGATAGTACAGAGCATGCTTGCACAGCTTTGGTATCCTAAATACTGCTGTAATGGTTTGTGCACAGGCTGAGACTTGAGGAATCTTCTTAGTTTAAAACCTTGAATCTGGCACTGACCCATAATAAGTGCTTAAAGGAAGGGGCAAAGCTCTCCCTCGAATACAAAATTAGAAGAAGGGCAGTTATCTCTTGTTACTAAGCACTTAATAGTTGCATGTCATGGATGAGGAGCTAGGAATTCTTACATGTTTTATTAAAAATCTGTGCTCTGACACGTTTCGTCTGGTAGCTTTTGACAGTAACTTAACCTCTGACTTTTCTTACCTTTAAACCAGAAGGTTTTTTTAAGCTGGGTTGTAAGTTTTGGTTATTCTGCATATGGTCTTCTTGTCCAATAATTTATGTATCTGCTTAGGAAACAAGTTACTGTTTGAGAGTGATAATAAGAAAATATAGTTTATTTGCAGGTGCAGAGCTGATGGATGTGATCAGAAATTTGGAACAAAATCAAACTTAAAGAAGCACGTTGAACGCAAGCATGAGAATCAACAAAAGCAATATGTGGTGAGTAATTACCTTTCATACGGTAAAATGAAACCTAAACAAGCTCCTCTTCATGTATCTAGTGAAATTGTTATGCAATATTTGTACGAGTGCAAATGCTGTGGATTCGGAATTCAAAAAAAACGTGGACTGAGTTCCCTTTTTTGGCCTCTAATGATAACTTAATTTCCTGAACAGTGCGACTTTGAAGGCTGTAACAAGTCTTTTAGGAAACATCATCAACTTAAAGTTCATCAGTGCCAACACACCAATGAACCTCTCTTCAAGTAGGTGAATAATTTTAATAATGAACTTTAGCTATTTCATTTAAACACTGTAGATGAAAACGTGCCCTCTCTCAACCTTTTTGTTGATGTGGCATTTAAAACCCAAAACAAACTTACATGAATTTGTAGACGTGGATGTGAGTACATTTATTGTACTGTTGCTCATTAGTCCATTCTGAGCAACGGTCTTGACGTACTGTAACTTCAGAGTTTCAGGCATTTTCGTAGGATTTATTACAGGTTCACAGGGCAAAAAAAAAAAAAAAAAAAGCTTTCAGTTTGACACAGTGTGAAACATAAGCATAAAAGCTTGCAGGGTAATGAAATACACAGTTGCCTCTGTTCTCCAGCAAAAAGTAGTGGCTTCGCTAACCCTGAAATAAGCAGTGATTTGAGGGGGGGAAAAAAAAGAAGAAAAAAAAAAAGGTGAGTGAGGCTTGGATGGACTAATCTGTTTGAGAAGCTGTGCATTGCAACTCCATTGCTACCATGACAGTAAAGATCTAATGAAAGCAAAGTTAATCTTCTGTTTCTTACAGATGGACTTTCCATGAGTGTTCGACTTGAGAAGTGAAGTGTCTAGTGACCTAGCCTAGTATGGCTAGGTTGCACGCATGGAAATTCTTTGCTTTCAGTGCTCTACCTCTGTTTTCTACTTGTAGACCCTACTGTGTAGGGGGGATGCAAGGCCTGATTCTTTACCAAAAGCTTACCTTGCTGTATACATTGGAAACATTATAGTTGTAACTTGTGGGGAGGCTCGGAGTCCTCTTTTTTGAAACATATTATGGAATTTACTCTTACAAGGAGAAGAAGCAGAACAGATCTCTAGGCAAGGGGAAACTTCGGTTATTTTGCTGACTTTAATGTTGTGTTTGACTTAATGAAGAAAAAACATGTGGAAACAGTGAGGGGAAAAAATCCTAAACCAATGTACTTAATACCTAGATGTAATCATGAGGGATGTGGAAAGCACTTTACTACTCCAAGTCGACTAAAACGGCATGAGAAGATACATGAAGGTAAAGTTTTCCTTTTTTCTTCAGTTATATTTCAGCTAAGGAAAAATGACTTCTTCCAGTGTGAGTAGTATGCACAGATGTATAACAGATGCGCAAGTAGTCTGAATCTCATGATCCAGACAGACAAAACAAGAACACCTGCTCTGAGTAGCCAGCAGCAATACAATTGCAGGGCATGGCATCATTTCGGCAGGCTGAACAGAGCTCAAGACCCCTTTCAGTTGTATTTTTCCTCTCCTAATACACTTCCCTATCAATAACTTATCTTCTGGAGAGAAGATGGGATAATGGTTAAGGCATTAGGCTAGGCCTCCAGAGATTAGGATCACTTGCCAGTTCTGCCATAACCTTCCTATGGAGCCTCRAGCAAACCATGCAGGCTTGAATTTTTAAAATTATTGATGTACCTCTGTGAAAGGTATTTAAGTGGAGTTGATGGGAGGTGGGCACATATGTGTTTGAGCTAATCCTGAAAAGAATAGATAGCAGTGTAGCAGCCCTCTTGACAGCTAACTTGCTTTCCAGCACTAGAAAAAATTATGGGACTAAGAAGAGTATCTGAAAAGCTGTGATTGGTACTGTGTCTAGGTTCCTTTCTTAAGATAGGGAGTTGTTCATAGTTCTTTGACCTTTCCTGTCCTGGTATTCAAATAGTATTGGCATTCCTTGTTTCATTTAAAAGCCATCCTATCTGTTTGATAGAATGATAGAGTGTCCTTAGACTCAGGAGTATCACTGTATGGTCAAGTTATTTTCTTTTTTAATATGTAATACAAGTATTTGTATAGAAATAATAAATAATATCACATTGGTTTCATATATTGGAGTGAAAGAAAGTATGTAGGTGGTGAGGATGAGGAAATAGTTTTACTGAAGGCAAGGTGAAGTAGTTTGCTAAAATCACTTAGGTTGGAAAGGACCTCTGAAGGTCATATGGTCCAAGACCCTGCTCAAAGCAGGGTCATTTAAGAAGGTTGCTCATGGCTATGTCCAGCCAAATTTTTAATTTCTCCAGGGTTAGGGATTCCGCAGCCTTTCTGGACAACATGCACCAGTGTTTGTCCAGCCTCGTGATAGATTTCTTCCTTATACCTATTATGAGTTTCCCATGTTCCAATTTGGTGCATTGTCTCTTGTCATATTACTGTTTCTTTTGTCATATTGCAGTGTGAGCAGAGATGAGGAGCACTCGCTTCTAGTTTTCAAACACTGAACATGTTGAACAACCATTAAAGCCTGGAATTCAGCCATGTAAAACTGGACTCGGTTTGTCAAAGCCTTTGAGATTGTAAACATCTGTCATGTCTCTAACAGGCTATGCATGCAAGAAAGAAAACTGCTCATTTACAGGAAAAACTTGGACGGAGCTTCTAAAACATACTAAAGAAAGTCATACAGGTAAATGTTAGATGCTTTAGTAAACAGAATTTACTTAACTTTTGATACAGTATTGTTTTACAAATAGGAAACCAAATGCTAATTTCAAGAGGAGTCCTCGCTGAACGCCTTTCCTCAACTTGTGATCATGTCTAGACAGACTTGGTTTCCAGCACCTAATAGGCAAAATGGTTGCCATTCTGGCTAGACTTTTAATTGAAGAAAATGCTACTCTGGATGATTCATACTGCATTATTGTATTCCTAGTTTCCGAATTCCCTGCAGTTCATGTGAATTTTAGCTTTGTTTAAGAGTACTGCTAGAGTTTGATTCTGAACTCTTGTGCAAAGCTGTTAACTTACACTCTGCCTGTCTCTCTTCCATTCAGAGCCAATAGTCTGTGGTGAGTGTTACAAAACTTTTAAACGCAAAGATTACCTCAAGCAGCATCAAAAAACACATGCTGTGGAGAGGGAAGTTTGCCGATGCCCAAGAGAAGGATGTGGGAGAACTTACACAACTATATTTAACCTTCAAAGCCATATTCTCTCTTTCCATGAAGAGAAAAAGCCATTCTCTTGTGATTATCCAGGCTGTGGAAAAGTGTTTGCAATGAAGGTATGTATTTTTATAGTGCCTTAACCTGAATCACATGATCTGAAGGATAAACCTAACTCTTTTTTCTTTGCAACTTGTAGCAGAGCCTAGCAAGGCACACCATTGTACATGACCCTGAGAAGAGAAAGCTGAACTTAAAAGTAAGCCATATGCTAGAGGAAATCCTCCTAAGCATTTCCTGTCACTTCAGAGGAAGATACATGTTAAGTGTTTTAAAATTTGACTTCCAACTGGAAAACAGGCCAGCTATCTATTTAATTTGGGGGGGATCTTAATTTCTGAAACTACTTTAAATAATGAAGTGCAGGCCTTTTCATTGATATCCCCCTCCCTGCCCCCAACATACATGAGCAGTCTTTGCTCCATAGATATGTTAGGTTGCTAATGCTGGATTTATTTCTGCCAGACAAAGCGTTCCCGTCTTAAGAGGAGCTTAGCCTCTCGTCTGAGTGGGTACATTCCTCCTAAAACACAGCCAGGAAATGCTGCAATTTTGACAGAAGGCAAGACGATGGATAAGCCCATGGAAAATGAAATACCAGCTGTTGAAATTCTGACTCTGCAGTAAGGGTTAATTGAGACAACTTTCTTTATGGAATGACCAGTGCAGAGCTTGACAATAACTTTACAGTTTTTTTTATTAAGAAATTAATATTGTTTACACCTCTTCATTAAAGTCACTGATTCAGCTCACTTGATTTTGGAGCTTCATTCTCATCTGCCTTTGCTATACTGTTTTTCTGTTCTTCCAATTTCTGGTGTGCTTTCAACTCTTTTTCAGACATGTGTCTCAAAATACAGGTACTCACTCCTTCTTTAATAGCTTTTGGCTTGGAAAGGTAAGTGGCTTTTTCAGACCCAGTCTTCAAAATCTGATCAAAAAGCATGAACTGAAAGAAGGAAAAAAAAATAAAAACAGGGCTAGATGCACAAACACAGGTAGAAAAATATTTCAAGCTGCTCTGTAATTACATGCCCTCCTCCCTGTGGTTCTGCTATCACCTAAAGCCAGCTAGCTGCTAGTCCTGGTTTAAGTGGTTCAACATGTCTTGTCCTAACAATTTGTTCTTTACTTGTAAGTTGGTGTAAAAAAGTGATTAAGCCTTTTCCTAACTTTTAGGCTAATTTCCTGACTCATTCTGTTTAAAGGCTTCACTGCAAGTGCTTGCAACCCTGCATCCCACTCCCCACCTTTGTCAGTAGAATCAGTCATATTACTGTTTCTTGCCTTTTAAGGGGAAGTATTGTTATAAATTTAGCAGAAAAATGATAGGATTGAGCTGTCTGAACCACTGCGTTCATAAAACAAGCTGACTTCTCAACACATTATTTTTCTATTTTTCCTCTTAATTATGCATTTAAGGGAAACCTAAATCTGGACTGCAGCATGATATACTCTGCTCCCTCCCATATCCAGTTCTTCCTCCTCCCCGTTCCCTGTAGATTCACCTTTTTACAGAAAAATTTTGTTCCCTTCATATGAAGTAACACTGCAAATCTGTTCCAGCACTTTAGTAGAATCAAGGAAAACTAATTCATTGCAACAAAAACGCATTAAAAGAATAAAAAATAGTATTGCCTTATGCAGTGAATTTCTAGAAAAAGACATTTGTGTAGGTGACAATAAAGACAAATCTCAAGGCCATGCAACTACTACCCTAGCTGGTAAGTAGCCAACAACTCCCTAACATCTGTATAGATATGTTCACTTTGGCAGTCTTGGAATGCAGTATTTTGGCAGCTTTCAACAAAGCAGTGGAAAATTAACCTATGCCACAGTTGCATAGATGTATTTTCCAGAAGAACAGTTAGGTTATTAAAATAATCCAGGTAAAACAACTGATTTTTGTTTTTTTTTAAACCTTACTGCTAAACTTTAAAACCATGACTTCTTCAGTGAGTAAACTGGCTTAAGGCATAGATGGCAGAGTTCCATCAGCCCAATTAATCAGCTGGTGCAGCAAAGGGGTAGGAACTGCTTAGACTTTGCTGTCAAAGCCAATAGTTGTAACTGCATTTTTAAGCAAACATTATTCAGATTGTCTCTCTGGGACTGCTTTTCCAGAACTGCAGTGTTTGAACAGATACAGCTTCAGGTAGGGCAACCATTACTTTAATTGGACCTAGACCTTCAGTCATTTTAGCAATGAGTGATACATTCAAAAAAGAAAGCAGTACCATCTGGGGAAAGTTAACATGGGTACACCTATTTAATGAACTTGATCGGTCCAGCTCTCAGAAGTCCACTTACCATGTCTGTATTACTATCTTTTGTTTGTCGGATGGTAATTTTAACATGGTATTTCTTCTCAATCCACTGTGCTATCTGTTTAGTCTTGGTCTCTAGGTCATTCTTGGCAATAGTTGAAGAAAAGGATAACTCCTTCTGAACCAGCCCTGTTTAAAACAGAACTAAAACAGTGTTGGCTTAACATCTGACAAACTTTTATTAGTTGTGCTTTTTTAGCAGCCTATGGTGCTTTGTCTACTTCCCTCCCTTCCTTCATGCTACTTTCTCATACACAGAGCACCCTGACCTCCTTGTGTCAGCATGTATCACTCTCGCCTTAGAAGGTGGCTAACTGGCATCTTGCAGTCATTGCCACAACTGAAAACCTGACTGTATGTTTGGGGTACAGAGGGAGGTCCCTTGAGGGTTGGAAGGCTCAAAGTATTTTTATTTTAACTGCAAACTTGTTCATACCACCCATAATGCAGGTCTAACAAAGATAAGCAGGTATAAGCACCCTTGTGGATCTGGACTTAAAAACAGTGTGTGAATTCTTAAATTTTGCACATAACATAGCTAAATGGAAAAGCTTTAAAATTAGACATCTCAGGCACGTTTTCTTTGGGAACAGTGAAATGCAGTATTCAACTGGCAATAAGATGCCTTATGATATGTTTGAACAAGCTATGGTCTCCCCCTCTTTAAAGATTCTCTGAAGTAGTTACTATTTGAATAATCTTTTTGTAGGTTCTTGAACAGAAAACTCACTACCACAGTAGCTCTCTTCTAAAATCAGAACTCTAGCCAAAGCACAGATACCTTATTTAGCCTGAGGATAAGAAAGGAGGATACAGGGTCAGATGCCTTCTAGATCTTCCTTGCCAAACTCTCAATTTGTTAAGCCACTGGAGCAGAGTGATTTTAAAAAATGAAACTGAAAAGTGTTTAATACTGAAAAAATTGTTCTCCTAGTCTGTAAAAGAATAGGCCTCTTCGGAGCATTATAAATGAGCAGCTGTCAAGGGCCTCAAACTCCCTCTACCTAGCACTGTGCTGTCTCATGACTACTTGTGACAAAATACAATTTTTGTATATCTAGTGCACAAAGTTTGTAAAAACTGCCTGTCACTTATGCCTTAATAAGAGAATAGAAATTCAGTAGGTCTTATAGAACCAGAATCTGGTTATATTCTCTTAAATAAAAATAGATTTTTAAAAAAACGAACAAAACGGCAGATGCCAAAATAGTAAATCCTGAGAAAGCAACAGAAAGCTTCTGTGCAGAAGACTAGACTAATCCAAAATTTTATTTTCACCATTGCAAATCCTTAATAGCATAGACTGCAATGACACTGCTTTGGATTTACACAAATGCAAGTAAGATGATTTAATCTGCTGAAACCACTTTTAATGCAGCATTTTAATGCAGTATTTTAATGCAGTGCTCAGTGTTACAATATTAACAATGCACATACCTGGTTTGGAACCTGCTTTTTTCTTCTCTGCGCGTTTAAGCTGCTCTTCATGAATCTGCTTCCCACTCATTAGTCTGTATACAGGAGGTTCTGCATTCTCACGAAGCAGAACTAGTTTCAGGTTGTGTTGATCCATAAGTCTGAGTGCCTCTGCTCGGTGCATATTTCCTAAGCTCTCTCCATCCTCATTGATTACATGCAAAATCCGATATGGAATTCTCCTCCCAACACTTCCAAATGCTGCTTTCCTTTTTGGTTCTGTATCAGATTTTTCAGCTGTACAAAATGGTTTCGTAAGTCCAAACACAGTTGTCTTTCTAGGGTCAGGCACCACTGCTGAAGATTGAGAAAAGACTCTCTTTTGTGTTGTTGTTGCTAAGAGAGTGCCATAGAATCTTCTTGTGAATCTGTTCTCATTTCTGGTTGCTTGATGTAAAAGTTTCATCAGACAAAAGGTAGTCATCCTGAGGAAGCTGGGGAGAAGGAAAAGTTACCTCTATCAGCTGATTTCTTCTAGCCACGATTATTACAAAGGCTTGACTCTAGTACAGAAAAGCTCAATCCTTAAAACTACTCTTTCTATTATTTTCCAAAGATATGTACTGTAAGTATACAGACTGAGTGGTCATCAGTATTTTTACAATAGCAAAGAGGGCTTTAACCCAGAGAGAAAATCTGCCAGTGGAACAAAATTTATGAAGAGTTGATGTTATCTTCAGTAGTTTAAAATTTGAGCCTGAACTCCTTTAGAGAATGCAAAGCTTCTGGTTCATTTCTTCTCATAAGAGCATCTTCTCTGGTACCGCTCGTGTGTATAGAGAGATTAACCAATGGGTAAGAGGGGGGATTTGCAGTCAAATAAAAAGGCATGTCACACTTTTAAAGTCACATATATTTTGTGAAAAAAAAAATGGACTGAAAATATAACACTAGTACTTGCTTCCTGTTTCTGGTACTCTTCTTTGGAAAGTGTTTCACTTAAGGCATGCTCATTTAGACTCACCCTAGTCACTCGGTGAGGGAAGCCGATGCAGCATCTGCCAGCAGCCATCCCAACAGCTACAGTCTGACTCTCCCATGCTTTGTAAGGTTTTAGAATTTCAAAGCCTCAACCACACAGAGCAAGACCCCCATGCAAAACCTTGGCCTTGGTATTAAAATATGTGCTTGAAAATACTTACCATCTTCCATAGCTTGCATGCAACTTCTTCTCACAGCACTGACCCTAAATAGTTTTATTTTTCTCAAACTACAAGTTTCCCAAATGTCATTTCATGTAAGTAATCCAGCTACTTGGTTTTATATGGCTTATGCACCAATGTTATTTCAGTAACCAAAAAAAGTTTCTGCTGTCTCTACATGCAAAGAAATTCCAGATTCAGCCATGCTTAAGAGCTAAAGTAATGCCTTAATTTTAAACCTATTTTATCTGAAATTTAAAATATTGACTTTTTTCAAATTTTCAAATGTGAAATTAAGAGGCATAATCTTATTTACAATAAGCTGATTTTTTTCCACTTTTCAAAACTATTTAGATTTCTTGCATAGAATGTGTGCAACTACACAACATTGTTTGGAAATCGCTATTGTAGAAATATCACCAAAACCATCTGGTAAAAACACAGATATTGATTATTTTTCTTCTGCTAGAATGTTACTGAAAAAGAGGTGGAAGAAAGAAGAGAAAAATATAAGCATAAGTAAGACTTTTCTGCAATATGTGGAATGGAAAACAAACAACAGATTCACCTGCCTAAGACCCCCCACTTGCAAATTAAAATTTAAATAAATTGTTATATAGGAAGCTACCTGGCACAGTGGTCATGAAGCTATATAATTCCAAAACAGGCCTGGAAATACACTGAGTGCCTGGTATTTGAAGACCAATGAAACTGATCTTTCAGACATTTTTCTTCCATTAGCATTTTTTCCCAATTCCTCCCTGCTTTATGGAAATTCCCTGGCAATTTTGGTGCACCTGACCGTTATTTGTTTCGAGACCTCGGAAATAACTTTTCTTTAACAGGTGCAAGAACTTTACAAATAAWGAGCAAACTGAGGAGTATTATCTGCAGCTTTGGTATTCCATGTTTAAAATGCAGCAAGTACAGAGAAAGCTAAAGATGATATAGGAAACGGCGAGCATGTCTTACCAAATGAGTTGGCAAGAGTGTTACTTGTTTGGCTTAGGAAGGAATATGATTGCATTCTATACAAATATATACATGCATAAATATATACATATATGACTGTGTAAACATGTATACATGTGTATGTGTGTATACACACACACACACACATATATATATATATGCAGAAGGTGCAAATAATCAGGAGCGGAAGGAACTATTTATAATTAAAAGCAATGTTGGCACAGGAACAAGTGAAATAGCCTGCCTGCAAATAAACTTAGTGGGGCAAATTTTGGAGTCTGGGAGAGGCTTCCAATTTCAGCAATAGGGACAAAGCCAATACAAAGTATTTTAAGACAGCACTGAATTAGTCCATAAATAGGACTGTGTGACTTGGCTATGTGCTCTAGCAGGATCCTGAACTCAACCAGCCACAAGAGCACAAAAGAGAAATACCAGGATGTTCATACCAGAGTCTAAAAAGCAGCTGGTAGAGCTGGAGTCTCTTCCTGCCCTGGGTCCTGTTTTTGCTGTGTCCCAGACCAAAACTGGGGCTCTCAGGAGACAGCTTTTTCTCTGCTGTGGTGACTTCCCTACAACTGAACCTAGCAACCGCTGCCACAATGCCACAATCTCTGTGCAGGGTGTAGCCAAACAAAAGCTGAGAAGTCCTTATTTTTAATATCGTTTCATAAACCAGCTGCAGTACAGACCTACAGACTATAATCCAGGTATCAACTTTGGTATAACATATTATAATTAAGCTTACATTCATATGAATCTGGCCTTGGTCTTTTTTCAGTTATTGACTTCTAAACCTAAGTTAACAGTATCACAGCAATGGAATGGTAGTGTATTTTAAAGAAATGTTACTCCTCCTCTGCCAAACGTGTATTTTTGCCTTTACCCTCCTTGATTATTTGTTACTATTTAGATCTACTAAATCCTGCCTCAGTTGTTCTCTTCCTTCTCTTTTTAGATACTTTTTAYGGGAGGATTTTTCTTTATATAACTTGGTATGGAAGTGTATTTTGCCTTATGCATTTCTGTCGCTTTCATGGACTGTACGTTAGCTAGGAAAGCTGACTTTGTCGGGAGTTTTAGTGATTAGATAGGCCACATGCACACTTAGAGCTGCAGGAGCGACAGTTTTTTTGTGCACTTGGAGGACATGTTCTGCTGCGTGGAAAAGTGCTTCAGTGTCTGCAGTTATGTGCATGTGTTACAAGAGAAGATATTACGCATCTTGTATATGTTGCTTGCATGTGTTTTTCTGTCCATGCATCATGTAAACCCATGCCAAAAAGATGCTATTTTAATTTTGTACATGAATTTGTGTATGGGGGTGTGTGGCTGTATGCGGGTGTGACTGTGTGGGTGTGCACCTGTGACCTGATGCATTTATGTGTGTACACCCATGTGTGCTGGGCCGTGTGACCTGGGGGTGGGGGGTGAGGGAGGGTGTGACTGTGTGTGGCCATGAGACCTACGCGTGTGTGCGTGTGGGTACAATGACTGCGTGTCTGGCAGTGTCACCTGGTACGCATGTGTCAGTGTGGCCATTTGTGTATGGGGGGTTACCATGTGTGTTGTGCATGTGTGGGGCGACTGTGTGTGCAAGTACTTGCCCTGGGAGGGCTGCGGGGGTTGGGAAGGCTGACTGTGCATGCGTGTGTGTGACCATGTGTGCAAGTACATGACCTGGGGTGGGGGGAAGGGTGACCGTGTGTGTGCATGTGCACCTGTATGACCTGGTGTGGCCATGTGTGTAAGTGTGTGTGTGTATGCAGTGGGGGTGACCATGTGTGCATGTGTGTGTGTGTGTGCAGCTGTGTGACCTGGTGTGCATGTGTGTGATGGGGTGGTTGTGTGCGTGTGTACGTGTGTGTGTGCAGCTGTGTGACCTGGTGTGCATGTGTGTGTGGTGGGTGTGTCTGTGTGCATGTGTACGTGTGTGCAGCTGTATGACCTAGTGTGCGTGCATGTGTGTGCAGTGGGGGTGGCTGTGTGCGTGTGTATGTGTGTGCGGCTGTGTGACCTGGTGTGCGTGCGTGTGTGTGCGTACGCGTGCGTGGCGGTGTGAGGGGGGAGGGGTAGCTCCGTGGGGCTGTGACCTGCTGTGTGTGCGGTGACCGGGCGCGGGCGACCGCGTGCGCGGCTGCGTGACCTG
>NW_020450374.1:615726-719640 GCF_003343035.1 Apteryx rowi | reverse complement strand
TCCTCCTCCTCCTGCGGGTGCGTGTGTGTGTATCTGCGCGTCCCCGCGCGGAAGTCCTTTCCTCCGCGCGTGCGCGGCTGCGCGTGCGCCTGTTCACACGGCTGCGCCGTGCGCGCGCTGCGTGCGGGCGCGTGTGCGTGTGTTTTTGGGTAGGGACGCGGCAGCGGGCAGGAGCTCCCCGCCTCGCTGTGGGCGCGCGCGTGTCTGTGCGCGCTGCTCTCGCTGTGCTCGTGCCCGCGTGAGCCGCGCGTCTCTGTGCGTGTGCCTGCGCCTGCGTGTGCGGGGTGGTGGCGCTTCCCTGGGTGCGCCAGCCCGGAGCTGGGCCTCTCTTCGTTCTCCTTCTCGGGTGCCCATTTCCCTGGGTGCCGGTTGTGGGCCCCCGGGACGGGCAGTGTGCGGGGGCGAGCGTGGCGTGCCGGGTGTTGTGCATGGGGTGAGCGTGGTTTGCGGAGTGTTGTGCGTGGGGGGGGCGAGCGTGGCGTGCCGGGTGTTGTGCACGTGTGTCGCAAGCCTGTACCCCAAGCGGCTGTCTGACCTGGCTGGCTGGCTGTACGTCACACCACGTCTCCAGCTGTGAGGCTGCGCGCTGCCGGTGTGGCGGTGTGTCCAGGGGTGTGCGCTAGTGCCCTGGGGGAGCCTGCGGGGTGTTTTGCGGTTGTGAGCCGTGTCAGCGGGACAGTTTGCCTCTGTGCAAGGTGTGTGCATGTGGCATGGTAAGGATGTGTCTGTAGGGGTCAGCAGCGTGTGTGTTTATGGCATTATATGAGTCAGTTGGAAAGTCTTTCCAGGGCCTGCATTATTTGTGTTTATCGAGGGATGCCTTCTGGCAGCCAGGCTGGAGCTGGAGGCTGTGCTCTGGCTGCAAGTGTGCTTAGAACTGGTGCAGAACGAGTCCTTAGAAAGCGGCTGGGAGGGAGGCCTGGTCTGTTGTCCTTTCTACTAAAAAAAAAAAAAAAAAAAAAGTACAGAACTTTTAGCTTATTTGCTTTGGCCCACCACTAAGTGACCCCTCTTCCTCCCCTCCTCCTTCCTGCCCTGGAAAAGGAAATGTCACACAAGTCTGAGCCTTCATCTTTTTAGTCTGAATGCTTTCCACCCAAAACTCTCTTCTGAGAATGGTTTGATTCCACATGCAGGTTATTTTGGTGTAGTCATTTTGGTACACACTCACAAAAAAATAAGCCAGTCATTTCTGTGTGTTATTCATCTTCATAGAAAGTGTAATATGGTAGTTCTGTGCAAAACCAGAACACTTTACTAAACCAATTTGTGATCTGAAATTCATTCATATCACCTTATTCTCTCCTTGTCTGCTGTAATCAATATGGAAAACTGCCATTAATAGAATTAGCAAAGTACGTGGTGAATTGTGCTTACAGCCTGGCTGAGAATTGTAGGCTCACCTATTCTATGCAAATGGAGCCTGTTCTTTTCCATCCTGCCCTTTTGTTCAGTTCACTCAGGCTTTATGCTTTTACAGTTTTAAGCTCTTTGGGAACAGGGATTGCCATCTATTATGTCAGTGGAGTGGCTAACATAACAAGATCTCAGTTTGATGCTCTTAATACATAAATTACTGAAATTCTGCCAGAATCTGGTTGTGAAGAGTGAAATATTCCATAGCAAGAAAAAGGAGAGACAAAAATATCTGTTACTGCTTTTTTCCTGGTCTGGAAATCAAGTGTGGAATTTGAATAACCATGAAGAAAAGTTTTGGCAGAGCTGAATCCTGGAAAGATTTTGTTTTCAACTTAAGAATCTGTAGTATATATTAGAGGACAGCTTTTCAAAGGCATAGGTTGTAGTTGGTTACTATTGCCTCTCTGAGAACCTTACCTGTAAGACAGAAAATTTTTAGTGGTGTTAGTGGGAGCAATAAAGCTAATAATCCTCTTTGCTGTGATTAAAAACTACCTGCGTGAAAGCAGGGTATTTCAATGCATAGACCTTGTATTCCTTCTCTCTGCATTTTATTTAATTCTGTTAAGTTTAAACTTTATGCTTGTTTTACTTGGTGCCTTTCTCATTAAATTTAGTGTGCCAAGAAATAGTGCAGCCTTCTCATGCTGTTTGTTCTCAATTAACTTGATCTTTCTGGGAATTCATTGCACTCTTTTTCCTTATCCTTTGTCTCTTGCCCGTTTACACGGTGATTGCCTAGGGGTTGTGTTTTTATGCGTGCCTCTCACAGTGGGAGTCCAATCTTAATTACTTAAAAGACACTACTGTAATAAATGTATTTAATGATAACTTTATCCCTTCTATTTTGTCTCATGCATATCATCCTCTGCCAGTCCAATCCACCCTGACAAGATTCTCAGTCATTTGTTTGTTCTTTTCTTCCTGAATCTATATCTGTCATCTTTTTCATTTGACATAGCTTCACAAGCTGGTTAGCAAAGTCACTGTTTTCGCATTATTATTTTTTTATGCCATCTCAAGGCCTATTCTGCCAGGCCCTACGCCAAATGGTAGATAATTTGTTTCACAAAGAATTTAAAGTGAGGCTATACAAGAAGGAAAAAGGGGGGTAGAAAGAGATCTCCTCTGTGAGCAAGTCTTCCCCCACATTCGCATCCCATCTCCAGGGACCGAGGGTTTGGTTGTCCCCTGGGGACGCTGGAAACTGGTTCCAGTGCTCTGTGCTGGGTGAGGGGGGTTTCAGGGTGGATCTCCTGCTGACGCTGATCCCTTCAGTGGACAGTCAGCTGTTTGTAGTGTCCAGCAGAGGTGGGAATGCCCCTCGCTGGATGATAAAGGGCTTGCCTGGGGCCCCAAGGCTCTGGTATCTGCTTCCGTTGAAACTCCATCATTCGTTTTATGGGAGGAAGAATCGAGCTGTTGAAGAGCTGTCTGCAAGGAGCTTGTGCCTGCTGGCTCTGGGTGGAGGAGGGTCTCCCTTTGTCCCATGGCGAACATCCTGCTCCTTTCGAAACTGGAGCTCTAGTTCTTAATACCTAGTCCAGAAATTTCAAGTGCCAAACAAGATCATCAGGAATTTGCTATTGACGTTGTTGGTTTTATGCAACACCAGGAAGTCTTGGTCATGGGCCAAAGCTGGAGGGTGGGACAGCAATTTTTCCAGAGTCATTCTCCTAAATCCATGTTTAGTCTCCTGCACAGCTGTGCTTGCAAAGGTACTGTGCATCTGGAGGGCCCACTTAGATTGTGCACCTCTGTTTTCCTCACCTGTAAGACCGTATAGTTCCTTCCTTTGGAGGGCATTTGGGCAGGGAAGCTTTGGGGAAGCCTTGGAGAGAGGCTCTTCCACTGTTGCCCTTGCTCTTTAGCACCAACTGGCATGGCTTGCCTCCACCTTCCTGCCGTGCTGTACCCATAACCGTGTGGTTGTGCAGGCCCCTGATTCAGAGAGGGGCTGTGGCTGCCCCTGCGCGCTCCTTAGTATTCATTTCCCTGTTGGTGTTTATAAAAGATTTTCTCAGATTACCGAGATGAAAAACTCCCTTGTGCTGAGCTGAGCATTGCTGTATGTCGCTTAACGCTTCAGAGCAAACAGAGATTTAAAAATACAGAAATTTGGGGTACTTAGTGGGTACAGGTTCTTGCATTCTGCAGTAACTCATTTACTCCTTTTGAAAATTGCTTAATGCACACATTTCTCTATTTTTATTTTAACAAGCGACAGCAAAAAATTAGAGCAAAACCAGCAACTCTGTGGGGTGGAAAATGATCACTGTTAACTGAGCCCCTGCACAGAATGCAAGAATCCAGTTGAAATGGCTCAACCTTTGTTTGGTTTCTGAAATTGGCCTCTGTTATATGAATTAAAACAAATCTTTTGAAGATGCATGCTCTGCCATTAAATCGCTTAGACTGATTTACTGAATCCTGGCAAAGAACTGATTTTGCTCCCTGAAAAGCAAGGCTGACTGAATATATTAAAATGTTAATCATAAAGCGAGTCTGTGGGTCCCTGTGGTGAGATACAATTAAAGTTAAAACTTCCCAGTTTTAAATGTCTAGTTTTACATCTTGACTGTAGGGAGAGGAGTTTCCACTGTACATCTAAGACATTGTTCTGCAGCCTTTGCAAGTTGCTGGGTTCAGCTGCAAAGATTTTAAAAGCTGCTTTTGTTGGCAGCCTAGGACACATCCATGACCTTATTAAAGTGGAAGTGAAAGCCCTCTCTCTCTCTCTTTTTTTTTTTTTTTTTTGCAACAGTAAATCTACTAATTTTACAGTCAGTTGAACAGCAATAGATTAATTTGTTTAAAGTCTGCATTCACAAAGAAAACGTGAACTTCGCTGCCTTGAATACCCAAAACTACAGTGAGATATTTAAAGGGTAGAAACTATTACAACTCACCCTCGAATGGTCCCGGCAGCTCCCTGTCACCTGCTTCCCAGCACAGGTGCTGACCTCCGCATCTATTCTGTCCCTCCCGGCAGCCTCGCAGCCCGGCCGAGCCTTTGTGTGCCTCAGAGAAGGCTTTCCCAATGGCCCGGCCAGTTTTCTTCAGCAACCACAGGAAGCAGAATAAAGAAGAGGTTAAGGGCCACCGTAAGGGTCAGAATGGGTTAAATTTAGTTAACATCAGAGGTTATAGCTTTTAACAAGAGCATGAAGGAAACTTATTCGAAGATGCAATTTGTTTCTTCTTTGTCAACCATTATTTTTTCTTACTCTATTGATAGTGACAGCTTAACAAAGTTTTTATATGCCAGGGTTTTCATCCTTTAGAGGATAAAGAACTGCGATGCAAAAAAGAGATGCAGGTGGAAGACTTTATAAAGCCTCCATGATTTTCAGACTGAGGGTTGAAAGTAGGCTCCCTGCTTGGCTAAGTCAAAAATAATTTGTAAATGTTAAAAAAAATACACGTTAGGGACAGAGGAGCTGCTTTTTTTTTTCCCCCCCTTTCCCCAAAGTAACTTGCCAGGAGAAGTGTTTTGTCAGAAGTATTACAATCAGACTGCTTTGCATGTATTTTTTCCCAAGGTAATCTTGTTTTCTTTTTTGTCCATCACTAAAGATGATTGGAGCCAAATACCCTTAACAACAGTCCTGATCATCTCCCTTCAACATTTTTTAGTGTATAGCACATGATAATGATACTAGTTCTTCGACTTTTTTCCTCCAGTTTAGTAAAGCAGCACAAACTACAAAATGCTCTCCATGGACAGCTCCACCAAGAAGTTCTTATTCAGCTTCTTGAACTGCAAAGATTAGAAAACAGTTTAAATCTTTTTGAAAACTATTCAATTAAAAATGTTCAGTAGGATTTTTTGTATGTCCGTACAGAATAGTTTATCTTCTGCTAATCTTTTCTTCAAAATTAATCCGTAAGACTACAGCAATTTTGTGTCTTATTCTAATGCAAAATAAAGAACTGAAGTCTGAAAATAGAATTTAATTAAATCTGATAGAAATTCATCAGGACAAACACACATTTTAATAGTTGGTTTTTTTTTCTCCTCATGTTTTCCTAAAGAAAAAAAGCTCATGCGATCATTCTGTCTGCATATCCATCAGTCTTTCTGCACGTTCTCTCAGTACAGTTTCATTCCCGTCGACACTTCAGCCCAGTTTGGCAGAGAGGTAGTGCCCTCAGAGATACTGTATATTTATATTAACCATACGTATTTATGTATTTCTACAAGTTTTATGAAAATCAGAGATTAAATAGAGGAGACACCCTCAAATTAATGATTCCTTCAGGCAAAAGAGTTCAGCCAGTTGACCAGACGGTGTACATGTATGGGCTGCCCAGTTACCACGTACGTATTATCAGACTAGTTACAGCACGTGCTGTCTTTTGCCAAGCCAGCTGGCCAAAGGAGTGTATAGGGGATGGTGAAGGATGAAGGAGCACTGCAGTGAAGGGAAGGATTTAGATGGGAAAAGGAACTGTTGGAGCTAGGACATTTTGAGGACACGAGAGACAGAGGGGACATGGTGGAGTGGACTTTGATACTATGTGGTCTGTTGTAAGAGACGCAAAGGACAGCGGGGATGATTACGGGGGAACTAAGAGACAACGCAAACCTTGACGAACCAAGTGCCATTTACTTCACTGCTCATAGGACAAACTTTGTTTAAAGCAGAAATTTCATCCGATTTGCGCTGTCATTGTGATCTGTGTGACCAAGGCCTGAAACTTCAAATTAACTTGCTTTTTTATTAATTGAGATTTGCCCTGGGTTCACAGCTGTATATGTGAAAGCTGCTTTTGCTCTCTGGAGACTAGGTTACGCCTTTGAGAAGTACATAATCAGTTTGACACTTCCGGGATAAATCTCTTTGAAACCAGTTAGTGTGCACGGTCTTGTTAGTGTAGGCTAAATTTTTCTCTGAGGTACAGATAGAAAACTGGGAGAAACCCAGTTCAGCTCACAGATATGTGTATTTGTACTGGCCTGACACCAGCTGAACGTGCTTGATGCCAGGGCTGGAGCTGCGAGGCACATTGTATAGACACAGATATAGACACCTGGCTAGTGAAGGATGGGAGAAGGACAGAAGAAGGGCAGTAGGGACCTGGGGAAAGGTTGGACTTTCTCTGTCCCCAGAGCTGGGGAAAAGGGCACAGACCAGCCAAAAGGGCCCAGTCCTGTGTGTCGTCTCTTTTTGGTGCACGCATGCACAGGGCTGGCCTCCACCAAGGAGGTGACTTCCTAGTGACCTACCTGCAGCCAAAAATGATCAGGAAAAAGTATAGCTTTCAACAACGCGGACAAACTGGCCTGGGAAAACTCAACAAAAAGTCCCACTTACTATTCTGCTCACAAGCTGCAGCCAAAACTCAGCTGTGAGTAGAATAAGAACATCTTTTTAAAAATGTAAAACTGCCATTTTTTTTTTCCTTCTGAGCTGCTTTTAGAGGCTTTAAAGCATTCATTTCAAAAGCTTCACAAAGGCAGCAGGCATCAAACAGCTGAGGCTGAGTGCAAGCTTGGGGAGGAGAATTGCTAAGTAAGTTGCGTGGGTGACGGCTGCAGACGCGTGTGCCGCAGCAAGGTTATCTGTTCACCAGCAGACACTGCTCATGGCTTTTTTTTTTAATGCTGGAGTATCAGGGCAGAAGGCTTAGAACAAGCCRAAGAGCCCTGGTTCATGTGGCCTAAATTTCACCTACACTTTGTGTTTCTGTTGGCTGAATGATTCTTGGCTTTGAAGTCAGGAGATGTGAGTTTTGATTGCAATTCTGTCACTTACTTACCCTATGGTCTTGAATAAGTTATTTCATCTCTGTGCTTTCCTCTCATCTTTTTGTCCATTTAGACTGAATCTCTTTGTTGTAGGGTCTTTCCCTAATTATATGTCTGGACTATGCCTAGCACAATGGAGCTGTGCTCTCAGGTTAGGTGCCGCTATAATCTAAATGAACAATAAAGAAAACTGCTGAGCTGCACCAGGACCCCCCTGTTATCTCAGGGCTTTTGCTGACAGCCTTAATAAAATAAAAATCTTTCAAAAGACTGAGCATTCCTGCCTACTGCTCAATTGCTCGCTTTTTGTGTGGTATCTAGAACATGAAAAAGCATCAATTATGGTATCTGGGTTGTCAGAAAATAATGATTTATAGTGTATTGTGGTTTCTGAGTTATTAGTAACATGTTTTTTCTTTCTGAAATCTCAGTGGTAGCTTCAGTACTTCACTATGCAAGATTTTTGTCAAACTGAATTATAAAACAACATGCCACTATATACCTCATTTATTTTGATTTTTTTTTCTTAGCTTTGCTCTTTTGTGTAGGTGCAGTTCGTATGCCTGAGATTAGGACAGAGCCTCTTCTGGTATTAATTACACAGCACTCCTGAAACCTGTTGTATCTTATCCCCACAAGGATGGGGCCCATTGTCAGAATTACTGGCTCTGCTCTGTGATCTCAGCAAAACTGTATATATTCTCTAAGATCATCCTCCTCTGTAGATCTAAAAGACCAAAATCTAAAATCTAAAAAAATGTACTATACCCTAGAAAAAAAATCTCCATCCTTAAAGACTGAAGCATCATACCAACCTATACCCACCCTTGCAGCTCCTGCTGTTCCACCCAGAATTCAGGCTGGATTCTCCTGGGACATGTGTATGGAGAACTCATCTTCAAGAATTTTGCATTTCACCAATTCCTACAGTCCTACAGTTTTGTCTTGTCTTTTAGAAAGTTGTCTCTCAGACAGCATCTACAACAAACTGTTCCCAGCTAGGTCAACTTTCAGTATCCCATGGAAGTCATCTGTTCCTGGATTTTGTACACTGGGGGCTTCTTCCAAACCCCACAGTTTGCTATCAACTTCTTGTAGTTTAATTGCAATAGTCTCTCTCCCCCTTCCCTTCTGTCCTCCCTCCACATGCTATAAGGTTAGAAGAAACCAATTCTATGAGCATAATTTCTTTTTTTTTTTCTTGAACAAAGTTTTTGGCTCCAGGAGGAAGGGCAATCTAAAAGAATTTACTGCTTTGTGATAGAATTGTAAAATCATAGAATAATTCAGGTCRGAAGGAACCTCAGGGGATCATCTGCTCCAATGAAATATCCAGAATTTTGGATTGTGTTCTCAACTTTGAGGGATAAAACCCCCCTTATTTATTTGTGGATCATTGCAGAAATCACCAGGACTCTAAGTGATTATCAGGTTCTGCCCTTTGCAATTCTGTTGGGGGCCCTTAAGTGTATATTTTTTCAGAAGCAATTACATTCCTACAAGCTCAGTCCATATAAAATTAGTTATTTTGTATTTGAGTAGGAGTTTGAGAATTTATTTGTTAATAATTTTAAAGCACTTTAATTGTACTGAGGAGCCTTTAAATTCTAAGCATTTTATTATTTGGTTGGATTCATATACCACTGATACTTACATGGTATCAAACCTTAAGTTAGTTACATAAATTAAGCATGGATGTTGGAGCCACAAGAAATGAGTAATATTTTTTTTCTGTAAAGAGCAGAGAGAGGTAATTGTTTAGATATAAGAAGTTCAGAAACCAGCTCTGCATTAACACATGGGATTCTGCTCAGAAATGAACTGAATCATTCCCATATGCAACTAAGATCAAGTAACTCACAAACATAGGTAGTATTAGAAAGATGCTAGCGGGAATTTATTCATACCGGAAAGGTTCAGATGCATTCATTCTATTAAAGTTTGTCAAAGGAAAAGCCTTCTGTAAAATGTACTAGTAAGCACCTCTAAAAGTATTATTTATCATAACAAGATCTTAAAATGTCTCAAAAATCTTAATTTAGGTATCTGCACCTTTATAGTATTTTTCCATGTTCACAAAGTAGTGTAAAATTGGTGACTGATTCTGACAAGTGAGGGAATTGGCATTATCCCTCCTTATACCTAGAGGAACTAGAGGAACTAGAGCAACAGATCTGGAATTAAATCTTTTTAACATCCAAATCTAATACTTTTTTCTCTGAACCAATATGTCTCTGAACAACATGCCACTGAAAAAGATAAGAGTTAGTATTAGCTGTTTCATGGCTGGGTAAAAAAGAAGTGGAAAAATTGCAGTATCTTTCCTTAAATGACTAAAAAAGGGAAAAAGTTAAAAGTAGGCCTAGAAACCAGGCCAGTCGGTGCCTTATTTAGTGGTTCTTTTTCCATGATCTCACACTGCTTTTGAAAACTTTGAAGGGGAATGCCATGTTAAAACAGAAACATTTGCTTTGGTCTTACAGTTACATACATGAGTAATGAAAAACAACTGTACTTCATAAGCCTGAAATATAATTAAATAATGCTCTAAAAGGTAAATGATTTCTTCTAATTATTTGTAAAAAACAGTCATGACTCATGCAGAGGGATGTATACCGAGTAACTATAACAAACGTCTGAGTAAATATGTAGGGACTGTCCCGCTGTTTGCTTTTGTTACTTTCAAAAGTATTTTTAATGGACCCTTTGGAATRTTTTCATTAAAATGAAATTTTGGAAAAAATGTAGCATTTCATCAAAGCCAAAGACTTTACTCTGGGATCCTGGCTCAAGAGGAGGGAAAGGCAGGTTCAAGTTTTCACTACATCAAATTCATGTCAAAATTTTTCATCTCACATCACTCCAGGCTAGATATGTAAACCTAGTTTTCCACATTCCCATGCAGTTCTTCCCAACCACTAATAAACAGACTGCAAGAAAGGCAGAAAAACATGCAAAGTTTCCAAATTTGGAAAATTTCCATGAAATACAATTACTGAATTTTGTTTGGCACTGAGATATTTTTGCACAATGAACATTTAGGGGAAAAAAATCTACTGATATTTTCCTCTTTTTTTTTTTTTTTTTTAGATTTTGTCAAATTATAACCCAAATGCTTTCATTTGGAAATGCTCTGAGGTGCTTCATAGCCTCATTACCCTCTCCAGTCTGGGCTTTCTAGGCAGACTATGTTTCCCAAAGGTGCATCAATTACTTATTTTAGTAAATGTGTCTCAACAGTTAAGCTGAGCCCAGAAAAGGACTCCAAATTTGAATTCTTCTGAATATTCAGAATGGCACATCCAAATTGAAATGTGCTTTGTTTGGAACATACCGTATTCAGACAAAAGGGTCAGAATATGCCACAAAAAGAAGAAATGAAAAGTTGTTCAGCTGAAAATTGAGGTTTTCATGAAAACCATTTCAGTGGAAAATTTGGGGACTAGCTCTGCATAATAAATACTCCCAAAGTTTGCCAGGAGAAAGGACTGAACAACACTATTTATTATTTCAGCATTTATCTTAGTTGAAGTCTATATGGGCTGGAAGCATCTACTTTATGCTGGGCAAGCACAGAGTCTCAGTGCAGGCATGAGTTCAGTCACTAAAATTGCATAATGCCATGTGCATAATCACTCCCGTATTAGTAACTACTTGATACCTCTGCAGTTACAAAGGTAGTTTTGTTGAATGCATGAAAGAGAAATTACAGAATCTGCTTTTCCTCCCTCCTCGGCTTGCTGTCAATATGGAAAGGGCTATTATCTGGGGCAGGCACAGAGGGATGCGCACTTCAGCAGAAGGTTACGGTCTGCGTTCATTATATGCAAATCTGCCAGAGCATTTCTCTGCTACTCATTAACATAATATCAGTTGGTGCATCAGGGTAATTCTTATCTGATCCAAAACATGCCTCATGTAGGCAAAACAGTTTAGCCACATAAAGAAATGATGAGCTAATTCAGTCTTGATATAACCATATCAAAGTCAACAAATATGCACCAGAGTGGTACATGACTTGATTATATCTGCAGAAACCCTGCCTCACAGACAGTTTATTCATTTAAATAATCAAATTAAACAAGATAGTCCTAAATGCATCTTGTTTAACTTGATTATTTAAATAAGCAACCATCTGGCATGAATGACACAGATTAAGTTCTCTTTTCAATTTTCCTTTTTTTCATTCTTTAACACCAGAACTATTTTACATCCTGTGTTTATTTCATGTTACTTCTCTGCTAGAGTATCTTTACGTAGGGATTGGGGGAAGAAATTAATAGAAATTATAATACAATCACAAGCTGAACTCTCTATCTCCACAACTTGATACTAATCAACTAAAGGGACTACATTAGCATCACTGTACAACTATTTTAGCCACAGGAGAATACATTTATTGTTAGAGGAATACAGCTAAAATCTATCAGTATTAAAAGGCAAGGAAGAATATGGTAAAAAGGTTGAATATGAACCTTAGGAAGCTGAAATAATCCAGTTCTCCATTTGTGGTCAGGGTCCTAATTTCATTAAAAGTATTTTTTGTCTTTTTGAAGAAGAAACACTTTTTAGTACTCTTTATTAAAAACAGAATATCCTTGGGTTTACAAAGCATTTCTTAGGGTCTGATTCTGAAGACACGTGCGTGCAAGAGCTGCTTTACACATGAGAATAGTCCTACTGTTGCTGAAGGGATAAAAGGCTTGAGAAAAGTTAKGTATGCAGTAGGACACTTAAGAATTGGAATTGCTGATGTGCTCATTGCTAAGTACCTGTGCATATCTTTGCTTTTAGAACTTTAGATAATTATATTTACAGGAATTGTACCACACTAAAATTAGTAAGAGCGAATCATGTTTAACTGGGGAGGAATGTTTTTTCACAATGACCTCACGTATAGCCTCTTGCTTACAAAATCTATCGTGCGCTCTGTAGTATCTAGAGAAGAGATGACCTTCGATTTTGATGGCCACATAATACAGGTACCAGTACGGTGACCAGAAGTTGATTCCTTTCCCTTGAGGATGAAGGCTTCYGGAGCTGTGCCTAGTTTTAACGCTATTAGAAAGATTAACACGTATCAATGGTGACCTCTGAATCTTTAAGACATTCCCAATATTCACTTCTACCGCACACTCTCAAATCCCACCGTCTTTACTAGGTGATTCGGGAAAGCCCGCATGTATGGGTGTCGCTGTGGTATTCACACCGTTCATGTCCTGGCACTGTCAGTTGGTTAATGTGCATGTCTACCATGTGTATTTTGCTGTTTGTGATCTGACTATTCCCATTCACCTCCCTGACTGCTCCCATTTTGCAGGTGGAGGACTGCCCATGTGGGAAGGTGCAGCAGCTTATGTGGTAAGTATTGGCAGTAATGGATATATCTTCCTGTGAGCTACAAGTATGTGATGAAGGAGGAGAGCATTAAAATAATAAATTCTTCTCTACATCTCTGCAGTTTGGGGAAAATTTTGTAAGATGCTCAGTGAAGGCCACTGTGTCTGCAGGCAAGGTGACCTGAGGAGTGGTTAGGCTTCCTGAACTTAGTATTTGCTTCCTTCTGCCCTAAGATCTCTAAAAGTCTCTTCATTTCTCTGTGCTTCCATTTGCCCTCCAACCTGCTATTTTGTCAGGTTGGTCAGCAGGCTCCTTGAGGAATTATCTCTGCTTTTCACTTGGTGTTCATACAGTGACAATCATCATGGGGATAAGGTTATGGTGGCATGAAAAAGGACTGCCCATCAACTGAGCCATTGTCAGAGACTGCTCACCTGCTCCTAACCTGTGGGATGCAGGAGGGAAATGTTTTAACATAGACCACAATGAAAACAGTTCATGTTAACACAGTTTATCATTTTTCGTACACCAGAATCTTGCCACATTCACCTTGGCTCATGCGATCTGAAGAAACCTGATGCGTCAAGATAACTTGGTTGTGTGTCCTGGCCCCCCTGTCCAGTTGGGACCTCTAGCTGCTACTGTCATACAAGCAACTAAGAAAACATCCTGAGCAAGGAGAAGCTGTAGAAAAGGAACTGGGAATTATTGTTACACATATGCATTTTCCTTTTCCTAATTCAAAATACACTTAATAGCACAGTACTATATAGGAATAAATAACTAGAAGAATATTGCATTCCTTCTAGCTTATAAGCTTCAAAAATGTCTGTCATATTTTGAGCATGTTTTACTTCCTGCAGCAAACAAAGATTCCAATATGAAAGCAAAATAAAATGACAAGCTTATCCTGTTCCAAAGTTATTCTGATTTTGTCCATTTGATTTTATTGTAAATGTAAGAATGAGKTATCCTTTCTATTATTATGTTAAAATAACGGTTCCTCCTCCCCACTCTACACATACACACACACCCTAGTGCTGCTAGTTGCAGTAATTAGCTCAATGTGCTAATGAGAGTTTCCAGGGAGAATGCTGACAGAATTAATTAATGGGTGAATTTCACTTTAATAAATGTATAGGCAATTTTCTAAATGCAGATGGCACAGTCCACCCTGATGGGGGCTCAGCCTTGAGCTACTTAATACAGTAAGTGTCTGGGGAAAGTGGTTAATTTGTAAAATGCTTCATGATACTGATTAGAAGAGAAATAATGCTTATGTTTTCTTCCCAATGCATTATTCATTTCTCAACAGTTTGAGAATATGGCATCCTTTTAACTGTCCACTGTTTCCAGACCTCCGCAGTGAATCATGAGAAAGGAACAAACATGCACTGTCATCTGTTCAGAGCAGGTTCACCCGTGGGTTTTTCCTGCAAGCCTGCTCTTTCCTTGAGTCACAAGGTTTATTTTATATCATGAAAGTGAAGGACAGCAACAGGAGCCTCAATTTGGCTATAACACCAGCTAAGCAGTGTGCCATACACTACAAGATTGGGGTTGCAAGCACCAATCCAGCTCTTGCACGTATGATCAACACAGCTCTTCCAAGCCATGCAGCTGGGCCATGAGGAGGGACATGTGGTGGCCCCCTGTGTTCACTGATTCTGGAGGCAGTCAGGATCCAGCAGTCCTGGGAAAGAGAGGGGGCAAATCCCTTGTTATTCTCATGAAGTTACACATTGGAATATGGTGGCTGAACACTCAAAAGCAGGATGCCATAAAGCATGCATAAGAACTAGCTAAAAGAACAGGAGGGTCCAAGCTCCTGAGTAAACATGGTATTTATTAACTCAACTTTGTTGTGCAACATTTCCCATCTTAACATGAGGTCACAAAAATATATTTGTTCTTGTCCATCCGATGCCAGTAGCTTTCAGGGTTTTGCAATTTAGCTTACTTCTGRCAGAGAAATCACTGATATAAACTCTGGATATTTTTGCCATGCCTTTCTCATTTACACAGAGATGCTATTCCTTGAACAGAGATGGTCATATGCAAACACACCTTCTCTTCCAAAAAGCTCAAGGCAACTGCCAGTGTCCAAGTGCCAGGTAACGGTTGTGTGTGAAGTATCAACTT
Organism: Apteryx rowi; assembly: GCF_003343035.1. NCBI lineage: Eukaryota > Metazoa > Chordata > Aves > Apterygiformes > Apterygidae > Apteryx > Apteryx rowi. The sequence continues at coordinate 704,987 of NW_020450374.1, read as the reverse complement.
CAGTCAGCGACCTGAAAGCAGAGAATAATACTTGACATCTGCAACAGTGATCCTAAAATGAAGCGAGAAACATATGAATGGGTTTTGGGTCAGTGCTGGGATAGACTGACCCCTGACAGTGACAGGTGATGGATACTTAGAGAAGGACGTATGATCAGGGCAAGCAGAGAGATGCTTTCTTGGTGTACCCTTTTACCCTTTTGGCTTTTGAACAGTTGTGTTTGTGCATGTCCATGCATTTGTTTAGATGTCCATACTTGTTTATATATTCATGTTTAACATGTATTTCCATCTTCTTCAGCTGGAAGTTGCATTTCCATCTTTGTTTTTAACAGCACTTCGTGTTTTTTTTCTTATGCTGTTTGTGTCTAAATCCTTTTGGAACTCATCTGTGCCTTTATGTCTCTCATATCTTTTGACAATGATTTCCACAGTTTTTCTTAAGTAAGAAAGTACTTTCCTGTTTCTTTTAAAAGTTATGCCACCTAATTATCCTATTGTAAGAAATAGCAAATAACCATTCTCTTTCATTTTCCCCATGTCATTAATAATTTAAGAGATCACTATCTTATCCCCTCTCATTCATCCCTGTTGTAAACTGCAGTGTCCTAATATATGCAGGCACTCCCCAAAGAAGTCATTGCACGCCTTTAGTCTCCTTCTCTTTCTTTGTCAGTTCTAAGCACCTGCTTTTGAGATGGTGAGACCAGAACTGCCTGAAGTATTCAAGGTTTGAGTACATCTACACTATGGCATAATGGTGTTTTCTATTTTGCTCTCTATTCTTTTCCTAATAACTCCTGACATCCTGTTTACCTTCTTGACCACCACTGAGTAATGAGCTGATATTTTCAGAGAGCTGTTCATAAAGATCCCTTCCCTGGTGATAATAGCTAATTTAGAGTCCATCACTGAGTATACATAGTTAGGATTGTTTCCTCCCATGCACATTGCTTAGCATTTATCAATGTTGAATTTCATCTTCTGTTTTATCCTCAAAGTCACTCCAGAGCATAAAATCCTTCTGTAACTCTTCATAGACAATTGTCATTGTTACTCCTTGACAATTCTGCAACATCAGCAAACTTGGTGAAGTGACTACTCACCCCTTGCCCAAATCACTTACAAAAATGTTGGCACACACGGCTCCCCAGTTGTTATATCTCCTTCATTGAGGAAAGCTGTCTTATCTTTTCTACCCTTTCTTTCATATCTTTTAACCACTTTAGATTACTTATTAATCCTCACAGGAGAGTTATTCATGACAGCTTCATTTCTATAAGARCCTTCACGAAGGACCTTAGTGAGAACTTTTTGGAAAACCAAAAAAGGAATTTWACAGCACAAGCAGAAAAGCTCTTATGGAGGTGCATGAAATACAGCTCCTACTGATCTTGTCATGAGCATAACAAAACCTGAAGGTGAGACTCAAGCAAATGTGAAATTAAATATCTGAGGCAACTCTTTGGATTAAAAGATGCTTAACAGACCCAGGGTGTTCTCCCTGGTTGCCAGAGAGGTTGTGGAAGCTCAGTCCTCAGAGAGTTTCAGACCGACTGGAGAAGGCCCTAAGAAACCTGATCCAACTTCAGAGTTGGTCTTGATTTGAGCAGGAGTTTGGAGTATATGGACTAGAGCTCCAGAGGTCCCATACAACTTAAATTTTTCTACCATCCTATGTTTGTAAGCACACAAGGGACATATGCATATATGAGTAGAGGGCTCTCTAGACTTGTCAGATTTTAAAAGTAACTTTTGATTTATGAATGGATTCCAGATTTGATTTTTAATAAACCAGTAAGTGAAATTTGTGCTTGTGTTTAATGAAAACAATTGGCAAGGTGCAAAATGACTGAAATGTAACTCTGTTGCATGTTCTGTTTGCCATAAGATTTCTCTATCTATTCCAGATAGCTCCCTTTCTATCCTAATGAAAATATTTCAAATTTTAAATCATGCTTTCTCGTAGTCAGTGCAAAGTCCTAGACCTCCATCCACAGTCTTTGCAACTCTGGATATTTAATTTGTCAAGTTCTCCTATAACTGCCCTGGACAAAGGCAGTGTTGGTCTAATCTCCTGTGATGGTTCCCATGTGCAAACCAGATCATGTCTCTAAGCAGCACCTGAGTAGAAAATCATTTCATGTTCCTTATTTTAGATAGCAAATTATCTTTGTCCCAGACAAACTCGATATTAATTGTCATTTATGACCACAAATTATTGTAATTAGAGATGGTTTGCTATTAATGGGTTGTAAAAAGGTGAATCAGAGTTTAATTCAAGCTGCCATTTCATGATTTAGTCATGACTTGCCCATGTCCTTCAGGTCAGTGGGAAAAGTGATCTATGAACTGTGAGTGCCGTTAGCTCCCTAGGTGGAACTGTGGCTCAGAGGTGCAGTTCATCAACCTGGCACATCTGGTAATGGGGAAAGTGATTTACTTCTCACCTGAAAGGGCGTAGCAATGTGAGCAGATAAAGCCACGGAGGAAAGAGCTTCACCTCTTTGAGTCTCTCACTACTCTCTGCACACCTGTCTTGGCAATAACGCCCCTGTGCTCAGTGCAAGACCCTGAGCCACACTCAAACAGCTGTATGCTGTATTCATCCCCATCTTACTCCTCACTGGGGGTCCACCACTTTGCTCTGAACTCAATGCTTTGCTCAGACTTCAAAGCCCCATAGTCTCTGTATTCTTTATGTTCTTCAAATAAGTAAAATGATCATAATTAGAATTCCACTGATTAYGTTTGTTTTATTATTTATTTATARAGCTTATTTTACTTGTGGATAAAGGTCACGGACTACAATATCACAAAACAGTTTATACTCCTGGTTCATCTCTTCAGTCTTCATCACAGAGGAGAGTGTGACAATACACATTGCATACTTCCTCCATCTTTATCACACTGATCTTAAAAGAACCCCACATCCTTTAGGAATACATATCACATCACCAGCAGTTAAACACAAATTGCAATAGCTAAGCTTAAAGGGAGTTGAAAATGTCGTAGTTGTTGTTGTGAAGTCTTCTGTGGACATCCCGCTTTGGCCCTGACTCACCCTGCTCAATGGTCTTACAACACAAAGCATTTTCAGTAGCTCCTGTAAACTGCAATTCTCTTGTCCCAGCCCCTGCTATGACAAGCTAGCCATTGACTTGTGCAGGAGCTACTATCTATGCTGTGCATCATGATCAAGAAACTGATCTGGTTTAAAAATAAACATTTTGCAGGGTTTTTTAGAGGTGAGACCAAGTACCTTATGCCAGTACAGCACAGTGTGGCTGCAAACACGTTGCTCCAGAAGGGAGGAGGTGGTGATGCACTGCTAGGTGTGCAAAGGATCATGCCGCAGGAGTGAGGGGCAGACATGCATTGCTGCTCCCCATGAAACCACTGCCTCGTTTGGAGACTRTTCCCCATCAGTCACTGCTCATCTCCTTTCTCTGCCCTTTCATTCCCATCCGCCATGCTACCACCTGGACTGTGCTGGCACAAGCAGTTTTGTGACTGTAAGCTGAGCCAGAGAACTGATCCAGCTGAAAAATGACTTTGCAAAACTGTGGGCTATTTTTCAGCCAAATAAGTACTGTGGTCTTGTTCACCATATGTTGCACAAATGACTGTGCTGGCACAATGGGTGGGCAGTGTGGAGCAGAAGCAAGTGCTCAGGATGGAGTCGGGAGGAAATATGGATTGAGTATCTAGTTACTGGCAGTGTAGAAATATACACAATACAAATGTATTTGAAATTTATACAACCCAAAAACTAAACCCCATGCTCTCCATCTCCCCCACAGTCTTATGGGGATCCCTCACCCAGCACTGCCCCGCTATCACTCAGATAATGTTCTACCCACAGGCAGATATTCATGGTCAGCTGGCCAGTGGTAWCACCCTCAGTGGTGGCATTGACTTTGCAGTGGTGGGATAAGTGATACCATTTCAAACTCCAACAAGAATACCAAGAAAGTTGTCTCAGTACCAGTAGTAGTAGTAGTAGTGTCACCATGGCATTTGGAGAAGTGTTTTAGGTGATTGCGGGCAGAGGCAGAGAGCTTTAATGCCTCCTAAATTCGCCCATCTCCCAGTTGGGAGGAACATACATGTCCTGGATTAGTGTCACAGAGACTGCCATAACCCAGGAACCTAATTTTTTGGTGTGATGAATGGTGAGACTCTTGATACTGCTATGGTATCAGCGTGTCCCCATCACTGCTCATCGCTACTGGGGCCCAAGGAAGAACTCACGCTCTGGCAGAACAGTCAGTGACTGCTGTCTGCCTCTGAGGATCTCCATGTATATGTAATCGTGTCCCTCGTATAGACTTCACTGCTGTTGTGAGTATTACATTGCACATTTCAAATGTCACAATGGCATACTAATGGATTCATATTAACACCTTTCTGTCTCGTCTTCAACTAAAGGTCATTTCTAAGATGCAAGGACAAAACTTACTGATTCACCTGCACCTGGGGAGGCCAACCATCCCCTGCCATGCTGGCAGGGCAATATTAATATTGCCTAGCAGGCTTCCATATCAGCATTTCCATGCCATATCTSTGTATGCATATAAGTACATACCTTACCTCTCATCACTGTCAGCCAAAATAAGTCAAACTTCCAGCACTTCCCATGAGAGCACACACACAACTGATGAGTGGTAAGTTGACCCCCCTGACTGTCTCTGAGCCCTCTATCCTAGTAATGTGACCTTCTTCTCTGAGCTTGTCACTGSGGCTCTGCCAGGATAGGACCTGCTGGCCCTTCCCTTGCTTCAGGAGCTAGCAGGCCAGCGTCCCCACTGGCATGGCAGGGGCTGGTTGGCCTTCCCAGGTGCAAGTGAATCAGTAAGCTAGAGCTCTTACCCACAGTGGGGCAGGTTTGGGGATTGACACATGAAATAATACCTGTTCCTGAGATCTCTGGAGACCTCTTGCTCAAATTCCTTTCATTAACCTATTGAAATGAGGTGAGATCATAGAAATCCTTATGTCACCCAGCACTGCCCTGAGACTCCCTTTGACCAAATAACTTCTCAGTCTAAAGTGGTTTGTTAAGAGCTTACTGCAGCTCATCCAGGTAGTGAGTGTCCTCCCCCAGGTCTCTCTCTCATGCCACCACTGCTCAGATGGGCACAGTGCAACCCTTCAGAGAGCCTCCACAGCCCCAAACCCTGCCAGAGCTCAGTCTCGGTCTCAGGTGGGCGAAGTGCTGGGACCCCGCCCCATGGTGGACATCCTGGGCCTGGCTAGGTCGCAGAGGGCACATACCTGCTGCAGGGTAAAAGGGCCTGGGGGTGCCCAGACAGCCCACCACTGCCTGGGCACACAGCTGGAGGGTGAGCTCTGCACCTGCCCTGGTTTGGGCCAGTCCGCCCAGCTGTCTCCCAGGCAAGTCTGTGGTACCCAGACCATCTCCAAGGCAGTGTGRACACAAGCCTGTCAGTGCCACTTCATCTTGGGGCTGAGCATCATCAGTCTCTGCCTTCATATATTTATCAGGTTTGGCACAGACTCAGGTTGTGTCTACCATGGTTCGGCCACACGCTGTATCTACAGACCTCTCCCATGAAGGGAGGGTGAGGAGGGACGACAGCCACTGTCAGCCAGGTGCTTTTCTATAGCTTGAGAAATGCTCCCTGGATCTCTGCCAAGCCCTGCTGCTCTGCACTCCCTCCATGTGTCTCCTCCACACTGCAGCTCCTCATGCCCTGAGCCAAATCAAACCAAATGATGCTTTGCGAAGTGGTAGGTTACACAATCATGCCAGCACAGATGGAGATACTGTGGCTCACACAATGTTAAAATAAAAAGGCTAAGCCACTGTCATCCATCAGGCATGAAATAAGCTGTGTGGCAAAGCCTTTCCAAGGACACATGCCCTCAGGGGCAGCAAACATGGATTTCAGCCTCTGGACCCACCTCTGCAGCCAAAAAGGCTACTCCAGGCAAGACTGTCCAGAGCCCAGGAAGCTTCCCTGTGATTAAAAAGCTCCATCAGTTCAGGGACTGTAATTGCTGGCAGATAAGAGGCAGAGTAATCCATTCATCTGGTCACATCTCCAGTCCACGTGTGAATTGTGCTCACCCCTTGTTATTTTTAGTTGCTGCTGTGGAAGGGGAGAGAACAGTTTTTTCCATCTGCAGAAGGAAATTGTGGTGGGTTTATCTCGGGGGAAGGAGAGATGCTTAGAGGGAATTATGGAAGGTACTGCTTCTCCATTAGTACAACCTGTCACACCATGTACTGTGGATCATTTTGCTGGGACTCTGCATCAGCCTGGAGGAAGATGTAATAAGTAACTATTAGCATCAAGCCTGCAGGGCACTGTGCACCGCTGTGAGTTGGTTGTCTGTTCTGCACCAGGGTCCTGGATTCTGCACCATTTTAGTGGAAAAGTCCTTGAAATCCCAGCTGCTTCTTAAAATGGAGAGATTTGATGGARTTCATCTTTCACTAATTATATAATACAATCAGTTCTGTGTTATTTATTTTGCTAGTATACTAATGTCTTTGACTCTCTGCTGACAAACTTCCATTTTCAGTAAGCTGCTGATTTGTTTAGATTTTGGTTTGCTGCTTCATAAGACACCTGTGGCAGCCCACACCTCAGAGTAGCTTGTTTCAGACTGCTTGCAGACTTAGGGTGATTGATCTTAATGTGCTCACATCAGGGTTTAAAGCTCTCTCTCTATGCAGGGGGAAGGCAAAAGATGCATGGAAGTGAAGCAGAGGGAATTTCTTCATCACTATCAGGGATGCTGAACACAAACGTTGCTTCTAGGGTATAGAGGGAAAACTTAAACTGGAACTCTGAAAAGTCCAGAACATCCTAAAATTCTGACCACATAGTTTACTGGGGTTATTCAGGCTGGGGTCTACTGCAAAACRTCAGCTTCATTAACAAGAAATTTGGTCATCATTAGAGCTGTGCTTCGTATCATGTCAGAGGGACCTGCCAAGTGAATTGAGGCTTTTTGGTGGCTCCACTGGTGAAGGCAGGTGGCGGGAAGAAAGGGCCAGCCACGGTGATGTAACTGCCCTGGGTTTCCTGCCAAAGGATGAAGAAATATGAAGAAGCTCTGTCCTGTTTTGGTTTGGACCCTCACTGATGTAGCTGTGCTCTGCAGGCTTTTCCACCACCTGTCTGTCTGTCTCTTTCCTTAACACAGATATATAAAAGCAGTTTTGGAAAGAAGCAGGATGAAGGATCTAAAATGCACATTCTTTGCATTACTTGGGTCTCTTCTTGCAAAAATTAGTTGCTATTAATTTTACATAAAATAAATACTAAAGATGATCCACTGAAGAAAGAAGGAAAGCCGGTAGCAGAACAGATGAAGTGCTAGACACTGTTCTGGTGGCATGGTGAGCAACTGACACTTCATGACTGGGTCTGTTGTTCTGAGTCAAGAACAGTCTGCCTTTCTATGATTTCCAAAGCTGGAGCTAACCTGATGTTGTCTTTATCAGAGAAAAAGATGAGGGTGGATATTTGTGGATTTTCATCTGTTTATTATGGAATGAGAAGAGTTGGTATTTAAAGAGTAACTGGTTCCCATGATAAAACTCTCCCTTCCTGCCTCCTCCCACACTCTTGTACACACAGAGTTCTTCACAAAAAAGAAAAAAAGGYTTCTCAGAAATTTCACAGGGTACATTTTATTTACAGAGCAGACTGCACCGTAAAGTCTGGAAAAATCAGAAAATGAGGTACAAAGTTTTGGTATCTAAGCATTTTTCCTTATCACCATTCTTTTTGACATGTCTGTTAGGCATGTGCTCAGGTTAGCTCCCAGCTGACTTAGTTCTTCAGCCTGCAGATCATTATAATAAATTCACAGCATTTAAGGCCAGAAGGGAGGCTCAAATCATCTGGGCAGACTGCCTGTCTATCACAGGCTATTACATTTCATTTGGTTACCCTTGTCTGGAGCCCAATTACTTGTGTGGAATAAAAGCATCCTGTCTTGAACTGGAGATATCTATTTCCTTTGGCACTGAGTATTAACGGTTAAGTACCGCTGCTGGTAAAGGTTTGTGCTTCATTTCCAAGCTGGATTTCTGTGGCCACAGCTTCATTCCTTAGTTCTTTCTATGATTTTCTCCTCTAGATTATACAGTTCCTTTGCAACCCCTATTTTCTCTTTGAATAATTTCTTATAAATTGCAACAATATCAGCTCTAAGTATTGTTTATAAGCTTTTCAAATTTTTCATAGAAGTATTTTCTCCACGCCTTAAATATTTTTCTGTAACTTCTCAAATTTTTAACACCTTCTAAGATTGCGGAACTGGATACAGTGTTAGTGTCATCAATAGGCATGGCTAAAACAGCCCTTTTCACCCATGTTTGTGCACGCAGGGACCACAAGGACTGAAGGAGCGTCACAGTCTAGGAACTTGAGAGAGACATTTCCCCCTTCCCAGATTCCTCTGGGTGGCTCCTCGTTGGACACAGCCTCTTCTGCTGCCAGGGCCCTGCAATCCTGCTCCGTCCATCTACGACTCCATGTTTGGCTCTGGGTTTCAAAAGCATTTTCTTCGAATAACTTGGCAGAACAAGAAAACCAGATCGCAGAGTGTGGCTGTCCTTTCCTTTCCACCAGTCTCAGGGTCACCTGGAAACGTGTTGCTCTCCTGGCTATGGAGGAGACTGTGGGACACCACTGACTCCCAACCAATTGCTTCTGAGTCCTGCCAAGCCACCCCTTCCTGCACACACTTAGTGATTATTTTACTGCTCTTGACAGCTACTTTCTGAGAGGTCAGTAGCCAGCTCTTCACCCATTTCAGGTGTGCTCCACTGTAGAGGGTTATTTTTTTAATCATTTCCAAGAAGTGCCTCTTAATATCTTTCAGAGATGGAGCAATGCCAGAATATGGCAGTATAAAGGAAAATGCAGGAAAAAGCACGAGAACCAAAGATGATCATGAGACAGAAGCCAAAATCAAACTCCCAAGGACTCAGACACACAACAAAGTTACTGAGCTGAAGAAGTCACCACTGGATGTTGGCTGCTGTGCTGTAGCTGTTGGGCAAATTCTTAGCTGATAGCAATGCAAGGCAATGCACCTCCGCCTGCTCAGCCAGGAAAGAGCCCAGGCCAAACCACACTGTCTAGCCTTCGCTGTCTGGTGAGAGCGCAGAGTCAGAAAATTGCTGCAGCTCAGATGAGTTGGTGTAATTTGGCGAGCCTCCGTCACTTGGCTGTATGTCTGTTTTACAGCTGCCTTAGGTGCCTGAATAACTGGCCTGATTTGCAGAAGGTCCCACAATAGCTGCTCAGCACTTCATAAATCAGGCCCTTTCTCTAAGTGCCTAAGCACACACTTAGGAGGTTACTGTAGAAACACATTAAAAATTATCTTGGTGTAAGAGCTCACTGGAACTTTTTTCTTGTTTGTGAATTCCCACACTGACTGAACATTTTTTAGCATTCAAAATAGCTGTTAGCAAGCTGAAAGATTCAGCATTCCCTCCATGAATGAACACATAYAGGCCATTGTAAAGACATTGAGCCAAGTTCACACTGGTGCAAATAGACGCAGCTCCTGTTGAATTCAGTGCAAAAATATGCTTACAAATGAAAGCTGAATTTCAGCTGGAGTCTCTTTATTCTGTAATAAATTACTAAATGGATTGTCAGATTTGATATTTTCTCATAAATATCTAATTAAGGAAAAAGCAAACCTCTGCTTCATAAAATCTCTGCCTGATAGTACAATAAAATGTCATAAATTCAATGAATGTTGTGATGATGCTTTTAGAGACTAATTGCCTTTCATTATCATTAGCACAGAACTGATCAGCACTGAGACTAAGACACTGCTATGCTGTGATGACTTCGCTGGATACAGGGCAGGCACTGGCCATATGGAAGYGGGGGAAGGGAGGACATTTGTATCAGATGTCAGCTTCAGCACTTGCCCTACCTGTCTATGGGCTGCAGACCACCTTGCATATCTGGGAAAGGGGAGCCCAGTTTAAATACCCCTTGGCTCAAAAGGATGTGCCTTGACCTCAGAGACTGTGGGTGATGCTCACTCCTTTACAGTTTGTTAGGATTGATGTTTCCAGGTCTAGTTACACAGACAGCAGTGAMACCAGCTGAAGGTGCTCTGGTCTCCACCTGCTCCTGTGCCCAATCTGATGCTCTTCAGTCATGCTGGTGCTCCTCACCATGGGGCCAGGCTGCAAGCAGGATATTATCCAAAAACCTGAGCAGCTCCTCAAGTACCTGGGGCAGCAGCTGGTTCCCTGAGCAGGCCAGGAGCTCTGGAGTAGGAAAACAAGAGACCAAGGGAAAGGAGAGGCTGGATATTTTAAGCTAGTTTTGCCACCAAAGAATAATAAAGGCCCATCAGGGCAATAAACAATGTGAATGACATCTGGAAACTGTTATTTTATCTTCCATCTGTTTCCAGGTGCACTGATTGCTCTGTTTCAACCATGCTGCTGTAAGTCTTACCTTTGGGAAGGCAGAACCAAGGGGAGGTGCATTTCCTGGAAGAGCAGCGAATGATGAGGTCTCTACCCAGGCCCAGGCCTTTGGGAGCTCACTGGTGTGGGCCATGCCCATGCAAGGAAAGACTTTTTGCATAATTTGCTGCTAGCAAAGCTGTGGAACCCATTGCCAGAGGGTAAAAGAGAGGTCAGGAGGGACTCACAGTGGATGGGACATTTACATGTAAAACACCTGGAGTTCTAGTGGACAGTGAGAAAGTTTTGAAGGAATATAAATAAATTTTTCTAGAGCTCATATTTTTCTCCCTCTGTCTATTCTCATATTTACTGTACTTTAGATGGGAGTATCTAATGGTGAGCACTGTCTGAGAAAGCAGGCTGAATCTCACAGCACGGGTCTCGAATTGGTCTCTGTGTATTAATGGTACAGCTGTTGCGATCTTCCTTGACCCAAGAGATTGCTTATTCCAAAATCTTAACCCAGGCTTGCTTTTGTTGACGATGTCCAGTGTGACATTCATATGATCATCAATTAGATCATTTAATAAACCATCTCATTTCATGCTGTTTTATGTAAGGCATTTTAGTTCACTTTATTTATTGCATTGCTTTGTATTCCTTTAAACCCAGACAATACAAATCACTGTAGTGCTGTTATTGTTGCCKCTAGAATGTTTACTCCTAGCTCTCTTTAGGACCTAAAAGGCTGAAAACTGCATCATAATTGCCCAATTAGTCCTAATGCTGCGTAGTGTTGACTGTTTAGTTACCATATATTGTGTACAGAACTAATTGTGGTGAAAGTAAATGAATGTGAAGGAAACAAACAAGCTACTAGAAAATAATTACTTGGAGTGTTTCTTTTTAGTACCTGTACAGCAGATTTCATTATAGTCAACAGCTTCTAAAGCTGCTTGAAATAGTGGTATTTGTCATTTTCATAGAAACTTGATAATGACATTAATTTATCTTAATGGTCTGTTCTATTGTTATAAATAGTAAAATTAGCTTAAATTGTCTTGCTTTTGCTGGTTTTGGATGGCTCCAAAGGGCCCCACAACAGCAGATGAGTAGATAATTTGGTGTGCTTGACAGATTTCCAATAATTTGTTATGTGGAACATGAGGTAATGCTAGTACCATTAATGTTCATTTTCCTCTAAATTCATTACTGCCCTTTTCCCTTTTATCTTTTTTAATGTCTGGGCCATTTTTCTATGTTTCAAGTGGAGCTACAAAGCCTATTCATATTCAGCTATAGTAGCTATTAACATTCTGCACATAGAGAACATCATGTAGAAAAACAACTCTTTATGAAATGATGAGGCTGGTGGCTATTTATGCTGGAAAGTAGGCAAAATGGGTTGTTTGCTGGTATTAGGGATTGGCTGTAATTAAGTCAAATGTAATTTTAAAGAAATTTAAATGTTTTCATTTTTATAGCAAAGGTAAAACACAATTCAGGGAAATTCTAAGAAGGTATAAATGCATTAATAAAAACTATTTTCCCCATGTTCTGCCACTCCTGTTTAAACTTCACAGAGGATCTTATTCAAGGCTATTTATTTGCACAATATTGTCTACCCAGTTTAAACCTAATTAGTCTTGGGAAAGTATTAAAATTAACAGTAATTTTATGTGGGTTTGCTGATATGATAATGATCTGAACAAACAGGAGAGCTTTTTATGAGTGAAAAATTATTTTGGCTTCTTCTCCTTTTCTTTCTTTTTACTTTTGCATCTAACTCACATGTGCATTCTCCTTCCCTCTGGATACAGAGCAATGGAAAGTGAGAAAGGAGATGCGGTTTTGCTTTGGCGCTGTCCATATCTTTCTAACGCACAAGCAGGACTTATGGAAATGTGAGCAGAAGTAGCCAGGCACAGGGCTGGCCACAGCCAGGATGATTATGGCAGGCTGCACACCACCACTGCCACATCCCTGTTGTCCCCTGCCCTCAGCTACCACCTCCTCCACTGCTGCAGAGGCTCTTGCTTGCTTTCCCACATCCCTTCCACCTGTGAGCCGCTGCGTCCTTCCTTTCTTTGGAGGCCATCATGTTTTCATCCCTTCCTTAATAGGGCAGTCATTTTTCTCCACTTGCAAATGGGGATTTTAAACCACAGTTTAGCCAGGACAAGGTCTCCCTCTTACTGGAAGAGGCAACAATTGCAGAGATGCAAAGTGCTGCAACTGCTTACTGAGGTTTCCTCGAGGCTCCCAAGTGTCCCTGCCAGCCCGGAGCCTCCAGTTGGGCGCAGGAGAAGAACAGCCAGGGGGATATGGCAGCATGGCGAGGTGACGACCACTTTCTGCTGCAATGCACATCTTTAGCTGTGAATCTTGGCAGGCCGACATAAATGTTTCCAGCAAAGCATATCTGATGAAACTTCGAAGAAAAAACACACCTAAATGACGGAAGTATTTTTGAAAACTGTCATTTCATAAAAACTCTTGTCTTTCAAGGAAAACTTTCATCAAAAATGTTCCTCATTTTTGTGTTATTTATACATTACTTTTGGCTTTCTTCAGTTTAAGTGTATAAGGCAACATGCACCTCTGAGAGCCCATGAATTAACGCAATAACCAAAACAATGTATTATTTTAAACTTATCTTTAAAACCAGCTGCTGCTTATCACTGATGGAAATGTCCTACCCTTCAATCTACCTCCCAGCGTTCCTGCTTGGTTCTGAGGGCGTGAAAACAGGACCCCTCTTGCTGGGCTCAGCCATGCAAGGGGTGCTCCCAGCCAGCCCCCTCTCCAGTCGAGGGCACAAACCCACCAGAGGTGATCCAGCCCTTTCCAGAGAAACAACTAAGGCAAACGGAGAGCTCACCTTCCTCATCACCCTGCTGATTACAGAGACAAGATTAGATGCTTAACTTCCAGATGGGTGAAGTGAACCGAGATGAATCCTCCCCACAGCCTCCATTTCCCAGCAATACCATCTACCCAGGAGAGCTTCGATTTCCCCCAGAGGGTCTACGCTGTAGTGCAGTGTGGCTGTCCCAGGTGACACGACCCACAAAGTGGGTCCCCTGCCAAGGCCGAGGGTCACCTGTGCTGGCCCATCTGCCASGGGAGGGAGGACCCTCTGCTTGGCCCTCTTTGCTGAGCTCCAGGACACGACACGGAGCAGGTCCTTAACCAGGACCCGTTTTCAGGAGCCTGAACATTATGTGCTGCCTGTCACAGCCCGTCAGGCTCTCTGTACCCATATGCAGGAGCCTCGATACTTCCAGCAGTCAGCGAGGAAGCAGACGTTTGCAAAGGGCAATTCATTCCGTAGTTACATGATGCAAATATGCCCCAAAGAGATCACATTTCTCCAATAGCCCCCAGATCACAGTGTCTGAGCTTGATATTCTCACATATATGCCATTTCCAGCCCTGGGACACTTTAAAAGAGATGGCTTGACCTTCCTGAGTCCCTCAGTCCTTGGGACTCCCTCAGGGCACTTCATTTTGGACCCTTATGGATGAGTCACCTGGGGCTGCAGCTAGAACTGATCTGCCAGAGGCCCTGGGCATGGGAAACCCTGTGGTTAATGCTCTCTGATATTGCCTCCCTCTTCTAATTTACTATCCTTTCCTACTGGTGTCTGCACCAAAGCTTAATGCAATGGTACRCCATCCTCATCTACAAAACACCTATTTCTTTTATCTATCAGAAACAGATTTTTAAATGCTTTTCTTCTGGTGAGAAGAGAAAGAAGCCTGGAAGAAAACCATCAGTGGCATTTGGAAAATTCAGGCACAAGGTSCTGAGTAAACTGCTGAGATAGATACACTATTTGATCATTAGCATCGGTCTGGAGCAATTCCTTCCCYGTGGAAACAGACTAGTCCCGGAGTCATGTGGGAGGGTTTACTAGAGAGGGGCCGCAGCCACTAGGTGCTGCTGGGGGATTGCCCTCACCTGGGAACGCGTGTGGGGTCTGGGCACCAGCAGACAGCAGATGGTTGCTCTCACATGTGTCTGTGGGAGCAGCAAGAAGCTGCACTTGTTGTCACACAACACACGACTCTCAACCCCAGGCTGCAGAGTCCTTTCTGGCGCTTTCTTATTGTGCAGCATAGCCAGAACAGGCATGACCTCCTCCTGGGAGGATGTGGAAACAGTGCTGTTCTCCAGCCCGAACTGCCACCCTGCACCAGGACATGGGCACTTTCCTCTGTGCTGTGTCTGTTCCCCAGACTCACAACCCACCCCCTTCTGAACGACTCTTCTCTCCCTCCTCTCCCCAGTGAATCCCGGTTCTGGGCGCCAGGGGAGAAGGGTTCGCAGGCCAGACCCAGGCGCATATGGACAACGCAGAGTGGCGCTGGCAACTTGTGTCACGAGGACACGGCTGAGAGGACTCCAGGTCCTGCTCAGTTCTCAACCTGCACCATCTTCTCTTCCTGTTTTTTGTGCAGTCTTTGGCCAAAGGAGGTGTTTTACTCAAACACAAAGTGATTTGACCAGGCTATTTTACCAAATCAGAAACTTAAATTTTCTTGATTGACAGCTGCTGGATCTCAAAACCAGCCTCTCTTAGAGAATTTACATATGACTTATTTGGACCGTCCTGCAAAGTGCTATGTTGCAACTCATCTCACCCTACTTCAGATGCTATTGTGCAAAAGTCTATACCTCAGGTAGTCATCCTGGGTTTCCTTTAAAGACGCGCAAAAAAATACTACATCTACAGTGTGGGTCATCTGATTTATTTATTTTTTTACATTAGGATGTAAGCAGCACCTAAAAGTGCCAATTTCTCTTCATTAACTAGAGAGCCCAAACTCCCTCGTATAACCATTAGATATCAACATGACAGGTATCTCTGACTGGGCAGATCATTTCTGTCCTTAGTGCTTAGAATCAAACTGTCCAAGGGAGAGACGCCCATGTCTGGCACAGGCGAATTAGGAAAGTTAAGATAGCCTTTTACATCTTAGCTTAGCTGAGGGGATTTATGGGAATTTATTAAATGACTGGTGGAAAACTAAGATTTCACARATAACAAAGCAAACAAACCTATTATCTCCCTCCTCTCTCTCCTCTCCCCTCTATTTTTCTCTTTTTATAGGTGAAATTCTCCTTCATCATGAAGCTTCTGGTTAGCTCAAAGATGGCATGGACACACTTAGAGTTGTGTCTTTACTTAAGGTATGAAAGTGTGATGTAATTATGGCTCTTACCAGACTTCCAAAGCTTACGTTTCTTTCAAAGTTTGGGCTTAAGCTTAGCTGCAGTTTTCCCAAAGGTCCAATTTGCTGTTCCTGTTTTGTATATATGAGTTTTACATCTTTTTTAAAGATCTGCTTGTCCTATTTCTAAACTGTGGGAATGTAGATATGCACTCTGAATTTTCAGAAAATGCTTTTTGTCTGTCACTGCTCCTGTGCTGAGAAATATATTGACTTGACTGAACATTTAGAATTAAAATATCTGATATTCAAAGCTTCCAAAGACTAAGTGACAGTTAAGCACACCTGGATGAAGCTGGAAATGGAACATTTTATCTGTTGTTTGAAAGCATCTGTCACAACATGCCAGGTTTACTTTTTGCTTCTTGGTTATCTTTTATCTGTTTGACATTGAAAAATCACACTAAATGAAGGGGAAATTTGCATTGCAAAGACATATTTTTGTGCTCAGCCTTCCTTCCTCATGATAAAGTTAGTTTTTGATTAAAGCATCACAAGCAATACAGCAAGTAAAATCCACTTGTGAGCCCAGGTGAGCATTCCTTATTCTTCTTTGAGAATGGGAGGCAATGGAGGAATGATATAGTGCGTGAAGGATATGGTTCATAAAATATTTACCCTAAAACAATGAGTATGTCCATCTGACTTTTCATTTATAGAATAATAACCAAAGAATGAGTCATAAGCTACATATCTTATTCGATTCTGTTGACTTTACCTAGAGTCCATTAGCCTAAGTTGTGGTGTGTGCTTGGGAAGACAGCGCATGTCTGCAGCAGCTCATGAAAGACAAACGGCATTAGGCAATGGGATAATGACCGGGTCATCCATGAAAATGGCTGCAAGCAATGGACTGTCAGCATTTCCATTAAAACCTCCTGTTTCAGGGCTTTAACACACATGTATAGAAGATTGATTTGATTTGGGGTTTTGCACAGAGGAGTTTGTTCGAGGAGCAAGTTCTTGTTTTAATTTTGTTTCAGAAACAACTTAAATTCTTCAGCCATAATAAACAGCAATAACTGAGGAGCTGTGGTTTCTTGTGCTAACAAGGCACATATTGAGACATGGTCAAGCCATTACAGAAATCTCTCATCACTAATCCATGTATTGCATAGTTGTGGATCCTGTGAGAAAAGAGTATGCACAAAGACTTTGACATAGTTGATTGGTCAATCAAGTGATTGGTTAATAGAATTAACCAATTCTAAAAATAAATTAAGGAACTTCTAAAAGCAGACAAATGCAATAGACTTCAGTAGATCTGGGAACGTTTTCCTCTGTCTCACGGAAGACTGGAGTGCAGGGGCAGATATCTGCCTTCCGAAGTTTCTGWAGCAGCTCCAGTTTGCATCTAAATTGATTCCACTCCTGATTTAAAGCAAGCAAACAAACATTTTCCTCCACCTTCCCTGCCTGTCAACAAAAATAATGAGACACAAAAATAAAATGAAATGAATGTGGACAGGCACATAACCGACAGATGCCTTCAAAGCCTGTCTGAGATGGGTTTGAATCACCTGTCCTGGTTGTAGCTGGCAGCAGCTTTTCCTTATCTTTGTGCAACATGCGATAAAGGGCCATTTCCTTCATCTCCTGGTTCCCCCTGTGGGCTCCTTGCAGCAGCCAGTGCTGCTCCAGCTTCCTTCACTGCTGCTGCCCCTCGCCTGGGAGACTTTCCCTGGGGCATGCAGCTCTCAGGGACACTGGGACTGCCCTTCAGAAACCCGGCTCAGGAGGGCTCATAGCACTCAAAACGATGGCATTTGGCCTGCTCCGATGATTGCAGTGCTCTAGGAGCTGCTCTGAGTACCCCAGGGATGCTCCAAGTGCCCCTGGCATGTCACTTGGGGGGCATGATTGTTGCTACAACATTTGATAGAGGAAGTGTTAGCAGAAACATGCAAAGAATTAAAACCTGGAGCTCTTCTATCAGTGTCGAGGTTCAAGCTGAGCTGGTAGGAATTGCCCACTTCTGAGTCGGAGTATACAGCCCCRGACATAGGTAGCCGGGGGCCCCAAGAGCCTCCTCCCTCTGGCTGCAGGGCTTTCTCAAGCCCGTTGCTGCAGCTTGAGACTGAAAAATGTTTAGGAGGGCCCCCCAAATGTGCCCCTCTTAGCAGCTTTGGGGAACTCCTTTGCATGGCTTGACATTTTGAGAAAAGGTGCAGCATGTCTTGAAGGTGAGAGGAAGATGAATTAACAGAGAAGGAAGCAAAGAAAAATGTGCGTGTTTTTTCACCTAGATAAGAATGATTTACAGCTCTCTAGGAAAACAGATCCATACCCTGAGGAGCTCAGCATCTGAAAGGAGAACAAATGAGTGAAATTCAATCTAGCCCAAACCTGGGCCACCCAAAAGGCTGCTACCTTTTTGGTAATTGCCTATAATTTATTACCTATAATACATAGGTAATTATATAGGTAATTATGATATATAGGTAATAAAATATATTTATTATCTATGATAGGAAATTACTTATAATTTCCCTATCTTGTGTTTTTGATTGTTTATTCACCTGTGTTCCTGACCACATTAAATATCACCTACATGTTGGGAAATAGGATGCTATTAAAACTAGTCATTGTGCAAGCACTGGTGTTGCAAGTTTTTCTGGTTGCAGGTGAGTGTTTTGGAGCATTTTGTTAGAGATTAATGCCAACCAACCTCACAGAGGATACCTGAGAGGACTACCGAAGTACAGCTTCATGTATATGGCCAGTGATGGAGGCAAGATTTTTCTTTAAGGGTGTGGGGAGAAATCCCAGGAGACATGATTGATGAGGAGTATTTTTCTATGCTTGATGAATCAGTAGATTTCTGGCAGATGCCTTCAGATAGAAAAAGGAGGGCAAGCTCTTTATTCAATAAGCTGCTTGGGAAATATAGGTTCTATAGACTGCAGTTTAGGTTGCTCTGGGCATCTGACATATTTGTTCTGAAAATAAAACTATTTTTGATGTCAGGAAAGGTACTAAAATTTGCATAGATGATGCTGTGTTCCAGGGAAAAGCTAGTAGAATAGAAAGGAGAGAGAACAACTGGAGATACTGAAAAAAAATAACCCCATGAAATTCCCCTTGGCAGGATATAGCATACCTGAGTGGAGCTTACTGTGTACATAGGTGTAACCTGAGGAGAGGGCTTCTTAGGCAAAGAGGAAGAGAGGCCCAGGGCTATACCTGCATTGCTAAATAAAGCAGGGCCAGGAAAGCAAGTCCAGGTGCTAACTTGTTGATTATATATATTGCCACTCTTTGGTGTACTTTAAGCTTTGGCCCACTTTCTGGGCCAGACAGCATATCAAATTTGGGATATCATTTGGGAGAGAGTGGAGGGCAGGGGCTGCTCCCCAAAGGCAGCATGTCTGTTCCTGCACCGGGCTCATCTCCCACCACCCCCCAGCACTTTTGCTCTGTCAGGCTTTGCACCCTTTGGGGCTCGCTCTCACACCACCTTCAGTTTTACATCATAAAAACCACCCCCAACAACAAAACACTGATGTGGGCTGCAACACAGTCCTTACACTRTTCCAGACACTTTGTGACCCTAAGACATAATTGTTATTTACTGTAATGTGACTTTTCAGTTCATTTCTGCTCTTCCAGTTGAAAAGCATGCACAATAAATAGTACTTATGTCTTAGAGGCCCAGAGGGGCTCCAGGGCTAAGTGACTTGGCCTTTTGGAGCCACTTTTCCTCTAAGGGCCAGCGAACGTCCCGGGCTGTTGGGTGCAGCCTGCAGGTTGTCTCCCCCTCGACTGGTGGCCAGCCCCACCGTGGCTTCCCCAGTCCCACTGCCCACCATGGTAGGCAACACCCCATGAGCAAAGGTTTTGTTCAGCCAGGCAGGGAGGGGATGCAAAGGCTGCTGGCAGCAATATGTCTGCTAGGACACCTGGGACACCTGGGTCTAATCTAGCTGCCCAGACCAGCAACTCAAAAGTTTCACCATATAAAGGTGGATGTAAGATAGAAATGCTAAGGCAGGTGAGAAACTGAAGAAGTGTTGTGAGATACTATACCATGACCATAGAAATGATCTTCTAAGGATGATTAAAGGGATATTCACACAGGTTTCTGAAAACAGTGTGGCCAGTCCTGGAAACCTATGGCTATAGTATTGGCTAATGCTAATCAGCAATTCAGCATCCATCCATGCAAAAGCCAGTGATACAGAAAGTTTCACATAAACATTTATAGGAAACTAATATTGCCTGAAAATGGTCAGTGGCTATTCATGGCTGTTGTGAAACTGGACTTGCTTATACTGACTGGAGGCCAAAGATGTTTAAACTTTTTTAAAATGAGCTGTGATGCTGAAGGAGCATGCAGGGCTTGTTGCATGTGGCAAAAACAAGGCAGCGCTGAAGGCACAGAAAGAGAGTTCAGCGTTGATTTACACACACTTCATGGGGAAAAAGCCTTGCATTTTGTTCCCAGTAGTTATTCTCACTTCTCTGAACCTGCTCTGGGTCTCCGTTATCCCCAGGACACAGGTTGGTTTCACCAYGGGAAGTGTTACTGGAAGAGATGGACTGCTGAACTAGAGTCTGGTCCGTTTTAAGCACAGTTAACGTACAGCATGGCACCAGGAAGAGAGGGGCTGCTCCCGGCTTACATTTCCGTTCAGTCAGAGAGGGAAGGCAAGGACGCCTGCCCTGCTAGGACTGGCTCTGGTCAGTGGGTAAGGAGGTACGCGGGGAGGCAGATGCAGCCAAAAACACCCAATGTGTGAGAACCTGGCACTTTCTACTGTCCTGAAAAATACTGCATGCATCTACAATGGCAAAGAACAGCAAGGAAGTCACAGAAGTAGCTTTATATTGCTGGGAAGTTGTAACCCAATGGGCAGCAAAGGGGGAGGCAAGGCAGCCTCCAAATACCAAGAGAGGCTCTTTGGTCTGGGAAGCTCCCAGATAAGCAGCTACCTTTGTACATGACAGCTATGGCATAATTAGAAGAAATGCCATGTATTTAATATCCACTGGCAAAAGTGAGGATGTGCTGGAAGATGCCTTGTGCAGGACACCTTAGAAATGACCTGATTGTTACTAGCTGGAGTAGTTATTAGATTAGATACTGAAAATTTCTTATTACTGTTGCCTGTGAGTTGTTATTTTTGCATGTGGGTGGAAGAGGCAGGGAGTAATGTTTTTGCATACATGAGCTATTTGTCGCCTGTTGCTGTGAGGTGTAGGGGCTTATGCTGTACAATGTAAGTTAACTGAAATTTAACAAAGCAGATGTCTGTGGCCTCCTTGGTGCTGCGTGGTTACTGACAGGCTCACTTCTGAGATCGGTCGCAACACACCAACATTGCTAGAGAAACTGCTCCTAATCACGGTCTGCGTATAACTGAGTTGAGCTGGAGACAGGGAAATTGAAATTCAACAAGTCTTGGAATATTTGCTATTTTGCTCCTGCAAGAACTCCCACAAACATATTTTTCAAGTTTTGTGGTAAAACCCATTTGTGCAGCTCAGGGCAGGCTGTAGCTCTTTTCTGCATCATTARTTCTCCGGTTTATTTTTCTCTTTTCAAATTTCTCTGCAGGTCACTCCCTGAAACATTCCCTGGCTAGGAATGGAAGAGCACATTGAAATCATTATTGATAAACAGTTACGTCTTTGAGCTACACAGAGCCATTATTCCACAAAGATGTGAACAAAATGGTTTTGCATTGTGTGAATTATTTTCCTATTTGAAACACAGAATCTCTCTCAAACAGCTTTAAAACCCATATTGTAGTGAAGCATCCAGTTTGTTCCATTAACTACTCACAGAGTCAACTGGAGAACCACTGTTATTAATTTCAATGGAAAGCTAAAATGCAGTTCATTTTCTGTAATTGCAGGCCCATCACCTAAAGACCCAGCAAAAGCTTTTAATCCGAGGCATTTTCAGATGGGTATGATCAGAATTACATCGCATATCTTCATAAGGTGCATAATTATGAGGGCTTCAGTCACAAAGACGTAAAAAGAGCTAAACTTCCTGTGCCATCACAAAATGGCTCCATCTTGGGGCTGGGGGGGCGCTGCGGAGGGCACTGGGGGGTGGCGGGCTCAGGGTTGGTCCCTGTATGGGGCTGGCCCAGCGCTGCCGCTGCAGCCCTCTCCCCCACCACTGTGGTTCTCTCCCCCACTTCGACCCTCTCCCCTCCTGCCCTCTGCTCCACCGCCGCTATGGCCCTCTCCCCATGCAGCCCTCTCCTCCGCGGCCCTCTCCCCTGCTGCCCCACGGCCGCCATGCGGCACTGATGGCTGATGCCGGTGTGGGGCCAACCCTGCCGTCCTCCGAGCCTCCCCTTTGGATTTCTACCAGCTCCTCTTTTACTGGGTTGGCCATTTTACTTTAATTCCTGGTCAAGCCCCAAGGTTTCTTGGGGACAAGGAGCAACCTGAATGCCTTCCCAGGATCTAGGAGTGGTGCTTCCCCCACGACAAGGAGCAGAAAATAAAAAGCCGCCCTGGAGCCAGACCGCCAGTGCCAGTGGCAAAGGAAAGCGGGTGAGAAGGGAGCCTGGAGATACCCTTGCTGCCTCCCTGCCACCGGGGCACTTAGTGGGGGTAAGATCCTCTCTCCCGGCTGCAGCCGCCAGGGAGGAGAGGAGAGACGCCTCCACGGAGTGCAGCAATGAACGCCAGTGCTCTGGCCCCACCGCACTGACGTCCCAGCCTCCGACGGGACTGAAACATCTCCGAGGACCAGGCGTGCATGCGTGACATGCCGGGCCGGCGTTTTGCCAGCCTCCGGCAGCCTGGGGACATCCTGAGCTAGAGCTCTGCCACTGGGGAGACCAACCCGTGTGTGTGCATGTGAACACATGCAGCAGAATCAGACACCACCACTCCATTTTCAGCTTGGAAAGAAGCATTAATCTGAAAATCCATTTTTCACTGAGGTGAAGCATGGAGGGGAACAGTTTGGTCTATCTCACCATCTTCAGAAAGTTGGTAGCGACTCAGGGCTGGCACGTCTGGGATGCAGCTCATTCAATGCCCGAACTTGGGAGATGGCAGCTCAGGAGCGCAGAGCATGCATCGCCTGTTCAAATAGGATGCAGGGAGAGCCCGGAGGCTGGGAAAGGCATTAGCAGGCTGGCCAGGTGCTTTAGAAAAAACAGCACTTCAAAGGGTCATAGGGGAGCAGCCAGGCAACCACTGCAGAGGGAACTGGGGCTGCAATAGGCAAAGATGTGCAAAAAGGTCAGGAAAAACCTACAGAAAGCTTGGCAAGAAAAACCTGAGGATAAATGCCATTTAGTTTAAGGATGAGAAGGCCCCTGTGAGGGGCAGAAGATTCAGCGGAATAAAGCTACACCCCATCACAGCAGGAAAGGAAACCACAGCACAGCGGCATAGCCAAGCACAGGGCTCGCACATCCTTGTTAAAGAAACGAACCACCATGATTACGTGGTGTCGCGGGTTATTGATTCAAGGAATGCAGGCCTGGGAAGGATCTTCTGGTGGCTGTAGGCAAGGTGCTGGATGCGCAACAGCAGGACTTACAGCTGAGCATTTGTTAGACCCATTTCAGTGCAAGGCCACAGTTTTCAAGTGGAGTCCTTTGTATGAAGCTCTTAAATCTGAATTACAGAGGGCTCCTGGAGAAACTCAGATCAGTGGAAATATGTAGATGCCAGAAGACCAACTCACTTAAATGAGGTGTTTAACATGGATTAACAACCTCTTCAGCACCCCTTTCCTTACAGTCATGGCTACGGTCTTCTACTTTGACTAGAAAGTACTGATGGATGTTAAGCCTGTGACTGCAGTGGTGTAGGTACAACAGAGCTGAAGCATATTTCTTTCCAGCAGCGTTTTAACAATAAAGAATAGAAACATAGTACAGCATTGCAAAGTGATGATACTGTCCTGGGTGCTGAAGGACTCAACCCTTCATCTTTAATTGATTTCAAAAAGAGCTAAGTGTCCTTAGTACCTTGGTGGATGAGGACTCAGCAGACAAAGGTGGATAATTGGGGCAGCAGAAGTAGCTGTCTGGGAAGCAATTTAATTAAAAAAAAAACAAAAAAAACCCMAAAAGGTCAAGCCTTTCCTCTGCTGTGCTTCATTTAATCTGCACATGTACAGAGGAATTCAGGCTCCAGGGTTTTTTTTAGCTGGCACATTTCCCCAAACACGATAACATTTTTAACATTAGTGGATGACATTTCATAATATGTTTAAAGATCTGTAATATTTTATGCTTGTAGCTTTTTGTGATTGTTGTTCCAATATGGCATTGATGTCAGTATTAAAGTTTAATAYGATTATAAAGCTCAATTGTATAACCAAGGGTTATACTCTTTATCTGTTCTAATCTGATTAAAATGCTTCTCCTCAGTGGCTTTCCACAATCACTTTATATCAAAATCTGGGAGCAAAGCCACCAGCAGTTTGGTTTGTCCCAGATCAAAAGAAATACCAAGTAGGTTCCTTATTTGTGTATTTCATTACTTATCATACAAAGATTGATCCAAACTACAAACCCAAGTCTATTTGGCTTTAGTAGAACTATTCCCCAACAAAGTTTGTGGAATTGGTCTCTGATGGAAAACCAAGGGCCAGTGCTTGCCGCGAGGCTGTTTGTTAAAGAGTTTCAATACCTGCCTCCGTTAGGGGAAGAGGAAAGGCATTTTGGATCTTGCTGCCTAGTGCTGAGGTTGCTAGGCAATGAAGTAACCACAAGTAGCTAATGTCACTGCTGCATCTAAAACCCATCACAGCATTAAATTCATCATTGTAATTAAATTCTCTCACTGCTTATGATACCATCTCCCTTATGTGAAGTATCTAGTCTAGTCTAGTGGTAAACCAGTTAATGCAGCAGACACATCCAACTCTAATTTCTGTTGCCATTTGGTGCTCATATACACATAATTTATTTTGAATCTGAAGGCACAGTACATAAAATGTACTGCAATCAGAGAATGTGATTAGTCCACACATAGGAAAAAGCATGAAGAGGTCTGCTTTACTAAAACTAATATCCTGTAAGACAAACTCTTCCTCTAATGATTTCCAACACTAGCGTGGCAGAAAAGCTGTGTATAGCCAAATATACCTGCTGAAATAGTGATGCTTTTACACCATGCTTTGGGGGTAAACCAGAATTGCTAGATGAGTCTGCTACACAGCAGAGGTTTCTCTGTGTGCTACATTTTGCGTACCCATAGTGTTAGGCAAATCTAAGATCAGACTTAGAGTGTAAACAAATACTTAAGCTTCTAATTTGTTTACGTGAAACCTTGCGCCTGCGTCTTAAAAGGCAACAGTAGTTGCTTTGCAGACTGCCTCTCTAAAGTTATCCAAGGCTGAATTATCTGTAAGGCCATGACTGCTGACTTGAGTGTACACAAAGTCGGTATTTGCCGACAACGGTATTTGCCGACAAATTTGCAGCAGACAGCATGGCAAATCAAAGGGGCCTTGCTTCCACTGCCTGTTCTGCCCAAGCTGGAGCCTTGGAAAGCCACGGCTGGCTGCTGTTGCCAAGGCAGGGTAAAGCAGGGGCAGGGAGTTCAGCACTGCTGCTACTGCTCAGGAAGGAGGGTGAAGGGGGGCAGCCCTTCCCAGATGCACATCTGCTCCCAGCTATCAAGTCACAGAACAGGCTCTCTCCTTACCTCTCTTGCCCAATTCCTTGTCCATCCTATGATGGGAGTGGCTGGCTCTCATACTTCCTTGGGCAAAATTGGTTTTGCTTCCCCTGCTGAGGAGCATGGTGGTTCTGCTTGGCTGTACTTACAACTCAGACTCCTCCACACAGCTTTTACTAGCACGGTTTAAAAACAAAAGCAACTCCCCAAAACCAAACACATTCTTTCCCTTCCTAAAACATGCTTTTGGCACAATGAACTGCATGGCTGTTGCCCAGCATGCTGTGCCAGCTTTGATAAGACTCTCAGACCTCTTTGATTTATGAGTTAAGTTTTCTGAGTCAGTCCACAGAACTGAGTTTATCAGTTGCATCAAACACAACGCAACATTCACGTGCGCTGTATCTGTATTATGCCACTAATATTTGGGGGGCCCGTGCATGTTATATGACAACAAAGAGGAGGACTGCATCAGCATTTAGCTAAAACTAAGCTTTCTTGACACACAAACGTTTTGGAATTGCCATAGAAGCATAAGTCTAAAGCTTTGCTCATTCTCCAGGGAGCAGAGTAACAAATGTCAGAGTAATCTAAGAATTGTTCCTTTACTAGCTGGACATAAATCATATCAGGTGTAATGAGGTCATTGTCAATCATTTCCTGTCTCTCTTTCTGTCACAAACACTCTTTACCTTTATGTCAGTGGAGATTCATTTTTTAGGCAAGAAAGCTTGACTAAAAGCTATGTCTGATACAACAGGGATGATGATATTCACTGACCTCGAGTACAACATCTTCTTGAGCTGTGCAATGTCTGTGTCATCAGACATTGCAAGGTGGTAGTCATTTGGCCTTAACTCCATGCTTGCTCTCACTGCTGCTCTGCCTGGCATATTTGTCCTTTTAACTCATCAGGATCTTGCACATTAGATCCCTAGCAAATCTTCATGATCATTTAAAATTGCCTCAGAAGTAAATGGTCAAGTTTCTTAATTAAATGGAACTTGCATCACTTCCAATATTATTTGTGTCGCAATGTATCTGAGAACCAGCAGTTTAAGATTTTCATTATAACTGCCCCCAAAAGATTAGTGGATTTTCAATGAGAATTTTAAATACTTTTGTGATACTGAATTTTCCTCCTCTCAGTTGCTCCTGACTCTAAACAGGAAGTTTAGAGCAGCCAATGAAATATTAAGTCTCCAGATTTTGCTTCATTGGCATGTTGTGAAGCAGAATAAACTGTTTTATATTCTTCATTGAAGATTCATGTGGTTGTTTGGGGAGGCTGTTCCTCCCATGAAGATACAGCATACAGATGACTAAGTCCACACCACCTCACAAGACAGATCTGTGCACATTCAGCTGCAGCAATAAAATCATTAACCTGTCTGTAAATCAAAACACTCACAGTTTGGCTCTTACGTTACAGGAAGCACAAGAGCTAATAACCCACTGGCAAACACTGCGGGTTTCTTGTGAGGTTTTGTATGCAAGCATGTATTGTTTTAAAGGGACTTGCCTATTCTTAACCCACTAACTACTGTAAAAATAAGAGTCTAGGTTCTGGGCAATACGAGTAGTAAGACTTCATTGCATCAGTAAGAAATTACTTTAAGATTCACTCTAGCTAGCAGACATCTGAAGACAAATTTGAGCATAACTTTGTAAGACTTAGCTGCCTGCAGGAGACCTAGATGGGAGCTGATTACCAGGAGGCTCAAATTTCAGTTCTGTGTTATTATAAAACTGACTTTTCCAGCAAAACTGTCTCCTTGCCTCAAACCTGTGCTGTGAAAGCATCCTCAAGTGGATCAGTACCAGCTGGCACTGAGGGGAAAAGAGAAAATATTCCTTGTGGTAAAGTACCATAAGGCACCACTTCTACCTCCTTAGAAACATACTATTTCTCACTGATGGAATTACTAGTTAAACAGCTGATGCATCACTCTGGCCTTATGAACACGCTCTCAGATTCTTTCAGTAAATTCGCTAACTGCAATTTGTGAGAAATCACAGGGGAAAAAAAAGAAATCTTTAAACTGAGTCTGCATTTACCTACACAGATCTTCTGTAAAGAGTGAGACAATACTTTAAGTTATCACAACGACTAGAATGAACTTTTATTTTCATTCATCCTTCATTAATACCACACAATTAGATAGCAATATCTGAAAAAGATCTTGAAATAATTTAAAACAAAAGGCACAGAAAACCAAACCAAACTATGTGGCTATAAGACAATGGGGGAAAATGGTTCAGGAAAGGAATTAATTCAGAACAAGCTTTTGTCGCTCGATATTCTGACCAAAAGCTGCAGCACACTGAAACAAAACAGCACAGTTTAAGCTAACCCATGCTTTTGTTACACACACACACACACACACATATATATATATACACACAAACACACACACACACACACATATATGAACAATTCTAAAAATCTGATTTTTGTAGGGTTTTGAATGAAATGTTACTTTTAAAATAAAAAATGTTAAGTCCAATACATATGTCAAAATCTTCTCTAAAGACTATACTAAGATGTACTTCACAAAAAATTTGCATTAAAAGCAAAGAATACAGTTAAACAGCATTTTTAGATGGAAGGAAATGTGTTCTCAAATCAGTTAATGTATCAAATAATTTTGGTGTTTGCTTCAAAAACAAAGATTCTCAATACAGTAATATACTGTACAGGACATTCTTTTGTATTTTAATATTATGAAATCAAACTGATATCATACATTACAGAGAGAAATAAAACCACTTCATTCATATGAGATTTTTACACTTTTTTGCAAAAGAGTAACTTTATTTCTTTTTAAAACAAAGCTACTGGAATTAATGACATGCAATAATATGCCCCAATATTATAACTGCTAAATTTGAAAATAAAGTTCATGCTTCACAATTGAAATATGTTGTGATTCTTAAATACATTCGCTTGTAATTAATAATACAATATAGAGATCATTCATAAAATCAGTTCAGGTTGTGAACCTGGTTCATAAATGAAACTCTTTTTCAAATATGCCAAACACTGACAACATATAGGTTTTGCTCCAGGTCAGCAAATTAGTTTGTGTGCCCCCATCCCCCCTATCTCTCTTTCCTTCTTTTTTTTTTTTTTCTTTTTTTTAATAAATGGGTGATTAGCCTGAAAATAGCATGGAAAGGCAAAGTCTAAAAGTTACAGGTTTTATTTTAAAAATACTAAATACAATCAAAGATAAATAGTATTATTCTTACTGACAGCTTAATAGCAGGTACTCTCTAAAGGAAAAAAATCCTGAAATGCAAGACAGATAGTTTCAGAATTTTATATCAAGGCATTTGCACATTTGTCATGAGGTGACAGAATAAGAATGAACTTTGCAGCTTACTTTGCAGTTGGACTTGAATGAAAAGAGCCTTCCCACCTGTAAACCGTAATGTATGCTTTCTTAATAGCTTGCTTTTTTCCTGTAAATAATTCTCTCATTTACAAAGTACAAGTCAAAGTATTGTTTCCACACATGAATAAAGACAGCTGACAACTACAATATAAACTGTAAAAATGATTTTAGTAAAAACGTTCACAAAATTGTCTGACATAGCAAAACATTCGTTTGTAAAGTAAAGTTTACTGCAAGCCATTCACTCAAAGGCGACCTCGGGCATGTGTATTCTTGCCAGCATTGCAACAGTAATTACTTCCAAATTTCTTTTCATTATAGGATACAAACTCTGTAATATATTAAAGTTTCCTAACAAAGAGTCCAATTATTGCACATTATAAAAATTCCAGTAATATCAGGCTTTTGTCCTACCTTTCTATGAGCACTGATGCCCTGCAAGAAAAATCAYGGGGACCAAATGATTTCTTACGAGTATTAAATGCGTCTGAAATACTGAATCAAAAATGGACAGGCTTACAAAATGAAAAGGCCTACCTTTGGAAACTGATTTTGATTCATAGCAGCAGATAGATATGTCACTGTGTTACTGACACATGTTCTCTTCTCAGTGAAGAATGGGCACACGGCTATTATATTTATATATTACACATAATTTTGGACTGCTCAGAGAAACCAAAAGTATCACTAAGTTCTTCTCCTGACTCTACAAGAATATTACCTGACTGAGAAAGCTCAATGACAGCCATAGAGGAACGGGAGTTTTTATGTGTGAGCATGTGTGTGTTTGCATTTGTATCAGCAATGAACACAGCAAACTTGGTAGAAATGGCTGTTTCAGAATGGACAGATACATACAGTGAGTCTGAGAGGCCTGTAAGAAAAAATGAAAACAAAGAAAAAAGTGAATGCAGCAGTTTTGGCCCTGCTTATAACCAGCTGTATATCAATAGGAGAAGAAAAGATAAGATAAAAGGAGATTTTTTTTGCCAGCTATCTAGAAAAAGAAGCTGCTTGAACCAAAGTGATTTCACAAATCTATATAAGGCTTCCAGGCCAGCAAATCACGGTTAAAGTTACTTTGTTCCTCTGCTCCTTCAGCATTGGAACGAGTGCAGAATGGCTCATTCCAACTGTTGATAGTCCATTTACAGCAACAATCATATCACCACACCTAAAAAACACAAGAAGAAAACCAGATGATGACTACTGGCCTGCAATCAACTATCACACACCAAGCAACAATCCCTGGGGTAATAGGTTTCCATCAGGTTGAAGTGGAGCTAAAAAACCCCCAAGAGATTCAATTTTTAGTCTGTTTTCCTATTGAAACTCATTTGGGCAATTCTTGAATCACTGGATTTCAATCTTAATATAAAAATAGTTCTGCATTAAGAGCTGGCTTGGAGGAAAATGTGAGAAGAGAGAGCTGGAAAGATCTAATGTGGTAAAAACAAGATAATGAGATAGCATGTGTATGGCAGAAGCATTTATGTTTGTGTGAATTATAACACATTTACACCAAACATGCCTTTACTGTAAGAGGTGCAAGCAATGAGGCTTATGGTTATCAGCCATATTCCAATAGAGAATCTTGTTTTCAATGGTTTAGGATTTTGTCAAATATAACAATTTGGCTGAAAGTCTCCCACAGTAGATGGTTCAACTGAGATGTAGTGTCTCCATGCTTTGAATCAGGGAATAGGAATTTGGGAGGCAGATGTTTCTGGGCCTTGAGAAAATTTGCCTCAAGGGATTAAATTTCAGTTTTTATCAGCTCAGGAGAGATTAAAAAAAAAGAGTACCTACATTCTTTCTGTGTTAAGTAATGTTTCATCTCCAGACACCACCTTCTCGCTATGACTTGACTGTGTGTTTAGCATCCCCCAGAGCACTAAAATGTGACTCTGGAGATTGAACAGGACTTTCCCTGAAAATGATCCTCTCAGCTACTGGGGACACTAAAATGGAGAGCAAAAAGATGTTCTCCTGAACTCTCAATGCCCACCACTAGGACAGAACAGAGGAAGAGGAAGCAGCACGACCAACACTCAGTGCTAAGGAACTGTAAGGAGGGGAAAAATAGGTGTCTTAATTCAGAAAAACTTGACTTTTTGAAGTCTAATGATCTGGCAGATATTTCCTAAAGCTAGTAAGAGTAGTAACCCATTTTCACCTACATACACTTAAGAGCTAGAATTCTGATACATGAATTCCTCTAAGACTTGGAGCATCAGCACACTGTCAAATTAAGTACACTCCATTATTAGGAATAAGACACATGGAGCTGTAAATCAGGCTTGGCAAAAGTATGTAGCAAAGAGTGCATCTGTCTAAAACAACTTTGGTGTAGGTAGGGGCATGGACAACCATCGAACTTCCGTACTTACTGAAGCCAGCTAGTCTCCCTAAGTTTTTAATACAGAGAGGGGAGAGAGGAGAGGCTCAGAGCAGCCTAACTTAAACTCCCTCAGAATTTAACTCAGAGCAATTCTCTTTCTATCAGTGAGAGCAGAAGCCTGGGGTAAGTAGCTAGCTAGTTTGGTCTCTAAACTTAGACTGTGCGAATGCAACCTGTTCTTTCTCACGGTATTAGTAACATAAAGTTAGAAAGATCTATTTAGACCAGAAGTTCAGAAACCAATGTCGCAACCCCAGAAATGCCAACAGAATGGAAGTGGGTTTGGCAGCAAGCATAACAAAAATGTTTCGAATCCGCATCAGAAACAGATAGTCTCAGCACAGTAAAATAATACCTCTTAATGCTGTGAAATCAATATTATGCCACACAGAGGGGAGGGATTTTGACATTTCAACATTTTGATTTTTAGAATAAATACACAAAGGCAGCAAGTTAGCAAAAGTGGCTGTCCTTGAACTCCAGTCTACCTGTTAGTATAATCACCTGGGATGAACCAAATGTGCATTCAGAAGCCCGTCTCTGCCTGAATGAAGGTATCTCATCACTCAAGAAAGCACCCAAACCACAAGGCTACAGTTTACTGAGTGGGGGTCTCACTCACTCAGCCTTTCTGCTGAAGTCATTTCACCTCCTATAAAACCCTACCAGAAAGATACTGCAGGTAGAAAAATGTCTTAACTATTGGACAATGGGATTATTTTCTCCCTTTCTCTCTAGCCCAACAAAACATTTAAGTGATTCAAACAGAATTGGAACAGCTTCAGAAAGACCTGCCCCACAAGAACTCATGGAGCAGGATCTAAGGAACTTTCCCTTGTAGATGGGAGAAACCCATTTTTAAGTCTGTATTCTCAATGGGACACAGCAGATTTGAACAGAGGGCATCACATCACAGAAGAGTATTTTTGCTGTGTGTTACCATGGGGTAAGTACGACCACAGCCACTCTTTCCTTCTTAGGAATGATACTTAAATTTCCATTTGTGTTATGACTTCCAGTTATTAATTCCCCAAGCTGAAATTATTTCCTTTAGGTTGAACTAAAATCTTTCATTTAATCCAAACTATTTCATACTTGGCCAAAAATGTATGTTTTTGTCCAGCCAAACTATTTTTTAATTTATTTATTTAGTCACTGAACTGAAAAATCAATTACTGGCAAGGCTTAAGGCATAAGCATAGCTTTTTCTTAAGTTACTTTTAAAGTAACTCTATATGTAAAAATCACACCATAAAACTTTCCAAACTCAGGGCATATTCTTTACTCTCACCTTCACAATAACCAGTTTATGAACCACAGAATCTTTAATAGGAATTGTAAGTCCTAATTCTGAAGTGATCCTGAATAAGCCTAAAGATGTGTATATGCATACCAGACCTGGAGATTGCATCCAAATATAACAGGCAAGTAGAGTTGTAGAAGCATTCAGGTTGGAAGGGGCCTCAGGAGGTCTCTAGTCCAACCTCCTGCTCACAGCAAGGTCAGCCATGAGATCTGACCAGGTTGCTCAGGGCTTGATCCAGCTGGGTCTCAAAAACCTCCAAGGACAGAGACTGTACAACCCCCTTAGGCAACCTGTGCTAATGCCTGGGTGACCTCATGGGGAAAAAGTTTCTCCTCATATCCAGTCTGAACCTCTCATTTGACTTGTGCCTGTTGTCCCTTGTCCCCCTGCCATGTGCTGCTGTGAAGACCCTGGCTCCGTCACCTCGATCCCCTCCCCGTCCGTACATGGGGGCTGCTGTCAGGTCCCTGAAGCCGTCTCTGCTCCAGGCTGGAGCAAATTTCCCCCAGCCTCTCCTCACAGGGCAAGTGCCCCAGTCCTAACCATCTCAGTGGGCTCCACTGAACTCACCCATTTATCAATGTCTTTCCCACCTACTAATAACTCTCAGGGGTGGGGATGCTGTTCTTTAACGATCTTTTCAGAGGTACTGACTTTTCCATCTACTTGTGCACATTTCCATTAAAGCTGCTACACCCATCTTTAATACTGGAGTTTTCAGCAGGGGTTTCAGAAGGCTTTATGAAAGAATGCTAGCAGTTATCCCCATTTTACAGAAAGAAGTTCTTTCGAAATTTTTAGCTGTTCTCAAGGAAGACAAAAATATTATAGAACTAGCTAGCCCTGGATATACACATTTTTGCAATGTCTTACGGCTTAAAAGAAGAGTTAAAGAACCAAAGGAGGTGGAAACTGTAGGTGACACTGTAGGTGCAGCATATCAGTACTAGAGTTGGGGAAGAGGACAGGAGATGGCAGAGGTTCTAGCACAAGGTCCAGCTCTCTGACAGATACCTTTTCCCCAGCAGAAATCCTCCTTACTTCCCTGCGTCACACTCATTAGGGAGGCAAAGCACTACTGAGTTGCACAAGCACCCTAGCACCTGGATGTAACCAGGTGCTACAGCATATTTCATTAAGCAATTAGTTGCACCAGTACACAGCTGTTGAAAACAGTATTATTATTACTGTTAGTTTAGCTTACTTTAATCTTCCGTCAAAGTACGCTGGTGTTCCAAGAACAATCGTTTTAATGAAGAAAGGCTGGTTTGTGTGGTTCTCCTCATAGCCACCAACAATGCTGAAACCCCAGCTTCCTAAATTGCTCCGCCGCAGCACTACATCATGGCAGCTATGTAGGCAGCTGTGGAATGGAAGTAGAGGACAGAAAGAGAAAAAGCTATGTATACCACATATAGATATTTTTATATTAGGCACAACACCTGCTGTCTCATCATTACCACTGCGATAAACATGGAAGAGCAGGGGAGGGATGGTGATTAGTATTCCATTCCCAGACAGAGCAATTTTGCAATATTCAAACTCATGAAAAAAAAAACAACCCATGCTCTTGAGACAGAAACATGTTTAAAAAGAAATAATGATAGATAATTATTCAAATATAGTTAACTCCGTAAACTGATAGTAATAAAATGGTATTGTAGGGATTTCACAGGTGGCAAAACTGTGGGTGGGAAATGGATATCCATGCGTAGTTTGCAAGTCAAAAATACAGTGTACTTTTTTTCCCCACCCCCAGCCAGTTTAGGCTCTTTCAGCTTTAAGTGAAGATCTAAAAATTCATGCGATGTCTTCTCTGTCTCTGAACTGCATCACCAGTAATAAAAATATTAGAAATGATTAACCATTTTGTTATGCAGAATGTAAGTAAATTCAGATAATGTTCTACTAACTATACTTGCATATGTGTTATCTTCCCCAGTGAAACTTAACTCTTGCCAATGAAGTAAAGATTGCATTTAAAAAAATGAACTTGGAAATTAACTTTTGGGTTAAAAAAAAAAAAAGATGCCAAGTTTTTTATTGATCTTTAATACTGTTTAAAGTGTAGCAGCACAGTACATAGGATACAACTTAAGGAGCAACACATGGTCATACCAGTATACAAGCAATAAACTGCTGCTAAGGCATGGAAAACAGATATATTTACCAAAGTTAAGAGCTATTTACTGAGATTACGTAACTAATTAGTATCTGAATGGAAGACTATATCATACAAATATATTGACAGAAAAACTCAGAAAATAAAGGAAAAAGTGAAAACTTTGTTCTGTTATCTTCAGACTGTATTCTCCTACCAACATACTTGGTTCTTGTTGATTGATGCTTAAACTACAGGCCTGAGCCTGGCAATGCTGTCAAGGGCGGAGGAGTTAACCTGCACAGTCCGACTGAAGTTAACAACATCATTCACTGTAGTAGGAGCTCTTCTCGATAGCAAGCATTGCCAGAATGAGTTTATAGCTGTAGCCATAACAGTGTCAAAAACAGAACAGTAAAAATGAAACATGGTGATGTCAAGCAGACTGCAAACTGGAAAAGGGAGGGAGCTTGCAGCAAATCTGAAAGGGTTTTTGTGTTTGGCAGAGATGGTAGTATGTTCTTGAAAAAATACACAAGGATTTGTAACTTCAGGCTTGTACATCTGCAAAAGACCTGTGTAAAAACTTAGACTGGAGAGTCTGATTCAACATTCTAAAGTTATTTTATTTGGCCTTGTAAATTTAAGTAGTGGATTAGCACAGAGAAACATGGGTAAATATTTAGTGTTTTTTTATTAACAACCTCTCTGGTTTTAAAATATTCTACTGGAAGTTATGATATGGTTAAGGGACAGAAAAGATGACTGGTATTCAATGAGAAGAATCCACTTGAGTAGTTAATAGAGTCTATGAGGGGATAAACCAAGTCCATCCATCTTCTAGTTTGCTAAGAAAATATTGCTCCTGTTCACAAAACTCTTTGTGAGCACACTGCAAACTGAATATAGCTGAGGTGGTTGGTCAGGCAGAAATAAGAGATGTGCTGCAAGCAATACCGCCCTTGCTTTTGTATCTCTCTCAGACTTAGCTTAAAACAGGTAATTAATTACTTTATTATGAAATTCAGTACCTTGGAAGTCCCAGCCACATGACCCATGATGGTGACCAACTGGCATCGTATTCATTTTCACTGATAGTACTCAGTTGTTCTTCGTTAGACTGGGGTTGCTCTTCTACAATCTGAACTTCCAGCGCTTTCAGGGCAACTATCGAAGAGGCAGCACTGGCTTTCAGCATGGCTACTGCCTCACTGTGACTTAGGTTGGTCAAATCAATGCCATTGATATTCAGCAACACATCACCTGTTTAAAGGCG
Source organism: Apteryx rowi (assembly GCF_003343035.1). Taxonomy (NCBI): domain Eukaryota; kingdom Metazoa; phylum Chordata; class Aves; order Apterygiformes; family Apterygidae; genus Apteryx; species Apteryx rowi. Next base: position 669,226 of record NW_020450374.1, on the reverse strand, counting down.
CAAGTAAGAACATGTCAGCCTGTCAGAACCACTCCGACATACAGCACCTCTCTCACCAGGGTTTCATTTAATACTGCATTTTTTGGAGCTAAGACCATCTGAATTACCAGCTTCGGCACATGAATAGCAACACATTAACCCTGAAGCCTTATATGGTCAGTTTAAAACATTAATGTATAAAACTGGATCTCTGTTGTTTATTTCAGCAAAACACATCAAATGCTGTGGCTTCTATGGTAATATCGCCCTGAAGATTTGAGATAGAAATTACCTAAACATATCACACATCTCTACAGCAACTGCTATTGCAGATGCCATTACAGAATGGTTCTCAATGGTATATCTTAGGTCCACTCTATCTTTAAAAGGGAAGGAAAAATGATGAAAAGAACAATATAGGCACCACAAAGTAATTAAATCTTATAGATAAGTGAGGCTTCATTGAGCGTTTCAGGTCTCCTGCTTTTTTGAACTTGTTATTCGGGAGCACAAAAAGAAAATCAAGAGCTACTGCAAAGGTTAGTACAAAAAACAATCTGTTAAAAGGAAGCAAGAACATCTGTACAAAGATAATAATCTGGAAAGAGTCCAAGACACTAAAAAAATTACCACAAAATTTTATTCAGAATATTTTTAGAAAGCGTCAGGGTAAAAACAAGAATGTTGTTTACTGTCCAAGCAGTAAGAATCTTCTTCACACGATGTCTCACATAACAACAAAAGCCATCAAATGCAAAGCAAAAGTGAGAACATTTGGTTCATGTTTGGAACTTTCAATCTTTTAAAAGCTTTTGCCTCCCAGGGAAAGCTGAAGTTGAGGTGGCAGCTTAACTTGAAATCACTTTTGTTTTTGCTGTGGCTACTTTAATGTTACATACTGAAACAGCAATTGCAATACTTCCATAAAGTGGAATTTTTCAAAGAAGTTCAGAAAAAGAAAGGATACACATTGATGTGTGGGTGTAAAAGTCTGTATCTCAGAAGCATAAAAGGAGGATCCCATGCTGTTCCTTTTAAGTTTGCACTTTGACTTTTTTTTTTCCTGTAATTCTTTCTTAAGACAGTCTGAAATTCCGTGAACTCTGAATCATGGAGATCCCACATGCAGTTGCATCACACATCTTTCTTTCACATACTGCACAACATGTTTTAATCTTCGAATGCTTCACCCTTGCTCAGTCAGGGCTGTCTTCCATCTAGCCCCCCTATACCCTTCCTGAAAGCCTAGGAACACAGACAGGTGCTGCAGCACATCTGAAGATCAGCAAGCCCAAGCTGTGCCATGCAAAGGACGAGAAAGCTTTCAGGAACCAGGTGATTTACTGAAGAAGCTCTGGGTGTGACTGTTCACTCAGGTGAGCTGTGATTGCAGCAGGACCAGCTCAGCTGTGCAGCCCGTACACTGGGCAGCGGAGGTTCCTCAGACAGAGCCAGGCACGAAAACAGGACATGTGCGCTGCAGTGCAAAGCATCACACCAGACCCGCTGCTCAGGCGGATCATAGTCAGCTTTAAGGAATTTAGGCAGACACTTCCTGGTCTCATCCGCTTCCCTTGTTATCATTCTCTAAACATTCCTTCCCTAGGCAAGGGGGAAGTGGCAAACTACACATTGTATTTCCATTACTGAAACACGAAGAAAAGCATCTATGACTGCTTTGCTACATCTGTTAAAAGACTTTATGACACCACCTGCTTTCAGATAATAAACTCATCAAAAAGCAAATCGGAAGCCACCCTGCCACCAGGAATGCCAAGCCCTACCTCGTTTAATCCTGCCATCTCTTGCCAGACACCCATGAGGCTGTACGCTTGTAACGAAGATGGGCAATTCTCCACTTTTGCTGCCTCTGCCTCCTGCCACTGTCATTCCAAGAGATTCATGTGGCTCTTTTTTCACAGTAATGTGCTTTTCATGGCATGTAACACACTGGGAGAGATCCTGTTGACAGGGATAAATCATGTTGTTAAAACTTAACAAAACAAAACAAACCCAAAACACAACTAAATACACCCCAAAGCTGTATTTTGGCACTTTAACAGATTGGTTTAAAAGGATTAAGTCCAGAGAGCAAATTGACTTCAACGGGATTTTCTCCAGCACAGAAAAAAGAAAAAAAACCACTCACAGATACCACTCACTCAGGAAGTTTATGAAGGCCCAACCTGAAAATCTCACTCTGGTTTCTCTTAGCTCCTACTTTGGAATATGCTAAATTTTAGGACTGTGCTATAAAACCATATGCTCAAAAGACTAGACAAAAAACAAACAAATCTTTTGAAGTTTGGTGAATATCAGCATTACCTCATTTGTAAGTCAAATATGACCCAAAACTACAAAGAAGATCCAAAAGAAATGAAAACATGTGCTTTCATGATCACAAAGAAGAAATGCTTAAAGCCCTTATATGCCATGTTTTCTTTTGCAGCTGACATGTAGAATCTCTCAGAGCACAGAGCGGCTAAGGCCACTCAATGCTATAGGCTGTTAATGGATGTCCAGGCTCCCTAATGAGTTTAATGATGACTCAAACCTGGAGCAAGAAGAGAACACTGTATTTCATTTTCTAACACATGAATTGTAAAGTTCAGCCCCTATTTTGTTTTGTGCCATCAAAAGGATTTAAACCTGAATCAAGATACATTTTATTCAGCTCAAGCCTTTCCTCAAACCACTGAACATTCACCTGTAGTAACATTTTAAACCAACAGAATACTTGAAAGGAATTCAAAATAACAGAAGAAAGAAATAACCCAGAAGATTCTTCCAAATACAAATACTTCTATATAATCCCCGCCATTTCTTGGAAAATGGAAACAGTGCTTTATTCCATCTTCAGTACCACATGCTACTTCTGATTCAGTCTGCTCCCTGGATATACAAGTCAATCGCATACATAGCTGTACATATATATCATAGCTTACAAACACAATTCTTTTTTAATTCTTCAGGCTTTAGGACTAATTGACTAGTGCCATGCAATTACATAAATATTTTTTAAGCTAACAGACTTCCAAACCAACTGTAGATTACTCTAATGTAATCAAAGATAAATTACATGAAACATAGGAATAGTCTAGCATGGATACCACTGGTGGTTACACAAGACTTACTACTTTGAAAGAGCCCACAGATGATATTGATATGCTACGGAAAACACCTCAGCTAATGAATCAACTTTGGAAGTGTGATCTGAATACAACATATATTGGTAGATGGAAAGTGGGTTCAGGCCTTGTGTTACTCTGATATAGATCAGCTGTAATTATTTTTTTGTGTCGGGAAATGTCCTAATGCCATGGCATGTACTAATGGCACATGACCACTCAAGGCATTCAGGAGCCTCATCTTTGGCTCTCAAGAGGAAAACAAGCTTCCTGACTTTCTCACTGGAGCATCTCTCGTTCTTTTCTGAAATTACCCAAACATTTAAAGGAAAATACCATCAACACATGTAAATGCTCCCAACAGAGGTATGATATAAAACAGTGATAAAAAGAGAGTGGATAGGAGGAAAAGGTGGTTTGGTTAACACAGATCAACATGACAATTATTTCACAAAGCCTGAACAGTGAGAAGCTGTATTTTTCTAGCTACAAAAACAGCTGAAGCACAGGTTTTATTTCTGCAGGTCTTCTGGATAATTTGACACTAGGTTTGTGGAAGTCTCTTCATTCTGCCTTGCCCAGCTGGATCCTGCAGAATTCAGCAGCCTTGCAGCCAGCACTGTTGGCTCATGGAGGAGATAACACAATCCTCCTACGTGCTCTTTATATACCAGATGGCGTATGCCACATCTCCTGTACCTGCTGGTTGCTGCCAGCACAGCAGCAGAAAAAAGAACGGTCTTGAACGAGAGGCCTCCCATGTGGCAGTAACACATTGCCTGCTATCTCATACAAGGTCTTACAGCTACAGCTGTATGAGTTCAGAGAACTTGCTTTTGCCACTGCAGTCAGCAATTCCAAAAAAAATATTGAAATGCTGTTGCGTACCTTTCGTTCCCATTCCTAACATGAGGCAGGACTTGAGTACTTGAAGTCTTCTCTGATTTTTAAGTCAAAAAAAAGATGTAACCCTTTCTGCCTTTTTACACTCTTAGACCATCACATGACCACAACTGTATTTGTATCTCTCTTAGAAAGGGAAATACCAACCTTATGCGAGTTGGGTCTGCTGTGAAACAGCTGTTGGGTCTGATGCTGGTGTGGGTTGCTGTTATGAGTCCCTGTGTCTCGGATAATACTGACCATCTGTGACTTCAGGGGTCTAGAGAGGATCAAATTCACTCTCTCCCCACTGGCCTGTGGAATATATAAAATAAAATAATGAAGTTGCTATGATACTGATTATTAGCTAGGGGGAGGGAATCATATGATCAATTAAGAAAAAAGGAGACAGCAAAACTTGTTTTTCAGTTCCTTGGGGTGCCACAAACTTCTTGCTCTGCACAGTCCATTACTGGCTTCTTGCTGCAATTCCCTATCTATAGAATGGAAGGGATTTTAACCCTCCTCCTTTTCCCTTGATGTTGTATCTATATCAGCTGGAAATGCTTTGTAAAAAAGACCATTTCTCACTTGGTGTTACGAAGCTCCAAACACAAGGAATCCCCAAATTCCATTTGCCGTCTCTAGGAACTTCTGCAACACAATCATGTAACAATAAAGAAAGAAATACATGCACGACAGCTCCAGGGTCTGCGGATTTTTGTCACAACTTCTAAACACCTCTGATATTTCCTGAAGAGACTTCAGAGAAAGATGGCATATATGGGCAGACCACCAAATTCTGGAGTTTTGGGAATACAGGAGACTCAAATACCAGTTACTAAATGAAATATCCTTCTCTTCCCACAAAAACACACCTCAATAGATAAAAGTTATCCAGTGTAAAATTCTGACCATTTCATTGTGTGCAGAAACTGGGAAACCGCCACTAAAATCTCCAAGATCATTGTTATTTTCCTTTAACTGCAATGACAACCCTTAAAACGAAATCTGAAACAAGTATTTACTACCCCTTGGAATCACAGTTCTCTATTTGGCACTGGAATTGGGGGTTAACACTTGCACTATACTGCAAGAACCTACTACTGGGCTATTCTGACTTTACTAAAACCAGAGTAATTTTTACCAATATCCAGTCAGCAGGAAGTAGCAATGTGCTGCAGCTGTTTCCTTATAGACTAGGAGAAAGGAAAGTAGTACAGGTTTTCCTGCAGGAACAGGGAGAGGTAATGCGTTAGACTGTATCAAGCTTTGGCCAATATTCACTTGTGTTCAGAGCAGAGCCAGTCATTTGGAATAGCCTTTCCTAATACTCAGGAAATGAGTTTTACTGAATGGAACTTATGGAAGACCTATTTTTTTGTTCCCAGCTGCTACCTGTTGCCTGTATGAACTCTGGCAAATCACTTTGCTATTTTAAATCCCCAAACTATGCACAGGCAAATCAATACAAAACAATACCCACTTCTAATAGAGCTTACTGAGATCTAGAGCTGAAACTGTGGTACGTGCAGAAGTACTATAATAATAATATATATATTTTTTCTGCTAAGCAATTGGCTACACTGTACTCTCCTAGCTCACATGAGCAGTCTTCTAACCTTCAGGCAGTATGTTCAGAAAGACTATTGTGCTTTTCATCTCTAATGAGGTGAAATTTGTCTGTTAGGTGCCAAAGAAGACCTTGTTTTGCTATACCATTTCCAGAACATAAATCACAATGAATAGCACTGCTGCAGGCTTTTAGGTATAATACACAAGCTGTTCGGTCTGGGGAAGCTCTACTGAGGGCTTCCCCCAAGAAATAAAGTTGAGCGAAGGACTCAGGTAGGGAATACAAATTACCTGTATAACCTGAGCAGCAAGTTCGGGTGTCCCATGCTTCAAGTCATGTCCATTGATGGCAAGTACTCGGTCATTGCTGCAGAGCCTGCCGTCTTGAGCAGCCAATCCCCCTTCCAAAAGGTCAAGAATAAAAACTCCCGGCTCATCTGTTCTGCGTACGAGTTTAATACCAAGCTGCTCACTGGAGTCGCGCTTGTGCAGCGTCACTTGAAAGCTGTCCTCCCGCAAGGAGCTGGTGTTCTCCGCGTGGTTGTGCGTGCGGCTCCCAAATCGCCTCTCTCTGAGTACGGTGAGATGCAGCACTGTGCAGGGCTGGGAAAGAACAGCTCGAGCATGGTTGTGTGACACATTGCTGATGTCAAAGCTATTGACCTGCAAAACAAAACAAAACAAAACAAATCAGAATAATATCCACATGAGTTTAATTGTTCCTGGCTACGGATATAAACCCCCCAAACTAAACTCAGATATCTGCAAAACTCAAAAAAGCCCTGCTTTGAAGTGACCTACCTATCTGATTGTGCTGGGCCCCCTCTCTCTTCCTTCCAGCCTTTCCTGCAAGCTCACTTTGCTGCTCAAGGTACAAGCCCATTTCCCACAAAGACGACAATGTCTCTCCAGCAGTGAACACCCTCCACCGTTACATTCCAAGCTTTTTGCTCTCCCAGCCTCCTATATTTGTATTAGATGGTCCTTAGATCTTTAGACTGTTTGATCTTCAGGGCAAGAACTTTTTCCGTGTGCTTTCAGTGTCAAACGTTATCACTTCAAACTATAAAATAATAGCTATAAAAAGAAAACATCCAAATCTCTGAGGAAAGCTAACATCTAACAAATGCAGCACTTCCATGACAGAAAAATTAAAAAAAGTTGAAATCCAAAACAAATTTGTTCATTAAGACAGAATAAATGGTTTTACTAGCTCTGAAGTCTTAGTGTAAACTTAGGAGTTCCTCCCCTGACTTGGTTAAGGTCAAGGTTTCAGACTCACAACTTGTATTCCTCAAAATTCAATTGTAAATGAAAAACAGATCAAGCCCTCCTGCATTATAAACAAGAATTCTGTTTGTTACGTGACCCACATTGATACAAAGATCAATTATCTTCAGTCATTTCTTGCACTATAAATTTACCATAAAAAGTGACAGAGACATGAGATTTGGGAGAAAATGGGAACACCAAAAAAAAAACCCCTCACAAAAGCAATATTTGCTTGCTTTGCAAGAAGTAAAAGGTTCAAAACTAACCTTGAAACTTCATCCTTAACATATGCTGTTATGACTTGATGAAAAAGAGCCTTGTCATGCCCCTAATTGCAGTAGATGAAAACTAATAAAAAATAGACTACACAGACCTGCTTTATCTAGGCCTTCTAATGCTCCCCACTGCAACCTAAGTAAAAATATAAATTTGCAACTTCCCACAACATAATAGTAGTATTATGATTAAAAAAAAAAAATCCTGGTAAGAGAAAGGACCCAGAAATCTATGTATAACAGCAGTCACATTTACGTTATGCATCTGTGTTGAGGAGCTCCGAGTGGTGAGCTTCGAACAATGTAGCTGCGGGGGCTTTAGCACAGCGAAGGTGCAGCTCTGCCTGCCTGTGCCCTGTCCCTGCGAGGGGCTACCAATGCAGCAGTAAAACGGGAGGCACTTCCCCGCTCAGCTGCCTCCGCTTGCGGTCTGATGCCTCATGCAGACCCGCCATCCGCGGCAGCCCCAGAAGCTCGGACAGCGACCCGGGGCATGAAGGTGCGGACGTGCCCTTTTCTGCTACTGCTCCTAGCCAAGCAGCAACCTTGCGCTGAAAGAAAGGATGCACAACTGGAAAAAATAGCACTGAGAACTGCCACCACTGAAACCCAGTAGGGCTCATCTGTCAGAGCCATTAAATTAAATTTAGTTTTATTTTTAGCTATCACTAGCTAAAGTAAATACATAAAATACAGAAGCGTTCAAAGGGCATAAAAGAATATATGCAATAAAACTTAATTTTTTATTCCACAATATGGTACTTATTTTCCAAATAAAACAACCTGGACATCTCTTATAAAAATACATTCTCATTAGAATATATTTTACACGAACTCTAGTCATAGTCCAATACAAAAAAAAAAGGGACAATTTGTTAGAGCACTTTGAAAATGTTAGGCACCTATCTACATGCTGTACTTGACACCCCGTTACAACATGCACTTTTATGTAACAGTTATTAAATGCTGTTCCCTTAGATCTTGAAAGGAATAACACTTCTTGTTTGACTGGGCAAAAAAAGGCTAAGTTTCACCTCACAATTCTTTCTGGCTTTCTTTTAGTCCTTTACTGCTCATAAAAGCCTTTGAAGACGCACTCAGAAACACGCGAGTGAAGTGTGAACACCTAACTACATTTAACTCTGTGCTTAATTACAGTCTGCAGAGTCTAATCCTGGTAATTTTAATGCAGGAGCTCAGCACCTGTGCAGGGATATTCAAAGCAATAAAGATGCTGTAACTTGCAAAAAGTTTGGCTTTTACCTCCCGTACCTTTCCCTCATCGTGACAAAAGGACTCTAATGAACACTCTCCTGGATCCTGACAGCCTCAGTGTTAGCTCCTTGCTAACTGCAGCTTATAAATCCTATTYATAGTCAACTTATAGCCACTTACAGCTTTGGAAATTATAATTGACACCTGCTCAAATGGCAAGAATTTCCAAAGCTTCAGTGACAAGCTCCCTATTCTGGCAAGCAAAGAGAGCCCTTGAGTACTGAAATCAATTATGTAGCATTCAATCGGTGTCTGCAATTGCTTGCTAAAAGGCAACATTTCGGAAAACTCTTGGGTTTCTTTCTTGACCAGTTACTCTCATAGCACTCAAAGAGAGGAAAATGTTTCTCAAAAGAGACTATTTTTCTGGAGTGCAAGCTAGTTTTATTTTAAGGGTAACTAAAATATTTAAGCTACTTCCATCTGCTGGATTTAAAAAAGCAGTGAAATAGAAAAAGACTGATACCACTTTTGGACTGATCTGAGGCTAACAGATCAAAAGCAAACGTTCGTACTGAAGTCATTTTGAAATGATGATAATGTATTTGTTTCAGGTGGAATGATTCAAAAATAGGAAAAAGGTGGAAAGGATTGTCCTGCCATACGCAGAATTCAGTTACATTCTTAGGAATAATGTAAATAACCCTCCTCCCAAGCTAAAATTAAAAATTTCTGAAATTAATAGAATTAGAGTTTTTAACACTGTCTTTGGCTTCTTACTTAAAATTGTAACAAAAATACAGACTCTATCATAACCTACTTATAGTTTAATTGTTTATTTAAATTTTGTGAAAAAATATTTATAGCAGCCTGCTTCAAATCATGCCAGTGAAGAATATCACAGACTCTCTCTTTTACAAATACTAAAAGATGCAGATCAACTGCATAGCCTATTGGAAGGTAACACTGAAGCCAGATTAAAATAACAATTGAGATAAAGTGAATCTTACAGCCTGCAAGTGCTTTTTACGCAGGGAGAACTATGCCAAAGTAAACTTTGGTTTCTTTGGAAAGCATGCATAAAGTTGAAATAGAGACCACACCCCACAACATTTAAAAACAGAAAAATAAACTCAGGTTTTAAAAATGGATAGAGATGCTAAGGAGGAAAAGTAATTCTAGGAGGCTGATCCCATAAACAACATAAAGCATCACAGGCAAAAGAACTACAGCAACAGACTCTGTTCTGAATATTAATTTGCCTTCCAACTGATAATTGCAAAGCTAACATTTACACAACACAGTCTGACAAGGAAATCTCCCATTTCATTTAACTGGCAGTTCTGCAACAACTGAATGCAATGCAAACAGATAGAATACATAATTAGATTCCATACTTGAAGTATTTGGTCTCCAGCAAGAAGTCTTCCATCTCTGGCAATGATCCCATCTCGATAAACCTCTTGAATAACAATGTTGATCAAAGGCGTTTCATTGCCACCCACTATGCTAATTCCTAATTCAATATAAGGATTGGACCGATGAATTTCAATAGTAGTGATCTCTCCTTCAGGCAAGGTAGGTGGCTGTTGATTTGCTGCCAATTATTTTTTAAAAAAGATGATTAATCATTCTTTATACCTCATTTGTTTTCAACAAAGCAAATCACCAAAGGACAATATAGGCACACCACATGACAATAGTTTAACAACAAAGTAAACAAATGCAACTGGATTAGTTCCACTATTTGTTGAAACACCTAGTTGAATAGGAACAGCTCTATGACAAATTAGTAGTATCCATGCTTCCTGAAATGAGATTTTTTTGCTTTTGAAATGGATATTCTGAACCCTTTGGATCTGGTCCTTTAATAATAAATTTCACTTCATTTTCAAAGCCAGTCACTTAGGTATTCACATTAACAGCTGCCATTGAGTTAACAGGTCAAGGGAAGGAGCAAGCCCATTTCTGAAGCAAACATGGAGACAACTAAAGAGGAAAAAGTGGGGTGCTAATGGATGGCAAATACACAGGAAAAGGAAGGGGAAAAGACCACCTTCCTCTGTGGTAAGGCTCAGTGCTTCCTCTCTAAAATCCCAGATGCTAGAGACGTTACTGTTAGTTCGATGCAGGTGGATGCAGGAGTTACTCAGTTGCCTTTTCGTTTGAACAGGACAATATTCCATGTGTGGGAAGCCTGCTGATCCAGGGGGGAAGTGGAAGGGGAAGAGGGGAAAAGAAATCTTATCTTAGAAAACAAGTTTTGTAATTTTATAGAAAACACTCTGCTTCGATCTAGCCTCTAGGCCAGCATTTCCAGATTAACATGAACTATTGCACTAGCATGTGTTATGATCCAGTACCATATCTATACGGTACACATATCCAGATAGATTTTTCCTTCCTAACTGTGATTTTAGCCCAGTTCTATATTTGCACATAACAGAGGTCTACAAGTACTTCCCCAGAAATTGTGACAGGAAGAACAAAAAAATGAAGATGGGCATTCATTAATTGTTTGCGAGAGACGAACTGTAACACCATAAATGTTTCTATGTTTGACAAAAGGCAATTGGAAGAAGGTTTTAGGAGATAAATGATGACATACTGTCTGCTACTGTGTTCTCCTCAAAAGCAGGATTGTCAATGCTGGGCTCATCTGCCCACGTAGGAAGGGCAGGTGACGTGAAGCTCTGCTCCGCAGGCACTGTTCCCTGATCTGCATCTGGAGATAAACGGCTGGGCTGCTCTGTCCCGCCAGGACCAGCCTCGCTCTCAGCTTCTGGCTGCAGCTTGCTAGTTTTCCTTCTCTCCAGAGCAACCCTCCGATGAGAAGCCCCAGGACACCTGTGAAGAAAACATTTATACTGTGCTTCAAGTATGCAGGAATATATGCAGCACAAAATGTCAAGAGTGTTCCATAAAACAAAATCAGTTTTCTTCAAAGACATGACTTTAAACTAGTCATAAAATAGTTCAGAACCAAATGGATTTTAAGGCCAAAATATGTTTCAGTGGACAGAACCCCAAAACAATACTGCCTTCTTCACAAAAGCTCTACTGTGTTCCTTTCTGGCTGTGAACTGGATGTGCTCTAACACATTCTGAATGTGGGCTTATTTTCTTAAATATATATCCCAGTTTTTGGAATAAACACACAGATTAAACAGGGTTGGCATGAAGTTCCACAGAAGAGGAGCCCTGTCCAAAGACACCTTTGGAGACTCCTGAAGCAACCTCCCTTGACTATAGTAAGCCAAGAGAGAAGGAAGCATGATATTTTTGGGGGGTCATTTGGGAAAGGAAAGAGAGATGAAAATTTTACCTACATTAAAAACAGAACATACATAATAGCTCTGCCCATAATCTCCTTTTTAATCAAGAGAGGGTTTTTCATTCTCCTGTCTCTATAAGTCGCTTCCTGACTTAACATAGCAGGTACAATTTTTTGCTCTCCCTTAAGTAACAGTGCCCCATCACCATATTGCACTTTGCACTGTAAACTCATTTTTATGAGATTCCATTATTCTTAACACAATGATTTTTTGCTTATGCTTAAAATCCTACAACAGTATATTGCAAAGAAGGGCTGCAATGTTGCAAATTCACTGAAAGCCTTCATTTATCCAATGGTTTTACATTTGCTTGTAGATAATTGGATACAGATATCAATCTTGCATCTGCCTGTGTGATGCAGTTTTACCAGCTTCTGATATTGCAAGGCTTGCAGTATTTGATGCCTGTCTTAAAGCTCCTGCTTTTGGAGCTGCTGACCACATAAAAGATATTAGTATTGTAGCAGTATCACAAAAAAGGAATAGTGTTCTTGAAAGGGCTCCCTTTTGGGGAACTTGACAGATTGGTATAACCAAAGTAGGAATGATTTATTTTGGCAACAGGAGAAGAAATCTGTTAACAGAATAAAAGGCAGCAAAAGTCTAACAATGTCCTAATTTGTTGAACTGGAATATTTTAAGAAAAATTACAATGCTGCTTTGGTATTTTGTAAGAGGATCCGATAATTACATGGTCAAACTGTTTTGACATGAAGGATTTTAATAAAAGTTTTCTCTAAAGAATTTTGCTAAAAAACATCTGTATAGCCATTGTGACCCCAGCAATGTTAAACACATGCATACATCTCACTATATATATATATATATATATATTTCACTTAATGTATGTTTAAAAGAATGGCATAAGGAAACCCAAATATGCTGCGAAATATGCACGAATACATAAATCAGAGATGGTTCACATTATAATGGCATGTTTAAGGAATCATATCTTGGAGCTTTCTCCAAGATGACATGTTTTAAAACTGCTGGCCATCTTGTTCTTCAAAGCCAAGAACATACAGGCATGAAAAAGATAAAAATCACTTGAAAGGTCTTCCTTTGTGAAAAGGTTTCTTTGATTTTAATGTAGAAACACAGCTACATTTCTTGGTTTGTGCTCAGGTAATATTTATTACATAAAATCAGTGGCTTAGCGGGACTGATCAGAGTCAAACCCAAAAAGCAAAAAAAGAATTTAGAGATCAGGCTAGGCTCAATTTAATCTGGCAACCAGAAAGACAGACAGTTACAGGTGAAACTCAGCAGGAACTGCTTCTTGTTGACACTTACCCAGTGCAAACCTGAAGACAAGAATGCCAAAAGGCCGGGAAAAGAAAAGAGGCAATCCCTTCCCCCAGATGCAATTTCTAAAACACTGTAATTTTAACAGATTAGCCACCCTCTCCCCCAAATTCTTAGCAACAGGGATTGAAAAAAGGAACGCTCTCCAGCAACGCCACTGCTCAAGCACCACAGTGCAGGGTAAGTGCTCCTGAAGGAGGCAACATCACCTTTCCTGGGAGCTCTGACAAACACGCCTTCCCACGCTGAGCTTCACCAGCTCAGGGAGCTGCATGTCTCCGCTGTCCCTGAACTGCCCTGCTACAACAGCAGGGATTTTCACAAAAGAGGTGAATGAATAGCTCAAAGTTGACAGTGTCAGACTACCATGGTCAAATCCCACAGTTTGCATATCAGCATCCAGCTTTACGGGACTACTTCCACAAACCGGATGATTCCCTGCAAGTCTTCTAACAAAATACTGCGCTGCTGGCTTTTCACGCAAGCAGTTCACAATGCCTGCGGCTCACGAAGTAGCTGGTGTAGGTGGCAAAGCACACCTGAGAAGTTGGGGCCTTTTCAACTATATCAAAATAGGACTGAACAAAACCCATACTTGCAAGTGTCCTACTTCTGTCAAAGCCTTCCAAACGGCAGTCGAATCGTTCCCCTCACCCCACCTTTTACAGAGCACTTTCCTCCACCATTATTTGGCAGCTGATTAAAGTCCTCACACAAAATATAAATAGACTGAAGGCTTATTTTCACCACAGATATTTAATTATCATTTCAAAGGCTAATATCAAGAAATGTAAACAACATCCTGAGCACGACTACTTAACCCAATGGAAGCGCTTATATGCGGCACTCAACAAGACAAATCTATGAAAAAAATTAATCCTGGTGACAGAAACCCCTTCTTCTCCAAATTAATCAGTCATTATAACAGACGTAGACTTTCAGCCTGATAGAACAGAACTGCCTTGGCAGGAAAGCAGCTGTCTGGTGGAGATGTTACTTCATGGGATGCCAATTCTTCGGTCTGTAAACACAACATGTCATCTACCAAGCAGCAAAACTCAGGACTGGTATTCAAGCACATTTATAATTTTCATTTCCACTTGCAACATAGAGTTGTTGTTTTTTTTTAATTGATGGTAGGAATGCATTATTCATAAGCAAAAAAACCATACATCACTTGTAACAGTTAACAGATGCCAATAAATCTCTTCATTAATATTGTTTTTGCCAAATATTAGGGATAAAGACCATTTTGGACAGAATCCTGCAACAAGTTGTGTATGCAGGTGGACATCTGAGGATCCCACCTATCATCACAGATTCTTTTGTAAGGGTACAGAAATCCCTGCTCATGCAAGAAACTGCACAAATAGGGGCCTGAGACTGAAATGTATTTTACAGGAATGGTATTTCATAGCTACCTACAAAGCCAGAATTCCTTATGTATGAGTCAGAAGAAGGAAAAGCTTTTTTTAATTTCTAGCAATTATTTAACTGCTTTCATGAATCTAGATTGCCAAAGAATAGAAATATTGAAAGAACTAACTAAAGCAACTGAAAGATACTGTTTATCAGGAAACTTGAAGGGCAGTTGTTCTTGGGAGGTAAAATGAGCTTCTAGCTGCATTTATTGACTCCCTTCTCCCTTTGGCCTCAGGACCGACTTTTCCACAGTTCTGGATGTTGACAAAGCGTAGCTTTTACCTTCGACTTCTCTCAATCCATATCAGATGGAGAAAAGTTTTTGAAAAGGTTTTTTTTGGTGGGGTGAGGGAGTTTGCACAATCAAGTCTGCTGGGTTTCTCATTTAAACCTGACTCCTTGGAAGGCTAGCAGTAATCTCTCTCTGCAGATAAAAAGAGCTTTCATACAAAATTAAGATGTAGTTTACAGTGTACTCCAAGGGATAACAGTAGGGCCTTGAAAAACACATTTGCTCACTGAGTACTAAAAAGAAAGATTTCATTGTAACTTATGCCATGAGTGTGCAGTCTAGAGGTTCAATAAAAGCAAACACACAAAATAGCCTCAAAATAGTTGCACTAAATCATTTTCCAAGTATAAACTGAATTTGAAGAAAGACTGCAGAGATGCAACTGAAATGCCTTTGCTATTGCTCACGAAACTTTGCCAGCAAAGTGACCTTAAACACCATTTCTGGCAAGTTTTACAGCTACAAGTCAGAGCAAAACATGTTGCTTCTTCGGAAAGCTAAGAGCTTGTTTCTTCTTTGTTTTTTTTTTTTTTTTTTCTTTTGCTAGGGAAAAGAAAAAGGGGGGCACTAGGAGTTACCCAATTTTGGGAAATGGAAAGGACTCAGGAAATAAAAAAAAAAAATTCTCTCTCACTTTCAAACACATCCAACAATTTCAAGGTGCCTACAGGAAGCCAAGGTGGCTTCAGAGCAGGAAAAACCCACAGAAAGATCCCTCAGTTTTCCAGCAATGGAAGGAGTTCACAGAGTATGGAGAAATTCAGAATGTGTTGCCTATCTGCTATGTAGGTAGCAGACAAAGACGACATCCCAGAAGAGGGTTAAATCCTATAGTAATTATTTGATCCTCTTCACTTCTCTTGGTGTTAAAAACAGAAGTGTGGGGACAGTGCTTGAGGCCAACATGAGATCAGGTGAAAATAAAAACAAAAACAAACCCTTAGAAGCATTGAAAGTAAAAACCAAAATAACTGGGATTTCCCTGCTTTTGAGTGATAGAATTTTGTATTTATGCAATTAGTTTTCTTGTTAATCTAAATCTATATTTTAAGCATGCTGACTGCTAGATAGTAAACAGCTCAGTAATTTTTTCAATTTCAGAAAATACAATCTTTTTGTAAAGTTGATATTTAACCTTTCACAAAATTGGCCTGAATGTTATCAACATTAAAATATTTGGAAAAATATCCCCATCCCAAATAGTACCTTTCTTAAATTACTATACTAGAATACAGCTGGGAAAAATTGAAGCCCAACTCATTTGCAAAACATAAACACGTGACCTAACTCTCTTATTAAGAAGCTGTACTAGGTTAGGAATTTTTGTACAACAGAATTTGTATTTCAAGAATTGAATTAAAATCAAACACAATAAAAGTTCAATAAGTTTTTTTTTGGGGGGGGAGGGGGATTTCTACTTAATAAATTACCTTTAATATTTAGAAGTGGAATCGGCACATACTTTCTTAAGCATTAACAATTTTTGTATACCAAATGGTCAAGAAAACCAGTACAACTCAACATTATACATGCGTTTTTTTCCTTTAAGTCAGATTATGTGTATTATGTTCAACTTTGGAAACCACAGTTCCCAAGTGAATCTGATGAAACTGAAAGACTGATAAACCAAGGGTATTTTCATTAAGCAATGAGGTGCACATGGAGTGCAGTAAGTGACCATACAGTAATCAAATTTGTGTCTCATGCCTCAAATCTCCTTGCTAAAACAGCTTGCAGTAACTATACTCTTGGAGTTGCCTGGTGGATATTATGCCATTTCTTCCAGCTTTTATACTCAAAAGGAGCCAATTCTAACAACACTGGAAACTCTGTGTGAACGCTTTTGAACAGTGAAACCAACCAACCATATTCCATTTCTTAGAAATGCAAGCTAGTTCATGTGTTTACTAAGAGTGGTTTATATTAAGCTATTCTGAAAATTATACTACTACTGAATTTTATAATTCTTTCCAACATTTAATAATCAGTAGCGTAATTTTATTGGATTCACTAATCCATATGAAATCTCATTCAAACAACACAGTTACTGTCATCTTTTATGTCAGCAATGATAATTTACAGGTGTTCAGATGTTTGCAAATAAACTTAATTGAGAATTGTAAATCACCATGTACTCAAAATGCATATCAGCATCCTAAGACAACAGAAGGAATTCAAGATGAGCAGGGCTCTGCAACTAAAAGCTTTTTTTCATACTGACAGACAGGAATAGCTGGTGACTCAGCTCACTCAGGTTTCATAATATATGTTGTGCATTAAGCAAATGAATATTTCATATATACCTAAAGTGAGTACACATAGTGTTCCATGTACAAATAGATTACACGTCCCTGTTGTAAACAGTCCTAATATCACTCAGAGAGATACCAGTCAAGGAAAATGGATGGAAAAGGTGAGGGAAACGACACTCAGAAACCAGAAGATGAACCAAATGTGTAGCAGGAGTCTCGCTAGCATTGTGTCTTTTATTAAAATTAAATCAGTTTAATGTTAGGATTATAAATCTTGCAAAAATTTAGGCTTTCTTTCCCACTGCCCCCAGTCATCACAGAGATTAGAAATGACTTGCCTTGAGGAAACCAGCAAAAGCCTAAGTTAATGTTGAAACGATGAGGTGGGAGAGACAGACAAAAAGGCTACTCATTAGTAGCTATAGCCCTCTGACATGGAAACTTCACATGTGTACATTCAGGTTGTGAGTACATACATGCCCAAGTGCTGAAAAACAGATAGCTCACAAAATCCACACAACTCCACACAGCCCCCTCCTCTAGGGGGTTGCAGGTCCTGCACCTTCAAGTTTCGCTCAACCTCAGAACTCCTAGAAATGTTCAGGACTTGCAGCAAGAAGGGGGTATGCTGGAAACATGCATATGAACAAACCGTTTCAGAGGAATGCAGTCATGCTCTTGCCTTTCTCTGAGAAGCACTTGTCTGTATGCATGTCCATAACATGCACAACTCCCAGAAGTCTCCTCTGCAACATCATTTACCTGAAAAAGGTCTCCAGAGTCTCCAGTGGAACGAAGACCGAGACTCTGAATGAAATTCTTGGGGTAGCTGCAAGCATCTCCTGATATAATCTCTCCGCCCTTGTGGTCACCAGTATCACTTCAACTCTAGCACACAGAGCAACAAAGGTAATCCTTGTCGCGTGATTGATTGACACAGTCCGATACTGACTGCTGGGACAACTCAAAGTGACTGCTGGCACATGACTTTGGTGGAAGTGCTTGTCACAGCAAACCCTTGGCTAAACACCAGAACCATGTCCTAACCCCTCATGAAATGATGAAGCTACTTGTCTAGGAGGAGATCTGGCTGAGGCGTGGGAACACACCTGGGGAAAAGGGATAGGCAGCAGTCCTTTGTGGAAGCAGTGGTATACCAGTGCCAGGCTTCACCATCCTGCATTTAGCTCTCACTCTGCATTTCAGTTTTTGCTTGCCTAGCTCAAAGAGACAACACCCTTTCCTCCAAGACGAACTGAAAAAGACTAGACAGCTTGCAAGGGCAATAAAACCTTCTCTATCAGGAGGCTCTGGTGGAAAGGGAAGGAGAGGTTGGAAGGAGACGGGAGTGTAGAAACAGTGCAGACTGCACAGTGTTACCCAGTGTCTAGTACCTCCTTGTTGGATAATATGGACCACCAGGTAAAAAACAGAGAGTCTCTACCAATTAATGACAAATGGGGGGCTAAGTGAAGGAGGCAGCTGGAGACAGACATGAGTATCTCCCTGAAGTTTCCTTAGCACTGAAGACTGAGATGCAGAGGTAGTCTGTGACAGGGGTTGGTGTTGCAGGTATCACCACTGTCTTTATTGTTCCTAACACCTCATTATGGCTCAGGAGGTGGAATAAGCTAGACTGGACTGAGGGCAGAAAAATGAGGAATACAGTTAATACTACCCTTATCCAGGGGAGAGGGAGATAGCAAAACCTCTTCAAAGCCCTGAGACCTCTCTCTGCAAAATGAACATAGGTTTTCAAAATTAAACACAATACACTATCTGAATTAAAGGAAAAAAAAATGAGTAAATCATTTTGAGTTGTACACAGAAAATCAGATGCAACTCATTTGAATTGGATCCTTTGAAGTAAGATGCATTTTCCTTCTCTACATAATTCTTTATTATATTCATCATATAATTTCTTACATCTCCAAAAAGTTAAAAAATGTGTTAGTTACTTGGCCTAGATGTGTATAACATTTTTCAGCTCTGACTCATGCATTCCATCACATCTTAGCTTTAACATAAAAGGATATGTCCATGTTTTTGTTCATGACTCAAATAATGAAATAGCTAATAATTAAAGAAACCCTATTTACTGAAAATATCCTCTAAACTACTGAGAAAACAAAAGCAGTCAAATACACCCCTCAAATCAAAGTTAACATTTTTCCATGACAAAAATGGCATTGCTCTACACGGAAGAATGAAACACATCTTCACACACACAGCACAGTACTGCACACATCATAGGAAATATTATTTTGTTACAAGAACAAAATGCACTAGTCTACACAATATGAAATATCATTCTATCTGAATTTGATTGTCTATTATTTCCTTCCTTATATCAATATTTAAATATTTGTGGTAGGAAGGCATAAAACAGAAGAACTATAAAATTATTAGCAGTTCAAAATAAGGTCCTAAGCATTTAGGTGTAGATAATACTTTACAATATCTTGATAAATATCTTAAAGGCTGCCATTACACCAAGCTTTAGAACAAAAACCTGTCTGAATCAGGCAGGTGGACTTCCAAGGTTTTCACATATTTTCTACTCCAACATTCCCCCAAACGATCCTTGTCATCTGCTCTCCTGAAGTTTCTTATAACCCTGTAACTTTCACATTACACAAGCAGTAGCAGTCCTCATAATAATATACAGCAAAATGCACAAAAATTCAGTTGCTTTCAGGTCCCAAATGAGACTCAGGATGCAGAAGATACTGGAATGCAGCTCTGACACAAAACCACTTGCTCTAGCTAAATTTACACCTTTCACTCATCTGAAGTGACGAGTTTCTTAATTCTCCCAGTTTAAAAGGGTGTTGAAAGCGTTGTATAAGCAATCAGAAAAAATATCCCAGAAACAAACAAAAGCATGCTCACATAACATACAGTCAACCTGTGCAGTGAACAGATTTTTTAAAATAAAAAGAAAAATAGGTCTTGCAGGAGTCTCAAGAGATACCCATTCCATCTGCCTATCCCAAAGCAAAATCAGTTCTGCCTTAATGGTTTCTGACAGAGGTTGGTTTAACCTGTTCTTAAACACTTCCGAAAGTGAGGAATGCACAGCCACCCTCACCGAGGAATCTTTCCCGATGCCTGACCATTATATAGTTTTTTCCTAAAACCTGAACTAAATCTCCTTTGCTCCTACTGCACTATTTCCTTCCTTTGCGGATATGGTTTGCATTTTTGAGGACTTCTCTCTCATTTCTCTCCTCCCTCATCCTTTCTTCCCCTCTGCTCTAAATAACCCCATTTTCTTTAACCTTTTCTCCTAAATCATATTTGCTAGACCTTTAATCAATCATTTTGTTCTCCCCCTGACTCTCTCCAAGTGTTCCCCAATCTTCTTGGGCCGTGATGTCCGAATCTGAAAGCAGTACTCCAACTGAGCTGTCACACATTTATCATTTCCTACAGTGTTTGCCATGAATTTAAAACTCCCCACCAAATCACAGCTCTCCGCCTCAATTTAGATTCCTACAGAAACCAGTCTACCAAGCGTGCAAGAGACATACACTGCAACCATGTGCATGGCTCACCTGTTTTTGAGATGTGCTGCCAGGTCACATCGCTGCATTACCTCCTGACATACTGAAGAAAAGGGGCATAAAACAAACAACTTGTCTAACAGTTTATGAACGAGAATGCTGGATTTTTTGCAGAGTTTAAAATGGAGTCTTTTTCGATCCAGCGGGCAGAAATCCTTCTCCTGTAGAAAGTTCCTTAGGCACTTGTAGCAGAAAGTGTGTCCACAGGGAGTGTCCAATGGCTGCAACAAGGGCTGAAGGCAAATATGGCAAACCAAGTCATCATCCACTTCATTCTGGTAGTTGTACAAGTGATTCTCCCTTGTCCAGTGCTGCTGGCCACACTCGAAGCACAAAGGGTTCAAGGAGGCATTCTGCTCCACCAAAGCCATGTCGTCATTTGTAGTCCCCATTGCACAACTAAAACTGTTGAAGAAGCCTCTTCCTCATAGGATAGATTTATTCCTGTAAATCTCAGGGGAGAAGCAACTGTTCTTTAATCAAGTGTCATTTTCTGCAACAAACAACAGAATAAAAATAATTAATTTCGCATGAAGTTTGAAACTTATCAAGAAACAACAGTTAGATTAACAGATTATTTTTGTTTTCTGGAAATTTGTCATAGAATAGAGCGATGAAAAAGTCCGTAAGCACGATTTTATTTTAAAACAGAAACATTTTACTGCTTTATAACAGCTGCTCCACTGCATAGTTTTCACCTGCAAGATGACCAGCTTATTAAGAGCAAGGGCATTACATTATGGTATCTCACACTAGAAGCAAGCAATTGGTGTCTAGCACAAAACTACTCCATTGTGGAATAATGATTATATGAACAAGTAATTGTGTCCTTTAATATGTGATTATTATTTTATTCAGTAATCTGGTCCTACTCTTCTTTTTGGATTTTGACTATTAATATAGAATATTGCACATTAAAGGTCTAAAAACCTTTTTTTTTTTAAATAACAGAAATGATTGCTTACCCTGTTCTTTCCTACTAATTATTGTTATATACCACAACCTACCTTTGAGTTTTCTCTGTGGATTGCTACACATTAAGAGGAACTGGTTCTATTCAATATGACGCATTTGATTTAGTACAGAGGCCAGAAATAGAAGTATGGAATAAAGTAATCATATGAAGTATTGGTTCTAAACAACCACCCTGTTTTGCTTTATACCTAACACAATTAAAATTGCAGCATGCTCAATGTGTTGATAATCATGTCAGTCAAAGGAATGCATGTCTGTCACTATGGAATTCATTTTAAACTTAAGAGTTAAAGTTTGCCTGTCTTAAAATAGCTACATGGTTAAGAAACTGTGCAGCCACCAGCCTATCACTTCAAACACTAAGTCCTTATCCTTCCTGACTTTATCTGTCCTTCTCTCCCTTACAAAATCATATTGCTTGAATCTCACAACAGAATGATTTAGAAAACAAAACAAGTTCTCCCACAATAAGAAACCTGTTAATCCATTAATTTTGGTAAATGTACTCATTAAAGAAAAAAAAAAACCTCAAATTTAAGTCATGCTTATTTTGTGTCCAAATTCTTTACTACAATTTAGCAAGTGACAATCACGAGGCTCACTTCTTATATTCTAACAAAGCAATAGCAAGCATACAGAAAGTGAAAACTCCTTGTCTTTGTACTAACCCATCATCTTTGTTTTTATCTGCTGAAATATAGTCATAAA
This sequence comes from Apteryx rowi, assembly GCF_003343035.1. Taxonomy (NCBI): domain Eukaryota; kingdom Metazoa; phylum Chordata; class Aves; order Apterygiformes; family Apterygidae; genus Apteryx; species Apteryx rowi. The sequence continues at coordinate 647,045 of NW_020450374.1, read as the reverse complement.
CACATTCTAAAATTCACATGGAACACGTGGATTTCACGATGTTTTACTTTTTAAGAGAATCGCTGTTTTGGTTTTTACCCCTTAACCTCGCACAGCCAAACACAAGACTTAGAGCACATTTTGCAAGGATTACGATATCCTTTGACGCAAAAAGGATTAAATAGTAATTTGTAATCCAGGATTCTATCCTGCTGTGGAAATTGATGCTCTTCATTGCCCTATCTTGTAGTAGATAATGTGTACCTTCTGGAAAGGATTTTATGAGGGAATAGCATATCAGTTCTTTGTTAGTGGAGACTAAGAATACAAAATGAGACCCCAAAAGATATTACTTAAAAACAGTCTTAAACATATTATGTAAGGATTCAAAGACTGGAAAGCAGATAAGGAGACTAGCACACAGGCCCTCATGTGCACAAACAGCAATTCTCTAACTATATGTTCATGCTCCTAGATTAACACAGAAGAAATGAGTCTGGTCTAATGGCTGTTCTTTAAGTAACACAAAATAAATCAGAGGATAAATGTTCTTGAAAAATGCTGCGTTGATCTGTGACTTTACTGAATCATTCTGCCACTTATGGCTCTAGGGAAACCAAMACAAACATTGAAACATGTGGCGTATTTTACTTAAATGTACCTGGAAGATTAACAGACATTAGCAGTGGACCAAGGCGTGCAGAATAAGCTGAGAAAGACATTTTAAGAGGGTGTTGTCCAAATGCTAGACCAGCTCTTAAAATTAGCTAAGAGCAGGACTCTTCCTCCTTCTCCAAGTAACCAAGATCACAAGAAAGGAGGAAGACCTACATCAGCAAGGCTACAGAACCATGCCAGGACTGTGACGTGTACTTCAGACCCAGTTACAGAGCTTTGATGGTGAGCATCTTGAATTCTCCTTTAAAAAAGGACAGGCTTCTCATTTATATCCTTTGAGGTCTATGTTACTTACACTGCAGTCTTCTACAGAGCACAACGCAACATTTTACAGCAAATATATTTGAGAGATACTTGCTGTGGTCAAAGACAGCAGCGTCTTTTCTTTTGGAAAGATGTGATTAAAATAATTCTTTTATACATTAAAAACTTCTTAAACAGAAACCATAAAATTTGAACAAAAAGTAAAATAAGAAGAGTTCTTGAGAGAGCAGGCCTTCGCTGGGATGTTTAAAATTATAATGAGAAACTTACTTTCTTCGGAAGTTAAAGAATGGTAAATCCAGAAACAAGCTCTGTTTACTGGAATCACAAAGGTATATCCTCACTGACACACAAGCAGTTCCTCTCTAGTGGTGGTGACTCACTAACACGAGCCAACAGACCTATTCCTAAGACTGAATATCTTAATAGTGTTCTTGCAGTGACGAAGCTGCCGTGAGAGCCAGGCAACCTCGACACGAGAGCTGGTCTCTCCGTCCTGCCGGCAGACAGGGTGTGCATGCTTGGTTGGGAAGGGTGGGAGCTCAGGCCACGGGCAGACAGGCACCATCAGATCTATTTCTGCTGGTTGCTGACATTGCCTCTGGCCGCTTGGCAGAGTGGCTGGTGTTCTGTTAGCTGACACAATCCATAAAGATCCCACTAGCTAAGCTGACCACTTTTTCTGAAGCGGATCTGACAGCACTTCCACAATCTCTCCGTCAGCAGAGCGGTGTGAGTGGTAGCCCCCAGTACAAGGGAGCAATAAACAGACTGTAATATCTTTGACCGAGAGAAGTATCGGCAAAATGAACATCTGTCCGTGGCCTAAGCATGCCCTGCTGGAAGCAGACTGCTTCTTCTCTGCTGGTGGAGCCTCTTCTAGGAGAGTGAGAGACCTGCCCTGCTGATCCCCCGCTCTTGGGAACTGCTGGTTGTCTCTTGATTCCACAGCAAGTTCCCTTCTTTTCCCCCCAAATAGTTCAAACATTATATCAGTGCTCACTGCAAGAAACAGACAGTCAAACACAACATGAAGATTCAAAGGGAAAAAAAAAAAAAAAAAAAAAACTTTACTTTAGCCCTGCTTCCTTGACTCCTGTGTTGCATTTAGGGCAAACTTATTCAAGAACAGAAGAATTATTCACTAGGATTTGTATAGATTATATAGCACAGTCATCTAATTATTAATTCCAAGACTTTTTCAGACTGTTCCCAATGCAAAATACCTACTGATTTACACAGCCCACAAACACAATATTTATAGTCAGAGAGACAATTGGGATTGCAAGCAGGGTCTAAATTTCACTAATTTACAGGCACTATATCCCTGAAACAGTACCAGAGCACTGCAATTTATAACATGGTACTTTATCCCTCCTTATGTATGCCTTATATTCTTTGCTGTATCAGTACAACTGCAGATCAGCATCTCCACAGGATGCATCAGCTCAGGAAAGCTGCAAACAAGGTAAAACAGTCTGAAGAATAAAAAATAAAGAGACTAAAAGAGCCAGCCAGGACTCTGTTTTTCACGTCATGTAATTCCCTACCCAGGACTTCATTATAAAAACAGAACAGTGCAGGTGGTGCCCTGCTTTCAGTTTTGAATCACTATCCCATTTGGAAATTGGGCATGACTGGACAGCGAACTGTGCATTTATTTATTTAAAGCATGTATGAAAGCAGTTTTAGTTTGAAGAACATAGTCTTATTCATAGGCCTTCTGTAGTTCCGATTTATTGATTCAACTAACAGGTTTCATGATTTTTATTCCAGCCCTCTGGATAGGTACTATAAACACACAACCAAACCAGAACTGTAGCAATAAATGAACCCTTGTAGTAATTAACTTCAGATAGAAGTTAATACATATGGAAATATGTATTTTGCAATCAACTTTGTGAGAGATTTCTGAATTTCTTCATTAAAATACTGGAGATTTAGATCCCTTTAACTGACTGTTAAAAATTCTACAACAAATCTGACACTACCCCAAAAGTAAACAATTAAGGAAAATACCCATCTTATCAACAAAACCCTTTTAAAACTACCTTAATATACCATAGCTTCCCATTTTGTTTATTACCCTATGCATTTTCCTTAACCAAAAGCAGAGTAAAAGAACACCCTTTAACGAATGACACCACTGCTCCTTTGCTGTACTCCACTGTCCCTGCACCAAGTATGCCTCGAAAACAGATGGGATGCAGATCTCTTAATTCTGCGGCTAACAATTATTTATGCCAGAATGGACATTTTCTCAGTAGGTGAGATGTTATCTAGCCAATGAATCAATGTCTAATTTAAACAAAGTGAAGGTGCAGAAACATCTACTTTTATTTCCTCTCAGTTCAAGGCCACCGTATGCTGGCTGGTTCATCTTATCTCAGAGGGCTCTAAATTTTGTGGTCTGCCAACAGTATAGGGATGCATCAGCATTTCCCTTACCCTTCAGCAGTGGGGAAGGGAAGGGAAGGGAAGGGTAGGGAAAGAAGTCATAACAACCATATAAGAAGTTGTTATAACCATAACAACACTATGAAGGCTTCCCATGGCCCTAAAGACAGGCAATACTTTCCTGATCAGTCAGTCAGATTTGTACTTGCAAGGTGATACCTAATTGCTCTTATAAATCTATCAATAACTGAACAATAGTATGGTCATCATCCTGGATGACATTTACTTAACTAAGTCACAGGAGTTCTGAGGTCTGTTCTCAGTCTTGCACTACAGCCTCATTTCCATGGTACCCGAGCACCCAAGCTAGGTAGGACAAACCTCATGTTCTCTAAATTCCTCTGCCCTGTTCAAATGCTAAAGTTGCAAAGAAAATCTTTTAGCAGCCAGGTGGAGTGGATTAACACAAGGTATAAGAGAAGACGACTAGATGTGGTTACAGTCATTGCTTAAAACCACATCATAACCAAATTAAAAATTAGTCCTTAGTTCCCAGTTCTGTACCCTCTACAGGAATTACAGTATCAGCTGGTGATTCATAACTGTTAGAAGCAGACAATAGTTTGAGTGGACTATTAAAAGACAGCAGAAACTTTCTGTAATAAAAAACATGATGAGAATAAATAGCTGACATACAGTACTAGAGGGGAAGAGTGTTATTTCACATCTTCCAATAAGCATGACCTAGCTCATTGGATACAATCTCTGTTTTAATATTAAAACTGTATAGCAAACAAGTGAAGCAGAACTAGCAACTTGTATTGACTTTATAATGTCCATGTTAATTATTCAGATATCTGAGGGCTTTACTGYCTTCAAATGCAAAAAATCCAATTCTGCCTCCAGTGCAAGTTAGTAAAAAAAGTAATCCTGTTAGAGTCTTTTTCTTTTGAAAACACAAACAAAACTGAAGTGCTATGATGTCAAAAGACGACATCTGGTAGCTCAAAGCCAGAAAAATGTAACAGAGATGGGAAGAGTACATCAATTATACTCTGACAGATTTCTGTTAATGTAAGAGCAATGCTTTCACTGAATCCTGATATCCAATACACTTATATTTGTGCTGACAGTCAACTCTGTTTTCTATTTATTTATTTATTTTTAAAGTCATTCAGCAGAATGACAGGGATTTTTACATTCAAGCTGAAAAAATTTTGCAAAAAACACTGAATTAGTTTATTGTTCAAAACTGAACCACAATTCAGCAGTGCTGGGCTTACTGTAAAACCATCTTTTCACAAGAGCTGGTTTTACAGTCTCTTCTGTGCTTGTCTTTTTTTTCCATCAAAGCAATGCCCAGAGAGCAAAAATGTTAGCGGCGCGCCAGATGTTGACAGGACACTAGGCTTGCAAAAGCAATGGGTGGCAGACAATGCTTGTGCTTTCACACCTCAGGAATTCAGGCTTAAGGGTTTTAAATATGTAATTTCCTTTAAAAAAAAAAAAAAAAGCCAGGCACACCCCCCCCACTTTCTGGTATTTCTGAAGGCGGGCATCTTTGCAGGTTGCGAAATGAAACCCTGCCTAAATCTGGTGAATGAGGACTGTTTGGGAAAATTAATACTAGTGCAACTTGTGCTCCATGGTTGTGGTGTGCTACGTTTCCATGGTAACGGGGGCTACGGGCTTTAATTACAGTAGCCACTTCAAGCGCGGGTGTCTCTCTTAAGGACACCTGCTGTACATTTCCTTATGAAAAACACTATGAGAATGGGAAAAATCAGAACGAGGAATCCCCACGTCACACCCTCTGACCCCTAGCTGCCTGCGAAGATTTAGGGGATCCAAGCAATGAGCCCATCAGTGAATGAAAAGATGTAAAGAAAGGAGAAACCATGCACAGATCTGGCAAGGGCGAGACCATCCCTCTTCAGGACAGGCCACGGGGTGACTCTCGTCTCCCCAAACGACACCACCAGCGAAACTGGCATGCGCGACACAAAAGGATCATGGTAAGAGGCAGAAGGAAACGACTCCAAAAGATTAGACAAGTAGCCAGAAGGTTTTGCTCAAAGCACACGAAGATCATCAAGCAGCCATCTTCTAGAGCACAAAATGGAATGGCTTCTATTTTGGGACCCGGAGATTAAAATAGCTTTAGTTTAGTCAAATCAGTCTTGAACGAGACAGCAAAGATAAGAATTGTAACCATGCAGAGGTCTCTGCAATGAAATATCAATTCATTACAACAAATACAGAGCTACATCAGATAAATCATCTCAGAATAGAAGGAAGAGAGACAAGAATACGAATGTTTAATGAAGCTACATCTACACATCAAAAAAATTAAACAGATTAAACTTGGAATATTTATTCTGAACAACAGGAGCACTGAAAATGAAAAAGTAGGACATACAAATCAAGTCATACAGACGAATAACCTATATTCTGATAGTGAGGCCGCTTTCCTGACATGTGGGAAATGTGGGTTGAAATGTAGGTTTAAAACCTTGCAGAAAGAGAAGGGAACCAGACTTAGATCCCTTCCTCCACAGGCAAGTGACAGCTGTCGAGATTTTCAGTATTACAGGCAACAATCACAACAATTTTCTTTCTCTTCCATCCCTACCCTCCCAGTTCAGCAAAGAGGCAGTGGCTGCCATTACGATTTGCAAGAAGCTCCCACTCTCTGTGGTATGTTCAATTTTCTGATACCTGGTATCGGGGAGCTTTTCCAAGGCAAGAGAGTGTCTTGTTTTTGGGTGCTAATCGAGCCTGGTGTCAGAAGGACACCGAGCTGCCCAGTCGTCCCTTGACAGAGGCTCAACGGAGCAACAAAACCTTCGAATGCTTAAAAAGTCTGTGGCACCTCTGGAGTTCAGGTGCTCCCAGAGTCACACCACAACTGGTTGGCAGTTCCAGGTTTGCAGTTTTTAGGCCTAAGTGTTTAAACATGCTCTACTTCAAGCTCCTAAATCCTTCTGGGGATTTTGCAGTGGTGAAAAATAAATACAATGAAATAAATTAAAATGAAAGTAAAAATAACCCACACTTACCTGCAGTAACACCGGTAGAGCTAAAAAACAAGTTTCCTTCTTAGTGCAAAGAGAATAACCAAAACAACTTTTCATTACCATTTTCATAAGAGGTAGGCTTTTCTGTTCAGAGGGACTGAAAAAAGTACCCCAACAGTCAAAAATTTAACTGCAAGCAGACAATTAGTGAGTGTTACAATCTCAGCGACAGAGCACAGAAAAAAGGCAAGAAAGAATAAAATATCTGCTTATGCAACATGGTGATTTTCGGCAGTGCAATCTGTCCAACAGCACTTGACACATGCACCACCCTTTCTGTTTGGAGGGATGAAGGCAGAGAAAGCTGTCGATCAAGATGCTAAACCTTCAGTAAAGCTCACCCCCATGCACTTTGCCCTGAAATGAGGAATTTCATGGATGAACAGAAAACATTTAACTAGATTAAACATAGCTGGTTCCTGGATATGCACAGACACAAACTGATTTGATTACTACAAGTTTTAAGGAGTCTGAAGCAACTCAAAGAAAACAAGGAAAAAGTGAGCTGTGCTCTCTTTCTAGCTTTTCTGCTCACCTGTACAGTAAGCCCCAAACACTGTGGGTGTGAAAGGAGAAAATCCATGGAGAGGACATGCTTGGGTTATTCTTAAGATGGCTTCATGACAAAGAAAAGCTGGGTGGAGGGGAGGAAAGAAGGATAAAAGGACTTTCTGTGTAGTTAAATTTCAGGAGTAAGTACTTTCAGGGAGAAACACCAACCCCATCTCTTCCTGCAGGCGTAGGCCATCTTGCATAAATGTTAGATCTGGTTTCCCCCATCAACAACAACCTAAGCGATAATGGAAAGCTATTCTGAAAGATAAACTACACTGTTATTAAGCAGTTCTTGTTATAATAAAATGAAGTTACCACCTACTGATCTAATAAAAAAGAACAATTTACCTCAAAATGAGAATTTCTAAGATCTATACAAGAGAGCCAAGAGTTTCTGCCCATCTGCAATGCTCCTGGCCTGTAGAAGGAATCCCTGAGAGAGACAGCAAAGAGGGCATTCTTTACAAATATCTCTGTTAAATGATAAGTCATATTTTCTTTGCTCTGCATAAAAGCAAATACTTTGAGTTAAGGAGTACCATACAGCCTCAAAGAATCCACAGAAACACTTAAGACAACCTATGCTTAGAGGAAGACATCTCAAGGAATGTGAGAAAGAGTGTAAAGGATGGTCTAGACAGAAGGTTTGAGGCTTCAGTTTCCAGCCTCAACCTGCCAAAAAGTATCCTGGCAGTTCAGAAGCATCACTTGAAGAACTAAAGTCAATCACCTAAAYCAGTCTACCCAGACTAGATGCTGCTTATTTACTCCCTAACAAAAGAAAACAAATATCACCACATCAGGATGGAGGAAGCTCTTTAAAAAAGGAAAAAAAAGAAAATTCCCTTCCTAATTCATCAGTCAAAACAGTATTTAACTCAGGCCATCTACATGCAGGCAAAATTAGCCATGAGATACTACTAGCTAATTAACAACCGCACTACCTGCAGAGTGACTGGACCAGCTGATCACTCTTCCACGCAGTCTGCAGCACAGAGCAACAGGCAGCAGCTCACAGGCTGCACTCGCTCCAGTCAGAGCAACGCCTTGGCAAGCAGGTAACTTGTGCTAAACACATTACCATGCTCGAGTGAAGGGGCGTGCATGCGCACGCATGTGTGTGTGCCTGTGTGCGTACGGGAATGAAGTTCAGGATGCTGTTAACTAGCTGTAACTTGAATTAACTCCATTCTTGGCTTCTTGGATCATAAGCTCTTTAGGGTGCAGACTGTACCCCTCTCTATTTGTTTAACTCCACTAAAGACATCTCACTTTAACGCCGTACCTAATTTAGTTTGCCTTTATCCAGAGAAACCTTTCTGATCTGAACAAAGAGTTATTTTCAGCACCAATTGGCTGACCCAGCTATGGAGTCTGTATTACAGGTAGAGTGCAAATTCTTCTCATGCTCTTGTATATTTATTCATAACACCTCCCTATTATTTTATACAACATTTGGCAGAAAATTAGAACTTTACATCAAGATCTCCTGCTTAAGTTCTCTATCTGTACAAGCAGCATACCTCTTAGACACACATACATGGATACCAAAAATAAAAGGCTCCATGCATAATCAGAATTTACATAACAGGAACAACATACTACATTTAGAAGTTGTAGTCTTAAATATTTAAATATTATCTTAAATAAAAATATTTAAATATTTTTTATAAAAACAGCTCTTTATATACATAATACACTAGTACTTGATCCAGGGTTTTACAAACAGCCGTCAGACAAGAATCAGAGAGGGAAGTGGACATTTAGTTGATTATGTAAAGTCATGTCTGGTTATATAAATAAATTTAACAGAGACAGAATATGGACATAAAGACGACTGCATTTGTTCTAGTCAAAAGCTAGGAATCATATATTCCCTACTTCAGTGTAATTCCACAGCCATGAAACAAGTAGGGAGCAGAGAGCGTCTGTTGAAGGAGAAAACATTTTTCCCCAAACAATTCTCTATTCCTTATGTTTTTTATTTCAGTTATGTTCCATATTATCTTGGCTGACTACATTTTAAATAAATAAATGTATCCCAGAATTTCAGTACCTACCAAATAAGGAGGCTTTTACCTAAGTGCATTTATCTGCACGCACCTGATGTACAAACTTTGGCTGCTACAGTATGTCCCTTGAATCCTGAAAAGAGTGTTCTTCAAAATAAACTATTTCAGTAGAAGAAATGCTGAAACACAGTCCTCTAAGGTTCAGGTGAAAATGTGAGCAAAGGTGTATAGTATTAACACAACAGAGTAACCCAACAGAACAGGTTCTGGTATCTACTCTAGAGCTTCTCTAGTTCAAATGAGTGCCAGGGGCTAAGCGTTAAGTAACTATCTTCCACCTCCCCATACAGAATGAATAATGTGAGGGAGTGAGCTCTGAACTGCTGCTACAGCATTTCTGTGCACTTTCCTTGGTAGGTTCATTCGGTTTAAAAAAAACAACCACCACCCCAAAATTCTTAACAAACAAAGGCAGACAAATGAAAACCATTACCTTGTAGTTGAATAGTACAATTTAAAAAGGGAGACACTGAAATGCCACCAGAAACCACATAAGAGCAAACTCCTCAGACCGCTAGCTAAATGCAGAAATTATATAAATGTGTGTGTGTGGAGGGGGGGATGAAAAGTAGTTTAAAAAGCAGCACAGTGTAAGCAAAGAAATAAACTAGAATAAAAAGTGCCTGATAAAAGCAAGAGAGGGCTAGGTGCATAGCCAAGGGTACTTATCCTGCAAGTAAACAAGGGGAAGAGTCCAGAGAAGTCTGGCAAGGCACGGAGGTATCCTGTCGTAACAGTTTTTCAACTGCAACAGTAGTCTAGCAAAGAAAAGCTGAGTTGCTAAACAAACAAACAAACAAACCAACAACCCCCCCCCCGAATTATGGGAGATGAAAATAAGTTTACATTCTTAGATATTTAATCATTAATTTGCAGAACATATAGAAGACACTCACTTTAATAGGAAATTCTGGTTCACCATATTTTGGGAAGAGTAGGAAAGGAGTGATGAACTAAAAAACCCCAACAGGTAAGACATGCAGAAGCCTAACTTCAGGCGTCAGTTTTCTATATCCATGGTCAAAATGGCTCCAGCAATAGAAGCTGACAGAAGCACCTTATACTGGGAAGGAGCCAACTGTCTCCTCCTCCTCCTTACTGTCCAATCTCTTCTCAGCATGTTTAAATTTTGCATTTGAGATTCTACAGGGGATGGCTCAGTTTTCACTTCCTCTACTATGTATTCAACCCTTAAGAACCAGCCCTTAAAACACCAGTCTTTCTTTGAAGGATATTACTTCATTAGCATTGCTTTTGGAAAAAGGTCTTTAAGAGACGAGACAACTCAGCCTCAGGAATATCTGTCTTCTTTGCATTCCCTAACCACAATGTTCATTTTCCAAACCAAGCATTTCTCAACAAGTTAGGTTAGGTTCACAGAAATAAAATTCAAACTCATATTTATTTCCATACCTTTTTTTTTTTTTTTAACCTACCAAGCCACGCTAAAACATTTTCACATGTTTTAAGCCAGATACTTAGACAAAACATTTTTAAAGTTTATAAACCTCTTTTGAATTGCTAAATTGCCCAAGAGCCAGAAACCATAACAGACAAAGCTCCCACTGCACTAGGAGCTGTACAAACATACCCAAAAGATAACAGTCTCTCTGAGATAAAGACTAACATCTCAAAGGGAGATATTGAACTCTTTTCATAAAAAGGGAGCACAACTTTTGCAGTATTGTGCATCAAGACGATGAGACAAGAAATGCTATAGAACATCCACTGTTGTGGACAATAGTCTACACTTACAGAGGAAAACGCAGCAGTAGCGACTGCATTAATAATGCTAGGTAAACTTAACACAATAGCATCAGCATGTAGTGGAATACTTGGAAATAACATACTTCCTAGGTTCTATGCTTCTACAAACAACAGGGGACTATATAACTCAAGGAACTAGTTCCCCTGCGAACCACTGGTTCATAAAATCCAGATCTAGCCAGAAATGACTCAAACTTGCTATCAAGTGGCTCATATGAAGAATCTCTAGCGGATCAAACAGACTACGCTACAACTCACCTTCACGTGGCAGAGTTACCAGGAAGCTAAGGAACAACTAGAAAGTCAGCGAACACTTTATCCTGAGAAGGGTCCCTTCCAGATCAGGTTTGCAACACAGGGAGGCATGAGGGAATCACGCACACACACACAATCAGTCTATTCTGTAGTTATCAGTTTCCAAAGAGATCCATACTTATGGGTCAGAAGAATGACATTTCACATTTCTGTAAGTAACTGTTAATATTATAGTAAAACAGCCTTGATTTTCACCGCCCTTGAGAGTTAAAAAGTTAATCATTCCAACTTAAAAATAATGAAGAAAAAGGCGGGCAAATGGGAGTACTTAAAAGTTTTCATTTTGTCCTTTTTGCGTCCAATCTGAAAACCAGGTGAAGCGCAGTCAAGAACATGATGTGATTTTCACTCAAAGGAGAGATCCTACTTTAAAAGCAGTAAACTCAACTACTAACAACACTGTCTCATGCTATCAATCATATGAGATGAGAAGAGAGAAACAATAAATAAAATCTCTTGCAACTACTCTGCCTCCATATACTGAATAAATGCTGCTATAAAGAAAACATATAGCAAAAAGACACAAGTCCTGAAAAAGCCATCCTAGTTGAGCAATTTTTTAGATTAAAAAAGTAAAACTCTTAGAAGTTACTCTAGAAAACTACTGCATAGTATAGCATACTTTGGCTAAAAGAAGTATTTTGCATACATTTTCCTTTATGAACCTCAGAACCAAAAATACATGAAATCAGATCTACAGCTTGTCCATACAGATCAGTTTAACTGAATATGTGAATCTCAAGTTTAACTTCTGAACTGGTACTTTGCTTTAGTTTCAGTCAATGCCTACTATTAAAGATAAATGGGAATAAATTTAAACTTAAGTGTTTATGAAGAATCTTGTATTTTTCACTAAATAAATGAAGATAAATCACTGCAACTTTCTCATGTGATATAGAAGAYGGATCATTTTTATTATGCTGAATTTGGAGAATGGCACGATCGCTGGAACTCTGACTAGCTGGATACTCATGTTCTTCATTGCCCTGCTGACTCTGTTTAGAGGTCTCAACAGAGCTGAGGAGAGCATGAACACTCTGCCTCAGAGATTTTTATTTAGCTTCAAACTGGGGGTCAAAGCATGCAATGAATGCAATGAACTAACTGTAAAACCTTGTTCCAAATAATCATCATAAACATTGGTATACAGCATGCTTAATTTAAAAAAATACACAAACAAAACCCCCAAACCTTACCAACAATCTCAAATCTTCAACCAAAAAGCCTCTCAAACAGCCAAACTTGACAGTTCATTTGCTCTCTAATTTCTCTTTTCCCTCCTTCCCCTCCCCAAATCCTGGAAAAAACAGTGAGATAGGAATTACTCTTCTGGGGCAAACATTTCCACTTGAAAACATTAAGTACATTTACTTCAAAATAAATGCACACAGTAACTTTTATTTCTATTTTTCTGCCAAAAAGTCCTAAAAGCAAACAGAATTAGTAAAAAGAAAGAACAAAAGCACAAATGATTTCTTGTTTTATTTTTTAAAAGTATATCATAACTTTTTGTTTTAAAGAAGTCTTAACCAGAGGAGTCCTGTTTCCCAAAGTCTGCAGGCATTGTACAAAGCACAGTGAAATCAGATGCTCTCTTTGTAAGGTAGCTCTAATGGCTACGTGGAAGTTTAACGGTGCTTCTACAGTGTCTATTGGAAAGCCTTATGGATAACTGCACAACTATTACTACATATGTATCCTAGGAGACCAAAGAGCTTTCACATTTAAGAGCTTATTTCCCAGCCACACTCTCAATACAAGTCTCATGAATTTATAAATAAAACAAGTAGCTTGGAGATAGGAGGAAGTTGTTTTAATTTCAGCCAGAATTTATACTGACCTTTGCTTATTGATCAGTAGAAGCATTTCATTATTTCACTTCAACTTCTTTCTCATCTTCTGACTAAAAAGATGTTAGAAATCCCTCATAATTCATGAAATGTGTTCTTAAATTTTAAAAATGAGCAAAGCTAGTATTTTTATATGTTTAAAAAACAAACCACACTCATGCATGCAAATCACCAAAAAGAGCTCTTGTGTTCATACAAGTGAAATTTAGACTCCTGACCACAAGATTTTGCAAAACATTAGCCTGTTAAATATAGCATATTAGAGAAGCATAGGATTTAGGAAATACCTTCAGAATGAGAAATGCAAAACAAAACAAAAGGCATAAAACAGTTAATTTGAGAGAGACTCACTTTACACTTTGGCTTAGAATAGTCTGCACATTTGAAACAAGCTCAATTTAAAATATTTTCTTTGTTTCTTGTTTGCAATTCTTGTCACAGGTTCTAACCTGCAATTAAATACTCCAAGTCCAGCCTCTGAAGAATAGCTTCTTTAAAAATGCGGAACAGACCCCTAGAAACAGCCAGGTAGGATTGCTCACAAACCCTCGGCAGGCAGACAGGGAGGCAGGCAGCACAGAGGAGCTATTACAAAACCTGCAACACAGAACACGACAGCCCCCTTCCCTTCATCTCCTTTTTTAGCCAAATATTTCTTACCATTTCATTCTAGAATTTGCAGGAGGAGAGGAAGGAGTACCACATACCTGCACAGTATAAAGGAAAAGAAGAATACACTGTTGTTCCCATGGAGGAGGGGAGGGATCACATGACAACAGAGAACTTGAAGGAATAAGGTTGTCAGCACGCTGGTTTATACAAATGAATTCACCAGTGGGTAATTAAAATAGGACCAACCCCTTCTATAACCACTGGAGCATCTCTCAGGATTTGATTTACTTAAATCAGTAAATTCATCTGATCACCTAACCTCACATGAATACTAGCCAAGCCTCAATGGCTACAGCTCAGTAAACACTAACCATTGCAGAAGCCAGTATAAAAGATCTGCAACATTCTCATATACTATGTCCTTTTCAAATACTAAATCTAACATTAAAATTAACTGCAGGCTAAAATGACGCCAACAATTTCTCATGAATGCATAATGAAACAGTGCTACTATATCTAGCGCATTATACTTTTAAAGTACATTCAGAGAGCATGTGTGGGTATCACACAAAGCAAGAATAGTTACGGTAACACCATGTATATAGCAGCTTTACAACACATACAGGGCATTTCCAAGCCCATGTCTTGCCGTTAACATGTGCTAAGAATATTATGTAAAGCCTAGACCAGCAACAGAACGATTGCAGAGAAAACAAAGAGTTGGATTATATAGCATTATTTTCTTTTCCTTACTCTCTATTTAAGAAAATTCTGCTACTTAAAACAGTGCATTTAAGAAAAATGTTAAAATTGTCCTCAAAGTTCTGCATATTTTCTGGAAAACAAACAAACAAAAAAACACCCTCTTAAATAATTTCTGTATGGTTTTATAATTTCTCAGTAATATCTCAATACTAGAGGGGAATTCAGTGCATAAAGTCAGTTTTACACCTTGAAATTATTCTTTTATCAATTATAAAGGACTCTCTTTTTCTTGCAAAGCAGTTCACTTTTTATCTTTTCTAATACTAAATATACTGAATATTACCAGAGCCACAAACTACAAACTACTGTGTTCCACTATATTAGCCACCACTTTTACAATGTCCAACATCTTGGATTTCAACAACACCGTTTTCAAACTGAGTATCATTTGTGTCATACATACATAATACAAATGACATGCAGATAATACAAATGACATGCAGCAGTCTACTAAACATGATAATTGCCATATCCCTCAAGAAATTCTCCTCTCCCTTCACTTGTTTAGTTCCATCAAAAGAAAAAAAAAAAAAAGGAAAGAAACCCAAACCCCACAAAGAACAACATATAAAACAGCAGTAGGAAAACATGTTCCAGTTGAGAAACGTTCAATCTGATGTTGAGACAATGGATGCTTCAGAAGACTTCAGGATGGCCTTTATGGCATCCATTTGAGAAAACATGATTGCAAAGTAAATTATACATCTGAAGAAGTACCAGAATCTTTTTTCTTGACTACCTTTGGCTTGACATGGTCTTAAGCAAATGAGATCGGATGAATAGCATAACAATGAGGACTGATGTCTTTTTGGTTGACAGAAAAGAGCTCCATGGCCTAGATAAGCCACCAGTAACCCCTTAAATAAATTATCAGATTGAAAGCATGGCCCATTTCACTCCAGTAAGGTAAAACCTGCAAAGGTATTTCAAAGACCTAGACAGAGCTCCAGAAACTTTTAACTTTTGTCAGAAACATTTATAATGGCACTTAAATAACAGCACAGATGATATTTACAGCCGGCTAGGGGTATTTTTTTGGATTCTAAATGTTTGCCACTGATAGAGTATTTCATCTGGGGAATCAATATAAGCTAATCCTGGCAAAAGCATTCATATGTCAGCACACACCTGCATGGGGCTTACTTTAGTATAAAAGTGTCATTACCTTAAAAAAAAAAAAAAAAATGCTCGTAACTGGCATTTGCTAACATACCAAGATCTTTTAGCATGGACAGCAGGGGACCTTATCTGTACTGTGAAACGGTACAGTGAAACTTTGTGTACAGCAAACAAAGTGGGCAAAAATCAGCACATAGAGCTGCTCCCTCAGTCTACCCATGATGGTGCTAAGGTTCCTCAAAATGCCCAGCTTAAACAAGGATGCTCCTTTGACTATTGGTGGAGGAAAAGAGTCAGGATTTGCCTTCTCTTTTAAATGCTGGGAGTTATGGAGGCAACTTTATAATCTACTAGATTTACTGTAGTAACTTTGATAGGATACTTAGCCCCTATTTAAGCCAACCACTCAGAAATAAGAGAGAGCTCATCCCCGAACACTGCACAGTAATACAGAGAAGGTAAGAGCTGGTTAGGATGCTTCCCTCATCCAGTCTACACTCCTGGGGGTTTTTTCACATCGTTTTTGAGACCTAGTAACAAGGTGGACCTGTCTCTTGAGCACGTTGCCATAGTTAATTTCTCTTTGGTAAAACATGGGCTAAGAAAAGCTAATACACGGCTTCATCCAAAAGTTTATAATACACATGCCATCAGACTAAATTGAATTTCTGTTTTTAAGCCCCAAAACTTCTTTTAGGAGCCATGTCTTCAAAAGACCCAAGTGGTTTAAAAGCAGCATGTTCTCATTCTGATTGATGAACCTATTCCTTTCACCAACACAGAGTTTAATGAAACTCTACAGTTTTAGCAATGCTTTCCAGTCTGGCAAATTAAGATTTTAAGATTTGATTTCAAGCATGCATGCCACATGACTACAGAGTTTAGTATCTGAAATGAGTAGTTGTCTGACGACATTTTATTAAAAAGAAAGAAAAAATCCTCCAAGACCACAAAAAAGAGGTTTACCTCCTAGAAAGAGGTAAACAACTTTTACCCTCATTTAAAAGTTGAGAAATGTGCACATCATCACTAAAATAATTAATACATAGCCTTCAGAAGAGTCCGAAGGAACAATTTAATTAACTGTCTGCTAATTTCATAAATGACAAGAACACACAAAGGTAATGGCATCTTTTAATTGAAAAAGTCCTGTTTATTTAGCTGAGCAATTGTGCTGTTCCATCTTGTGCATAAATATGAGGAAAAATGTTTTAAACTCACTGCATTTTCAACTTTGTAAGGTGTGACAAAAGAATGTAATGAACATGATATAGTTGCTCTATATTGTACTTATTTAATGCCTTTTATCAGAGAACCTCAAAGCCACTAACACCTATTAAGGCCTTAACATGTTCGCACACTTTTGACATACTGTTTTTCCTCAGTTTACATATGGAAGTAAAGAAATTGTCCAAAGTTATTTGCTCCTGTTACATGTCTTACCCTGGATAGTAGCAGATACCAAAATAGAACCATCCCTGGCCTAAAACCATTAGCCCAGGCTCTCTTCACGAACACCGAAAGGCAGGGAGAAAAAACAATTTTATTGGTATGCCACTTCAAACAAAATATTGCCTGATGTAGGAGATTTAGTTTATATCTATAGTTCTACCCACTTTCATACAATGTGCTCCTCAATAAGCCCCACGAAATATTTCTTGTAAATCCATTTTGCAATTTCTCAGCCTTTTCCTTCACGTGAGAAAAGCTTCCTTTCAGCTACTACATTCTTTGATAAAAGCTGCTTCTCTTCAGTTTTAATAATCTAGGAAAATAATGTAACAAAATATGTGAAAGGCTTTACCTCATTTGTCATCTTTAGACTTCTCAGGGATCAAACTGAACTGAATTAGTATTCCTTCTTGCAGCCACAAAACTCAAAATGACTTTGTGCTGCTACTTTACAGCCATCAAAGTCTATTTGGCTGAACATGAAACACCTAAATTTATAAGCTGTCCATCTCCCTATCTAATGGATGCGCACAAAGCATTCATTTATACCTGCTTTGGGACATAAATAATTAAAAAAAAAACCCCACTGACTGAACAGATTCTTCAAGCACAGCAGTCTGCAATGAAAAGTTGCTCACTAGACTGAAAGACTTCCCTGACAGGACTCAACAACAGAGCCATAAAATGAACCTCAGCGGCTTGACGCTGAGCAGCGCTGGCACGCCAGGAGGCAGGCAGCTGCCTTGCAAATCGGCATCTCAAGACCCCGGGTCCCACCTGCCCTCCTCTATCAGCAGCCCTGGGATGACAGAAACGATTTGGCACAGCACTGGCTCCCTGCCCATCTATTATAGGAAAAGCATTCCCTAATATAAATACCATTAAGTGCTGATCCCACTAGTATCGCTCTATGATATGTCCAGTTGAAGCAATTAGTTTGCTTGTATATGTTAAAAAGAAATTTCTGCAATTCTGTATCTAAAAATGAAATCTTTACTTATTGGTATTAGCTATTCATATTTACTGTTCTTGAGAGTTACCCATTCTTGAGTCTTTATTATATTTACATTTTATATAAACTCTCTCAGCAGCAAACATTTACCAGGCCTACCCAACTGTATTCGTTGCCTATCATCGACTTCCTAGTGCAACCAGATATGTAAACATCTTTCTAAAATGATGAAACCTTCCATTACTTACATGCACTATGGTTTATTTACTAATTCTTGCAATGTTTTCAAGAAAACAGAGCGAAGACTGCACAGAGTCTCAGATTTCAGGATTTTGCAAGGCCAGTATTTACAGTGACCTGTCCAGCAGTTCACAGAATTTTACCTACTAATTATTGTACTGAAGGAAATTATTTTTCCCTATAGCATGACTGTTGCTAAGCTCAAAAAATAGTGACTGAACTACAGCACTTGTTTTAGAAAAACACTGAATCTCAGCTTGAATGTATTATTTACTTTGTAATCTATTCTGATAGTTAAACAACACTGACTGCTAAAAGTTGCATCTCATTTCTAATTTGAACCTGAACTTTCAGCTTCAGAATCTTCTTACAGGTATGTTGGTGAGCCTGAAGAGTCTTTCTTCTACAACATATCATCTCATTAATTTCTCAACTTTTTCTCTGGTAAGAGGAAAATGGGCTCCTGAATAATTACAAGGCAGCTTTTTCAGCCCTCCAATCACTTCTGTAGCTGTTTTCTAAAGTCTTTCCCTATTTCAAGTGTCTTTAGTGTCACCACCAGAAACTGGCAAGACACAGGCAGTGTCTCTGCCCTACACCCACGCAGCAGTAGCACCTTTATGTCTCTTTTTAATACTCCTGTCCCTATACTTCCTCAAAGGACTCTCTTAGGCACCTTGCCGCAGAACTGGGCGAGGAGCTGTTTTCCAGCTGGAACTTAGGACAACTCCTGCACCAAGCGCCTGTACTAAGAACATGTACGGGGTAGGCAGATTGTGCTATGCTAGGCTAACTAGGTAACAGCCATTAGGAAGAGAGACTGCCCACAGCTAGAGAAAGTCCTAATTATACAAATACTTGTTGCAAGTGTATCAGTCACATTCAACTTGGGGAGATTTCCAAAGAGAAATGCAATTTGTGTATGTACCTTCCATCAAAATGCAGCTGGGATGTGGGACAGGAAAAAGGAAAAGGGAGTCCTCAACAGCATAGGAGAGCTCTGAATTTTTCCTCAGAATACCAAAATTTGTCATGAAGAGACCAGAAATGTAATTACTGATCCTGAAGCTGACTTTCCTCAAAACCTGCCTGTAGGAATTCTTGTATTGCTGAAGCTTGTTTCTTTTTAAACAGGTTAAATGCTGCCTATTTTTCCCCTATCGACAGGCATACTTATTCCTCCTTTATAACAACATTCTTCCAAGTTTTCCATAACAAACAACGCAAGAGAGATCTGAGACTTGTTCATGAAACTGCCACCTGCTATCTCAACAGGCAGCATGGAGGGGAGGTCAGCAAACTACAGTCCTCACTCCTGCCTTCTAGTGATCTTTGAATCCATTTCCATGGAAACAGAAGATGGATGCAAAAAGATAGGTTAAAGTTATCAAAATACATACAGAAAAATAATTCATTTTACATGATACACAGAGGAAATAAGTAGTTTGTTAATTGCATCTTCCAGATTAATTTCTGCTTCCATTGGGTCATGGCACAGCGAAGTGGTTTAAATCAAGGGATTTACAACACTTTAAATGAGTTTAATAAAGCTAAATACTTCAATATAGAATAAGCTTTAACTCAAAAGAGCTACCATTTTTCATTACTTTATAAAATCAGTTTAAAAATCAAATGTCTTACTACCATTCCTGGTAGAGAATCTTATTTAAATTTTACAAGAGCAATAAAAATGAACAACACATTTTTAAATATAACTTAAACCTTCAAACTTAAAAGTGTTCACTTAAATCCAAACCACACTGCTTTTCATGACAAAATTATATCCTTTTAGTGCAACAACATTGCTTTTTCTCCTTCCTTCCCTCCCTCCCTGCCACCAAAGGTGGCTTTGATTTCTACCACTGAATAGCTCCTCCATTAGTTGTATTCCACCGGAGAACATAATTTTTGAAGTGGAAGAGACTTGACTTGGGGTTGAACTATTGCTGGCAAAAATCTCATCTCATCATCGTCTCATCATTTGCATATCCCCAAAGTAGGATGACTAGAAAATGAAGTATGAAGTAATGTTTTTCAAATTTTCCCTGCAAATCAGCAGGTTCAGTAACTCAACTCTAGTTCCTCCACATTGAATCAAGCTGCACACAGTCCGGTCAACCCAGCAATTCAAACAACATTTGTTATCTTTTAGCAAATACCTGCTACTGACTATTTGCATTTCACAGGCTTTCCCGTAACTTCCAGTTATAGGAACAAACCTCAGGGTGACTTAAACTAACACTATCTCATTTCATGTTTCAGACCAAGACTGCACACAGGTCAGTCACCAGGTCTCTGCTGAGGTAACTTCTAACTCACAAAACCAGAACTTATGTCACTTAAAAAAAACTGCAACCATCTCCCTACGCTCCTTACCTGCATCATGGCTAGAGGGCTATTTTTAAAATGTCCTATACACATGCATTATCTTCTTTTTTAATGAAATAAAAATTACAAGAAAATTATTCACACAAAATATGCAGACTCTCTGCAACTGACCTGGCACATGACCTTAAAAAATGAACTTAAGGATATTTGGTGTAATTTATCAACTGAGAAGAATCCACTGCACTGGTACCTTTCATAACTTATAAAAGAATTTTAAAATAATTCATTCTTATAGAAGTATTATATTAGGAGTGGAAGACATATTTAGTTCTTTCCACGGCAAAGCCTGCATTCACTTTGTGGCTTTATAAACTTCAAAATTGTTGCACACAAGTAAAGCTCTTAAATAAATAAATAAAGCACCCTGAGAGTTTTTCTTACAGGATTACTTTGCACTGTAACTAGAATGGTACTTCTCCTTTGCTGCAATATTATGTTGTGGTACTAACTCAGAAGTTCAAACCATTTACATTTCTTTATTACCAGTAGCAATCTAAAAATTGCTGCCATCAGTAGTAAATCTACATGAAGGCACGCTCCTCCGGTGCATTTTATGCATAGCAATCGGTTCATAACACAGTCTTGTGTTGTTTAAAATTCAGTTTATTCTTCAATTACTCTACTAGTCCAACTCTAATTTATTACATTTTCTGGTACATTTGATTTTGGATATTATGATGTCCTGGCTCATGCCATTAGAGAGGAAACATAAAATGGTGAGGATGTCTAGGGACAGCTGAGAATGAGATAGCAACAGCCTGGAAAATTAAGACCAGCACTGTCTCTCTGTGCTCACAGCTAGACCTTTCCTGCATCATCTGACAGAATATCTCCAATACAGACTTGACCACTTCTTTCCATCTCCATCCCCTTCTTGCCGGAGCCCTTCCCGAGCCATCACCCGAACGGGAAGGCAGGGAAAAGGGCTTGAGGCATGGAGAGAGAAACTTTCGGAGCTTTCTTGTCACCTGCCTCTGCGTTCCCTCCCCAGCGAAGGCAGGTCTGACATTATTCCCTATGACAGATTCTGACAACTTCAAATATAAAAAACCCCCATGTGCCTGCACAGGCTGCACTGTCCCAAGAAATTCCATACAAGGCTTTGAAAAATTTATATTTCCATTCTTTTGTCTGTGTCACTTCAGAAAGCTTGAAGACAGCTCACCAAAACAATAACCAGACATGAACATTTCACAGTTAAACCCATGCAGCTGCCAGAACAGAAGATCCACGGGAGGTTGGCAGTATTGGAAAGAACTGGTAATGGGAAAAACCTCACTGGGCCCAACTCTTCACTAGTCACACTTTCCTTTGGAAAAAACAAACTAATTTTCCTTTATAGAACAAATAAAGTTTTCTCCTGGTTCTAAGTTGTCTTGCAGCTCAAGCAATATATTCAGTTCTTTCTGTACCTAATAACGAGGAAGGATTTTAACAACGATGTAGTTGTTGCAACTCTTATTACAGACATTTAAGAAGATCATGTCAAAACAATGCATAAAAACCCATGTAAAAATACTAAAACAACATGAGTCAGGTTGCAAGCTACTTAAAAAAATTAAGAAATGTCAGTTTTTAGACTACCAACCAATTGCCCACCCTTTTGAACCTATGTTAAAATACCACTGTTTATTATATGTTCAGAAACTATTTTCTCTAGCAGTGCAATCCCACGCAAATGACAGAACCAACAGGGAGTAGCATGAAGGTTGCACAAGATACTGAAGTACGGTATTTCCAATTTTAGGTTGCTTGATTTCACACCTAAAAAAGAATCCACTGAAGGCAAGTTATTGGTGCATGAGAGATACAGAGTATAATTTTAGCTTGTGAAGTCTGACGGAGTCACAGCAAATCAGATCAAGCCACATTTATTTGGGATGGTGCATGGACGGACTCCTCCCTCTTGTTACGCACTAACCAAAGCCCCAGCAAAATGGAGCAGTTAAACATTATAGAAGTGCCACTGTGAGGATGAGCCTTAGAAAATAGTTCCTCTCATTTTGGCGTACAGGTGTCAGAGAAACTTACCAAACTCTTAAAAGCAAATAACTTCAGCTCCAAACATTTTCTGTTCTGAATTCCATACACCCTTACACAATTTTCCTTTGTTTAAATTGCAAATCAACTCAGAGGATTAGCGTACCTGCTTTCATTGCAGTATGTTGGCAGCGAACCCTTGATTGAGACAGCACACTTGATTTCACTTCCCAATGTGAAGACAATAGTTAATAGCTTTAATATGAAAAATAATCCTTGTTAACTTATGTTAGTCAGCTTCATTTGCGGCACTGCTTCGAGAACGCAATGGAGACTGAAAGTATGCAGCAAGAAAAGTAAGATTTTATATATAAAAAGATTTGATAATCCCTCAGGAAACAAAGGAAGTACACAGATAATCATATTAAAGATTATAGTTGTTTTAAAACAACACATAATGTATTCTAAAATATCTGGGAAGAAAGACGGTAGTTTTAAAATCAAAACCTTGGGGGAAAATATTTTTCCCTCAAACAAAAACTAATTTGTTTAACTATATTAAATACTAATCCTCTTCAATTTGTGTTAAGGCACAGCATTTTTTCCATTCAAGAGTTTTATCAATATATTTAAATATAATTGTAAATATTTAAATAGACTTAAAATACAGTTCTAATAGCTGGTGAAATAATTTGTTATTCCACTTTTTTTGGTTGCTTCCATTTTATTTCAAATTCAAAGCAGGCTAACCAAGTCAGAAAACTAAATAAGCACAGAACTTAACCTCTGAATTACAGAACAATGTACCACATGATTTTAACAAAAGTAATCTGATGTCTGCCTTTTTATATGCATCTATTCATCAGCTGGAAAATTAAGAGAATTACTGATGCATTATCTTATAAAGGTTATTACTTTTCCATCACTTATTTACCATTTTCTAAATTTTTCTTGTGGTGGTTTATAACCATCCCCAAGAAAACCAACAATTTTTTCTTGACATTTTCTATAATCAATGTGGATGGTCAATGTATATTCATAGAGAACTTCTATTTAAACAACACGTTATTCAAACTCTTCACTGCCACAACTCTTGATAGCACCATAAAAATGAAGTTACTCTACAACTAACAAGTAAAAGCAAAAGCTACAGAATGAGCAGCAGTTAAGTTGGAAAAAATATTTTGGATCAGATTTCTATGACCTGTCTTTACATACTATATATCAACTTTACTCATCCATAAAAACGCTTAATATTAGAAATAAGCTTGGAAGGACTTCTCAGCCATTATGAATCACGTGGCAGATCACTGAAAATAAAGAAAGAGAGTGAAAATTTGTTGAAAGAAAAGATTAAGCACAGGGTTTGCTTTTTTCCTTTTTAAATTAATATTGTGTTTTTTATATATATATGCATATGTATAAACACACAGAGTGTATATATATATTACATTATATGCTATTTATACATATATAAAACAAATTTATGTTTTATTTATATATATAAATATATAAAGCAAGTTACAAGACAAGCAGAATGCTAACAAGACTTGTATGAGAAGCAAGTCAGCCCCAGCAAAGAAATCCCATAATTGGTGCCTTGCTATAATTGTATGACAACTGTACTGAATTTGGCTACGTTCCTGCAGCAGAGTGAGGCAGAAGGACGCTCGTGCCTATACAGAACCCCAAGAAATCACAGATGCAGATTACATCATGTAATCAAGCTATAGGGATGACTAAGTAGGATTCAACATGTGATACATCATCTAAAAAGGGCATATATGGAATAGCAACTATTTCTCATATGTATCAGTGCATTGTGCTGAAGTCTCTTCTTGCCCGTGTTTCAACTTAACCTGTTTAGCAAGTTTTAAAGTATACATTGCTTCACCTATAAACAAGGCTTTAGTACACACCACCTCTTTTAGCCTTGCCAAAGCCAATGTCACAGCTAAAACAGAAATCCTTCCTCTTTTACCCTTTGAGGCTAAAAATCACAGGCTGATGTTAACATTGGTGTGTCCTAACATCACTGGAGTTCTGTGAAACAGTTTGCCTTCAGTAAACTTGGGATTGTTATTTAAAGATGTAGGACAGCTGGTGTGAAGTCTGCATTGTTCTAATAATTTTTAGGAAGTACCATGTCAAGTTGCGTCCAAAAGTTCTTCATCAAATATCATCCACTTCATAATGGCATGACACTTAGTTATGAACATTTCCTGGCTTCACAACTTTTCAAAATATTTTTAGGAAAGATCACACTTTTATAGCATTTCTCCACTAGCATGGCACACATCTCTTAACGCAGAAGAAAGAACTGTAACAGTTTCATTTCACACTCCAGTAATCCAGAATTTTGAATTACTACTCACTTCAGCGTTAATTTTCCCATAGATTCTCTTTTTCTGCTTACATGACAAGACAGCTCAGGTCAAATGCACAGACAAGCTGTGCTGCTGATTCTCCTTTTTACAGCTACTGAATCACCTTCACTTTTGCTTCACTGGAAAGTTATTTTCCCTACAGTACGCATGAGAGCCACAGTCAATAGATAAGTCAGCAGCTATCAGTCAGGACACATTTCAGAGCGGAAAAAAACTCCCCACGACCAAAAATGCCAGTATTATTTATGCAGGATCATGCCCACACTGTAAAAATATACCAAGGCAGCTTGCTGCTGTACACGTGGTGAAGACTAATTCAGCTCATGTCATTTGCATCTATAGATAGACATATATCAGAAGCTATAGGATATTAAAGTATCAGCATTGAACAGACATGCTGAGCCATTCAGCAGATAGCAGGTACTGCATAGTGGTTATTTTGCCAGATTAAGTAAAATGATATCTTTTTTTTTTTTGGTGATTCTAAAACAAAACAAATTTGGTTGTTTGACACTATTTTTATGAAGCTTTAATGTACACATAGAGCTAACGTACACAACTTTATAAGACATTCAGATAAAATGTACAGACTCACGAGTACACAAGAATATCTGTGCTTTTTAGGTGCTGTGACCTAGATGAAATCAGCTTTACCTTCAGCACTTAAAAGGGATTAAAATAATTAAGAAGCAAACCTAAATTCTGAAGGCTTTCAATACTGAACAAATAGCATTTTATACAGCCTTAGTATGAGGCAGGAAACCCTGGGATTTTTAAAGCTTTAATCTTAATTAGAAGAAACAACAATAGCTTAGTTACAGACTAGTTGTAGAAACAGTCCTGTAATTGATGTATACTGATTTTTGATTAACATGAATTCAAGAAAAAGGCAAGATCTAGCACAAGAACACAGAACTATTTTACTAGCTCATCAAGATCTCCAGACTTGGTGGGCCTCATTAGTTTCCGTCAGTAACAATAAAAGGCTGAAAAAAACCATCTAGAACAAATAAAAAAATAATAATCAAGAGAGGAAAAAGGCTAGAGAGAAGGAAATTTTAATCAACCTGCGTGAGAAGAAGCTTGACTTGTTAGCTTAAAAAAGTTAATTTAAGTAACAATGCAGGCAGCCTCAAGGAGTGGAGGGAGCTTGCATGATAGCTACTGTGTACATATACTGTATTAAAGACAGTTAAAGTTACACGATCATAATGGACTATGGTTTATACCAAACTCTTTAAACATGACCAGAAAGTTTACACAACACATTAGGATCTGTCTATGTGGTTTTATGACATATCAATCAACTTTTCCTCACATTTATTTCAGTCTGACTCCAACTAAATTTTAAACAACTTAATGAAAAAAAAAAATCAACAGGAGAAAAATCAATGGTACGGGTTGGGGGGAACAGATCTATTAAAAAGATGTAATGCATTAACTTGGAATTAACAATAAGGCATCATCTGCCTGAAGTGGCAATAGCTGTTACTTTGATATCTCCAGTTTTGTAGAAGCCGCCTAACACAATACATATGTAAGTACCTAATTTGTTGCAGACATTCAGCACACCATCCATGAGGCGTGCATGGATATTAACATCTCCCATGCCCTCCCTGAAATGTCACTTACTCTGCTTGGGTAGGTGTAGGCTGACTCACGTATCGCAACCGTACAGTGACTCATCAGACTCTGTTCTCTGGATAGCAAAGTCATTGCCTTGTACACTGGGCAAAAGCAGACATAGAATGGATTTTAGATGTATTCTGCAAACAAATCATTACTGAAGGTGATGGAAGAACAAACTGCTTTGCAATCAAAACATGGTTATCTTAAGGGGATTGGGTGGGGGGGGGAGTTACAGNGGTTTTTTTTTTTTTTTGCTGGTGTAGCGTGTAGCAATGTCAATCAGGAGAATGATTTGGATGATGTCACTATATCAGCAGAAAACCCTAACAGAGGTTCTATTMTACTGTCATAAGAGTACATTTGCTGATAAAGTTCATTTAATTTGGGGACTGATGCAAGGTACACAGACAAAAGCACATTCACATTATGATAAAATACAATGCATCAAAAAAGCAGATTTATTGATACTAGCCAACCTTTTTTTAGATGAAGACCTCATTCAGCGATGCCAACCAAAATCTGATTGCCAGAAAAATCACAAAATGTCTAGATGCTGAAATGTCACTTGATGTATCGGGGGGGGGGGGAACATCACGCACTAGTTCTTTCAAAGTAAACACAGAATTCCTGTGGCAGAACACGATAGCTTATCCAAGCAGAATACAACATTCACTGAAAACTATTTCCATTAACTGGCTTCGCTATACAAGTTAGCTACACGTTACCTCGATCTGCTGGCTTTGCTGGAAGTATGTTTCCCTTAGGTCAAAAAGCTCTGCTGCCCCAGCGTTCTTTTCCTATATATGACCTCAGAGTTGGGATGAACACCCAGGCTGAAAAGATATGAGTTTAGAATCCTCTGACACTAACATTTTTCATAAAGGTATCCATGGATAAGAATATTGACTTGAATATTACTACAGTCAGTAATAAGTAACTGTGCTTATCCTGATTATTTTCTAGCCATAACAGTGACATCCTGACATATTCCACTGGGCTTGCGCAAGCTCTTAGGCGACAACTGTAAGAACACAAAATCGTGAGGTTACCTCGAGAGGGATAAGAAGGCACAGCCTATAACACATTTCCAAACCACTTCCACTGTAAAGAATTTATCAGTGCAAAAGTAGGTAGCTTGCCACTCACTTTTCCCCAATGTGCTGAAGAATATTTGACACCACCACACCATCCCAGGAAACGTAACCCAAAAGCCCTGCTTTGCCTTTCTACAACTACTGTTTTTCTCCCTTCTCCCAGCTACAGATTTGTTCTCCTTTAATGCATACCACTTACACTTGTGTTTCACTCCTAGAAACATTTTGGTAGGAACAAGATAAATAAATCATATTTCCTTTTCCTTCATGACATGAAACTGCTTATAACTACCATTTACAATATTTTAAAACAGTATCTGTTTATATACTGGATATATTCCTCAGTCAAACTGAATTTTGCTCTACAGCCAAGGGTTCTACTTATAAATTCTGTATACTACATGAACTAATACCTAAGCATTAGCAAATCCCTGCAATGAGATATAACAACACATTCCTCTCTACAGAATGAAGGAAAAACAGCTAGACAAAATGCAATGTCTACCACTCCACCCCAAAGTAAACCAATGCTATTTTTCTAGACTGTCAGGCAAAAATTAACTTATAAATAATATTACTCTAGCACATTTATAACCTCCCAATTCCCTTATCACCTGATTTGGTCTGTTTTGCTGAGACAACAGCAAGAAAATTCTAGACATTCTTAACAAACTACCACAAATACAGAGCAACATTACAATTTGCTTACTTAAAACAAAAAAGAGGCTGAAAACATTAAGCCGAGCTACTGCAAAATTCCACTTTCTAAATAAAAATACTTTCTATTGATGAGTAACTGCAGAAGTGTAAAATATAATTTAAAATCTTGCATGTTCAAAAGTTACCTGATTTTATATCAAACAACTGCCTACTTACACAGACTTTTGTTTTTACCATGTAATGCATTGCTCATCATAAGACTCATGGATTAGAAACCTCCCCTCTCTTCCTAGCCCAAATACCAAAACACAAACTGTCCTAAGTTATTTGGGAAACTAATATTCATTGAAATAAACATCTAAGAAAATGCAAACTTTATTTAAGTAAATTCATATGATCAAAAATACTTCCAAAAATGAAAGGCATGTCTGTACTATTGCAAAGCACAATTTAAGTATGAAGTCAGTTTATCTACAGTACTCCTACCATCTGTAAGGGAAGGAGACCCATGGCACAGCTGGGAGTATTTTCTTACACATCAGTAGATTAACCAACCCTCACTGTCAAACCAGAAGTCATTACCTATATGATGTCATGCAAAAGACAAAAACAATCAGGATCAAAATGTGGCAGGTTTATCCCCCAAACTTGCAAACATAAATCCTGGCCCTGAAAACATTTACCCACAGGCTGCACATCAAGCCTAAGAATAAACCCACTAATTTCACAAGAAATATGTGAACATTCAAAATTTAACATATGCACAAATGCCTACAGAACTGGGGCCACCAAAAGCACACACTACAACATTATTGTTTTTTATTGCTCTCTAGACATCATGACCTAACAATTACATAATTAAATAATGACATTTAAAGGATTTTCATCTTTAAAAGGCATTATGATTTCTAAACAACAAACTCCAATGACCTAATAAAGCAATTAAGAAGCGTGCAATTCAATGATGTCACTTTAAATTGCTTTTGCAAACTAAATCAACAACGAATTTTCAAAGATCAAAGACAAACCAGTGACTATACCAAATAGATTTCCTGTGTCCTCTGGTGCCTTGTACACCAGGGAGCATTTTCATTCTGAGTGAAAGCTGTTTTCTTATTAGTTACAGCTCTTAATATCTAATAGCTCTTTAAACAAGCAGCATCTTTCTGATTTAAGAAATTAATTTATATTAATCCAATGTCTAATATACAATATCACTTTAAAAAAGAAATGTGCAAGGATATGATGTAAGCCTCACTTCTCCTTCACAGTGGTTTTCAACCATATTTAAAGCATTTTTTACGAGAAAGATGGGATTACAAAAATCCTGTGAGAGGATATTTTGAAGTATTTTCAGTAGACAGTTTTAACTGGAAGCTAATAATCTTCTGCTGTTTTTTCGTGACACTGGCCCATAATCATATTCCGAGATTCACAGGCAAAGCCTTAAAACAAAACAAAGTTTCACTGAGGTCACCAAGGCTTCCATGAGAGCCGACTCCACGCACATGCAAAAGGTTGCAATATCAAAGCCAGCATTTTTCTAATTATATATGATATGTTAATTTAAAAAACAAGCCTTGTAAAACCTAACTGTTCAAGGGAACAAAACTTTTTCACCCAGTCACCAGCTTGCACTCCTCTTGCAAAGTTTCATTCCTAAATTGTAGCTTAATGTCTAAACAAATTAAAAGGAAAAAAAAAAGTTAAAGACCTGCATTAGGAAGTCATGTTGCTTGTGCAAACCTCAGACCTGAGTCTAAGGCCCTGGGTTATCTGTTGCTGAAGTCACTAAGGCAGAGCTAAGGGTCAGTAGGGTAAAAATTCATTATAGAAAACTCCAATTTAAAAAATTGATGTGTAGGGGGGCTTTTATGTTTATCGAGAGATTTTAGAATTTTAATAATACAGAAGTTTTGAAATAGTGTTCTTTGCAGTTTCCCAAATTCGGGGTTTATCATTTCATGCAGCACTGTGTTTAAGGAAGAGAAGATTCCTCCCTCAGTGAGCTGCTGCAATTAAAAAAGTAAATGCTAGAAGGGCCCTATTAAGTCTTATGGTTCTAGAAAGTGCGCTTATATACCTTGTTTCCACTCTGAGAAAATTTGTTTTAATAAAGTCACGGCAGCATATGGTACTAACATGTTTATTTTCCAAGTGGGCAGGGACATTAACTGAAACCATCTGATGCTCCTTCTTAAGCCTCCTTGATCTGCTGCTGGCTTGTAGCTTAGAATAAAACATCGTGAAGCCAAAAGCAATTGGGGAGTAAAAAATCGGGCAATCAAATTGTTTATTTAATGAGAGCCCGACTCAGAATAGTTTTTCTTTTGAACAAAAGCTCAAATGCACTTACAATTTAAAATTTATTCCCAGAGACTATCAAAGATACCCCAAAGCTAATCCGTAACAGATATATTTACTTTGTATGCAAGGACAAAAATAAACCCACAATATCATGTAATTAAAAGAGGAATTAGATGAAGCTCAGAAGTACTTAATAGTGGCTTTCTAGGGAAGTAAACAATCAGATGCTATGCATTAGGAACATGGTAGGAAGAGTCACAAGGGACTGTCATATTTGTCACCACCACATCCAGAACAACTGTTTTCTCACTTAGCTGACTGAATGCTAGTATCTTGTCAAGAGCAAGAAGAATTTTGAGCTACGCCTCATTCAAGTTTAGAAGACACTAGGTTTTAAGTTTTTAAGCCGCATTTCCAGCGATTAGAGGCAACGAAGGGGGAACAGGAGAGCCTGTGCCGGAGCCCCGATGACCAGATGCAGCGTTTCGCGACAGCGGTCAGTCACACGCGCCCGCGGAGACCCGACACGCAGCTGCGATGCGCCGCGGCGCCGCCGCCGCTGTAAAGCCGCAGCCCGCAGCCAGCCCCGCACGGGGCTGTGCGCGCAGCTGCGCGTCCCTCCTCCCACGCGCGAGGGATTTGACTCCTTTCCTAGTTTTTCTTTCGGAAAAATAAACAAGCCAATGCGCGAACACAGCGGGCTGGCGGCGGCGCAGGGCAGCACCCCAACGGGCGAACGAGACCCCCCGCCCCGGCGCGCGGCCCCCGCCCGCCCCGGAC
>NW_020450374.1:607312-614343 GCF_003343035.1 Apteryx rowi | reverse complement strand
AACCCACCACCACAGTTAAGCTTGAGTGAGCTTTTTGAGTGAGCAAAATTATCAATTTTTCAGTGTTAGTGATGTACCACTTGACCAGCTGTTTAAATGACCCTGTTCCTTGTATTATGGCAAAACAGTTGCAGTCGTTTTATCAAAAAAAAAAAAAAAAAAATTGCTCCTGCCTTGTGTTTCGTTTGCATGAGCTGATTTCTTTTACTGTGCATGCTGAGCTATGGTGTTCCCAAGCAAACGCTGTGGATCAAAATGCAGATCTCTGTATCTGAATATTCAGTCCTAGCAGGCCTCTCTTACTCTTGTTGTACTTTAAGTATTTATATCACAGGTAGATTTCTTTTTATTTATAACAATTCTATTTATTGTGGGTTTGTCTGGAAAAAATGATTAATGTGGTGGGGTTTTTGACGTGGTTGCTTGAGCTCAGCTGTACTTTTCTAGCAACTAGAAAACTTACAGGGCAGCAGTGAGGCTTTCTGAACTGTTTTCCTGGTTCTCCCCCTTAACTTTAAGAAACTGTGTTTGAAACTGTAGATAATAACTCGTTTCTCTCACTGTTTATATCTAGCAAGTATTTTAAATGAGACAAATGTAATGGGGTGGTGGAAGGGATAGAGAGCATAAAGCTTTTTAAGAGGCCTTTAATTCCTGTAAGATACTTCTGCTCTCAGATCATCAGTTTAGAAATTAAAGCTTCTTTCTAGATATGCATGAATATTACTTTTATGACTGGTATTCTAAACTTATGCCTTTCTTTCTAATCATAGCAAATCTAAACTTTGTCACAGCTCCTTCCAGGTTCTGCTTCTCTTCCGGCCACTGCTGAGGCGCCAGGGGCTTGTGGCTTTCCAGGGAGTTTGGGCTATAGCTGGTTACACCCTGGTTACAAGTGATTGCTCCAGAGTCTCTTTCTGACTCTTTCCTTTCCACAAACCAGATTCAAAGTTTTGCCCTGCCTTTCACTTCAAGCTGATGCCAAATTTGCTATTCCTGTTCCATGGCAGTGAGGAAGAAACTGTGTATTTCTTACCAGAGGATGCACAGAAGCGTTTAACTGTCCCATACCTTGAATCCATGCTACATGTTTAATCAGCTCCTTACATATTATATGTACAATATAGTGCACTTGTTGGTTACCATTTCCTGTCCTGGATCTATCTTACACTTCTTCATTAGCTAATTACTTTTTCATACTCTCAGTATTCATAAAAACTCTTTTTGTTAGTAGTGCCCTGACTTCAGTTCTTGCTGTGTACATTTAGATGTCATATTTGGGCATTTCCTAACATGCTTCTCTATACAATACCCAAGAGTATAGTGTTGGTCTTTATTTATCCTTTGGATTACAGGCATGACTCGTTAGTCCCGCTTCCAGCTACCTAGTGATCACACTTGTGTTATGTCAGATGCACAGCTATGGTAGTTAGGTCTCATAATTTTTGGCCCTTTATAATATTGCTGTGGCCTACGAATAATGCCATTTTTCTTCTGCAGCCACAGTGTAACTACGTTAGGTAGATTTTTAATGTTTCAAAAATACTTTTATTTGGAATATTTTTCATCATCTTTCTCTGAATTTAGTCTTATCACAATGCACAAGCCTTCAATAACAATGTAAGGCTTTTTGTATGCATATTTTTGTTTAACATTAAAAAAAAGTTTATAACTACTTTTATACAGTTTTTTTCAGGTCTAAAGTGAATTTTGTGTCCCAGACTTCCAAACAACGATTTATTGAGAGAAGCCAGTTGTCCCAGTTTTTTGTGACCATCTAAAGAGAGATCTCTCCATTCTGCTTGTTCTGTTTTGCCCCTACTAATAGATATTCTTGCTTTTGTTCTTCAGTTTTACTGTGTCTGACTCTCACTTGATCTTGTGTTTGATGTTTTCCTCACTTTCACAGAAAGTGGTAGTCGCTACCAAAGCTGAATGTTAAATTGTGTTACCATGTGACTGTTGCATGCTCTGGGGTTTAAAACCCTAAAAGCTGTAAATACCTCAGGTGTGTAAAATATTAAGCAACATTCTGTTAATATAGAATTCATGGTAAGATGTATATGATCCAAGAGAAAGCAGAAAAAAAAAAAGGTTAGAAATCAGCTACTGAGAACTGTTTATCTTGTGTTTCTCCCTACAAGCAGGTGTACTTGCTTTTCCTACTTAATTCCTATTAAATGTCCTTTGGGGTACGATAGAGGTCACCATTTTCATCCTTATCCAAATAGTTCCTTCCCAACTGTCTTCATGAATCTGTGTTTTCAAAGCACCGAAAATATGTGATTTCTCTGGCAATAGGAAGTGGCTTTGATATACTGTGTGTCCAAAGTCTTCCATAATTAATTCTGTCTCTCAACAGCTATGGATATTTCACAGCCTTAAATATCATACCCTATTAGAACTGCCTACCAAGCTTGCTTGAAGCATTATGTGCTTGAAAATAAGCATCTCTTAAGGAGATAATGTTCTGTAACAGCGGATAATATTGTTGACAATCAGTAGTCTTGTATTTTTGCTGTGCAGAAGTCACAATTATAGTTTCCAACAAGTAAGTTTTATGCCTTGGAGAAATTAGTTAATAGCTCTTACTATTCTTTTTATTGTTTTTAAGTTAAAATCTAACTGTCATGTTACTTAATTCAGTATGTAATTCTTTCCCATAGTAGTGTCAAAAAAGTGATTTGCAAGCTAAAATCATTGTTTGAAATTTTGTGGTATCCTCACTATTCAAGCTGTTGAGAATATCAGCATGGAAATGTGCTGAAAACAGGCTTTTCTAAATAAAGTAAGAATCCTGGCCTAGGAAGAATTAGAGCATGAGCATGCCTGATGTGGAGTGTTTTTGCCTTTGAACAAACCATAGGAAGTCTGAGGCAAATTTGTGCCTTGTTTTATTCTTGTTCTTAGTTGTGGCCTAGGCTTTATTTTTGACATCCCTTTTCATCAGTGTTTGTAATAAATGTGCTCAGGTAGGACAAATTAAAGCATAGGAGTCAATTGTACAAACACCGGCCTTCAGTGTCATTCCTCTGTTGTAGCAGGTGTCTTCAGTCCTTTGCTTCATGGAAGGTCTTGATATCTGATTTTTCAGAGGTAATCAAAACGCCAGTGGCCACTTCAACTTCAGGTCCTCTGCGCACTCAGAAATAGTGTACATAGCGTAGAAGTACTTTGAGAAAATTGATGGAGAAACTGGCTGTTCTTCCTGGGCCTGTAGCTAGCTCTCAGGACCTAGAGTACTTCAGAAAGTAGGTTTAAGCATTCAGTAATTTCAGAGATCACTGCAGCTCAGTAACCTAATTTTTCAGGTTGAACGTTAATGGGCAATCAGTTACTAATGCCATGAAGGTCTTTGTAGAAGATCTGTTTGATAAAATGTTCTCTTATTCTGGGAGATGTTGTATGAAATTGTATCTGAATATTGTCCTCCTGCTCCCAGATCTGTGCATTTCAGTAGCTGATTGTGTGCGGTGAAGTAATTCCAGTAAATACATTGCCAGTATAGTTCTCTTTGGGATCCTTAATGAGATGATGGCGTAGGTGAAGGTGGCAGTGCCGTCTATAATTAAAAGCATCCTGTCTTCTCTATAATGATATGCTGTTCTCATTGCCTGTAATTTTACGTATACCTGTTCGTTACCAGTTGTTAATTTTTCAATCTTTATTTTTGGTCATCTTCAGCAAAACAATGAAGACCTTTTCCTGAATGAGGAATAGAAAACATATATGATTTTACTTGACTTTGCAGCCTTTAACATTCTCCCATTCTTTGGGCACGTGCATTTGTGATACCAGTTGTTAGAGTTTACACAATGGGTGTTTTGCTCATAACCTTAGAATATAGAATAAAAGTCTGATCCCTAAGAAATATGAATAGGCTTTGGACCATACTTTCTTGCAAAGATAAAAACAACCATATTTATACCTTAATGTTAGTGTAATTCTTTAGGGAAGTCTGATTGTTCAAAAAGAATTGCCACAGCAAGCTTTTGAGTGCTGCTTGCTATTCTTGTTATAAGAGATGCTAGAATGATGACAGTGTCCCCCATCTTCCCCCCCCCAACCTTCTTTGGAAGTAGTTGATTAATTGCTGCAATTAATGTTACCTGTAGGTCCCTCTGTGTTTAGTGTCTTCTCATGTGAAAATTGTGTGCTATGTTTCCTTTGCTTATATTGCTGCTATTGGAGTTGAATCTAGCAGCTGCAGGAATGCTTGTATTGTAACCACAAATAAGAAAGACAAAACCACAAAAAAGAAGACAGCTAGGAATGCTGAGTCCCAAGAGCCCTTTAAAAGCAAATATAAAAACTTTGTTTGAACATCTATAAGGCTTTTGACTTACTTGTGTAGAAAATATAAGTTCAGTGAGTGGACACACATTACTTCAAAGATGATCTTGAGCATTTTTCCCCTTGGTCTTTATGCCACTCAGTTGACTGTCTGTGCAAGTAAGAAGGGCTTTGTAGAAGATGCAGTGATTAAAAATAGTGTTAAAAGATAAATGTTAGGAAAATTAATGTTGGATAAGAAGGGAAGATCTCAACTCATAAGGCTGTAAAGATGGGTGCCAAGTCAGTCTGATCTGTGGTATAATCAATGCAAAATAAGTATGTTTCTCCTACTTTATGGCTTATCATTTTTGCATAAGTTAATAGAATTGGTGTCACCATATTAATATGTTCTGATGCTCCACTAAAACTGAACTGCCGCTGTTTAAAATACATATATTTGTTTTAGGAGTGCTTCGTAGCTCAAATGCTTTGGGTAATGATTTAATTATAAAAATAATGACAAATATGTTGGCTTTTAATCTGCCTCCTATTTGGATTTCTTAAAACCAAATGACAAAGTTTAGTAACTACTGTAATAAAAGTATTTAGTTTTTCTTCCTCTTTCTTTCCATTCCCCTGACATTTCTGTTTTGAAGGCTCAGGATCATGCTTTTTCCAAAAGTCACATCTTCCTGCTGTGCTCACTATAAGCTAGCTCAGGTTGCTCAAATAGCAAATTCTGGGTCTGGATAAAAAGTGAATTTTGCCTTAATTTCACTGTGTATGACACCTGTATTTGTAAAATCTTTCCCCTTCCTGCAGCAGATCCTGTTTCTTACACTTTTTATGGTCTTGGGGAATAGCTGCCCCACGTACCCAACTGTTCCTGCCTGAGAAGGCAGCAGTACCTGACCAAATTGTGAAAGCTGGAGTTGGCACATTGCTACCTGCTAAACTGACCTCAATTAAAAAGAAGGGCTGGGGGAGGGGAAGAGATTTGTTCTAGATGCAAATGACAACCAAATAACTAGTAGAGATGACAACTTACATGTGCAAATATTCAGTTTTCATGAATGGTTGTGACTACTGGATATGCAAAATGTCCTTGCAATTGTATGTAGACTTAAAAAAAAACCAAAAAAAGCAACAACAAAAAAAGCAACAACAAAAAAAACAAAACTAATACCTATAACCTGGCTGTTACTAAGATTGTACTGATAACCTCATGTAAGAGAGAGACTCTTGTGATGAAACCTATAACCAATCAGCCATTAATAGATTAGTGAATAGAAGTGTTACAATAATTTTTCTGTAGTGCTTTCCTCTACTATTGTTTCTATGGAAGTCATAGACATCTTCTGCGAAGTCCGTCAAAAGCACAGTATCAACCAGAAAAGTTATAATTTGTGAGTATTTGCATACCTGTCTGGCATAAATCTCAGCTTTTTCTGGAAGGGATAGTTTCCCTTTGGGACAAAGAAATACGTATTTATAAGTTGATCACGGATTATTTGTATGTTGTTTGAGAACTTGTGACTGATTCTGAAGGCTTAGTTAGGAATCTTTTGATGATAACTTCCTGATACAGGTGATAGAGGAGCCAACGAGGAGAGGTGTGCTGCTGGACCTCCTACTTACAAACAAGGAAGGGCTGATTGGAGATGTGAAGGTTGGGAGACACCTTTGATGCAGTGACCATGAGATGGTGGAGTTCAGGATCCTGTGAGAAGGGAGCAGGGCAAAAAGTAGGATCACAACCTTGGACTTGAGGAGAGCAAATTTGGCCTCTTCAGAGACCTGCCTGGAAGAATTCCATGGGATAGGGGAAGGAAGGAAAAAGGGTCCAAGACAGCTGGTTAGTGTTCAAGGATCACTTTCTCCAAGCTCAAGAACAGTGCATCCCAATGAGCAAGAACTCAAGCAAAGGGGGCAGGAGACCTGCATGGATGAACAAGGAGCTCCTGGCAAAACTCAAACAGAAGGTGGAAGTAGGGTCAGATAACCTGGAAGGAATATAGGGATGTTGTCCGAGTATGTAGGGATGAGACTAGGAAGGCCAAGGCCAATTTGGAGTTTAATCTGGCAAGGGATGTCAAGGACAACAAGAAGGGCTTCTTCAAATACATCAGTAACAAAAGGAAGACTAGGGAAAATGTGGGCCCACTGCTGAATGGGGCAGGGGCCCTGGTGATGAATGATACAGAGAAGGCAGAGATACTGAATGCATTTTTTGCTTCAGTCTTTACTGCTCAGGCCAGCCCTCAGGAATCCCAGACCCTGGAGACCAGGGAGAAAGTGGAGAAAGGAAGACTTTCCTTTGGCCAAGGAGGATCAGGTTAGGGATCGCTTAAGGACACTTGACACCCACAAGTCCATGGGCCCTGATGGGATACACCCACGAGTGCTGAGGGAGCTGGCAAATATCATTGCTAGGCCACTCTCAATCATCTTTGAAAGGTCATGGTGGTCAGGAGAGGTGCCTGAGGACTGGAAGAAAGCCAATGTCACTCCAGTTTTCAAAAAGGGCAAGAAGGAGGACCCAAGGAACTACAAGCTAGTCAGCCTCACCTCCATCCCTGGAAAGGTGATGGAGCAGCTCATCCTGGAAGCCATCTCCAAGCATGTGGAAGAAAAGAAGGTGATCAGGAGTAGTCAGCATGGCTTCACCAAGGGGAAATCATGCTTAACCAATCTGATAGCCTTCTCTGATGGAATGACTGGCTGGGTAGATGAGGGGAGAGCAGTGGATGTTGTCT
>NW_020450374.1:542241-606737 GCF_003343035.1 Apteryx rowi | reverse complement strand
AGGGAGGTGATCCTCCCCCTCTACTCAGCCCTGGTGAGGCCACACCTGGAGTACTGTGTCCAGTTCTGGGCTCCCCAGTACAAGAGGGATGTGGCACTACTGGAGCAAGTCCAGCGAAGGGCTATGAAGATGATTAGGGGACTGGAGCATCTCTCTTATGAGGAGAGGCTGAGAGAGCTGTGACTGTTCAGCCTGGAGAAGAAAAGTCTGAGGGGGAATCTTATCAATGCATATAAATATCTGAAGGGAGGATGTAAATAGGATGGGACCAGACTCTTTTCATTGGTGCCAGCGATAGGATGAGAGGCAACGGGCACAGGAAGCTCTGTCTGAATATGAGGARAAGCTATTGTGAGGGTGACAGAGCACTGGAACAGGTTGCCCAGAGAGGCTGTGGAGTCTCCATCCTTGGAGATGTTCAAAAGCTGTCTGGACAGGGTCCTGGGCAACGTGCTCTAGGTGACCCTGCTGGAGTAGAGGGGTTGGACCAGATGATCTCCAGAGGTCCCTTCCAATGTCAACCATCTGTGATTTTGTGATTCTCCAGCTAAAATGTTGCTTGCTGGAAATAGTTACAAAGTGATGAAGCAGTTCCATGATACATGTCTGTCAGTATCAAATCTGAAAACTGTATTCATGCAAAACTGAAAAGTAATTGTACAAAAAGTAGCTATACCTGGATGTGTATTATAATTGGACTCATTTAGCACTGATTTGTTTTCCATTACCAAGGAAAAACAAGAAGTGCCCAAAGGCAGTGCAGACAGAGAAAAAACTGTATCACCAGCTGATCTTAACAAATGGAAGTATCCCTGATCACTAATGTTCAGGGAGCCTGTAAAGGCTTATGTTAAAACCATAACAAGCTGAAGAAGGCTAGGTGTTGACTGACAGATATAAGCTGCTGTGTATCTGCATAAAGCCTTCTCATTAGCTACTGAAGGAATTTCTGAGCTATTTATCTTCATTCTCTATTATGCACAAGCCATGTATGTATTTAAAGCTAAAATTCCTCGTGTTTTGCTTGCAGACTTCAATAATCTAAATGGTAATAAACCACTGTGTTGAATGTTTACAGCCCAGCATGGCAGTTGCATGTGAAGATCTAGCAAGTTAAATTTGTTGGTTTTTCTTCTCAGACCTGCTTCTGTTACTAGATAATGACTCTTGACTTCTCTAGTCTCAAACTTGGATTGACACCAGAATTAGTACTCCAGCTTTTTTTTTTTTCTTTTAATCTGTTATGGCAAAGCAGCAAAGTCCTGGTATGCTGATAATCCCACAGCAATGCGATGGGACGTGGCTTCCTTACAGCCTGAGTTGAAATCTGTTGGCCATTACCTTTTTGCACAGTCTACAAACACACTGTATTGTCAAGATGATGATTGTCTTGTTGTATAGTCTGCACAGCGATTGTCATCCTGCCATATCATAGCTAGGAGAGCTAAACAATAACTTTCCTTTTTTATTAGCTCCTCCCTTCAGTTATTCAAGCCTGCCTGTTATCCATGTCACTGTTCTTAATGCTTAACTTCACGCGCTGTGTCTTGCAGTCAGGTGCGTAGCTTTCCTCTTCTGTCTTGTAGTTCTCACTGGTTGACATGTATACTTGCTTACAGTTCACCAACCAAACTCTTTGCTTATGCATTCAATTTATATAATAAATGACTTGCATTATGCATTTATTCATTTTCCCATTAGCTTCAAGCATGTACTGAAGAACAGTTACTTAAGTTTCACCGGTGATTGAAATTAATTAGTGAAAAGAACTTGAAGACAGTGCAGGAATTTTGCATAATTTACACTCTCAGATGACTCTTTATGTGAGCATAGTTATTTAATTGCTTTAGTGTTAGCCTGGCCAGTTTGTTCTGGAAGGTAATATTAAACTAAAGGTCACACAGTCATTCTGGGTGACAGTGGATCACAGTCACACAGGTGACCTCTTTTCTTCCACTGTTACATCAAAACTAGTACAGTTTAACAACTGGTAGTTGCAGTAATAGAAATTATATTGTCAACTATATTCTTGCTATTTTACTAGTGTTGTTTAACTGGGCTCAAAATAGAAGAACAAGAACCTAAATGAAGTGATAGCAGGGAAGAGCAGTCCCAAGATGAAGTGACAGGGACTGTGCTTTTCAGTGCAGTCTACCAGTTTTGCATGCTTTATTTCTACTCTTCAGCTGAAATTAGTATTGTTATTGTTTATTTGCAACATCTTTAATTTCTTTTAATATGTTAATTTTTTTATGATCTTGGTATATAAAAGTATGAATTATGTTAATATGAAAGTCAAGTTGATTTTAGTAGCTTCTTTCTTCCCCGAAATGAATTAAGCAATAAACTTCCCACTTTGTTTACATAACTGCATAGCATGGCAAGTTCTCATTTTCCTTAAGTGGTAACCTTTTTCCTCCCTTTATATTTAGGAAAGCTGTAGAAGAGTTGCTTAAAGAGGCAAAACGTGGCCGAACCCGAGCTGAAACAATGGGAGCTATGGGATGGTAAGTCAGCATGTAAATGAGCACAGAACTTACTATATTTTCTTAATATGAGTGCCAAGAGGAAATGAACGCTAAAATCCGGGTATTTGTTTGGGCAAAAATATGATTCTAGATAGGTAAGAAAGAAGTTGAAGAAAATTCTGCCAGCATAGAATTGCTTGACTAAATATATTGAAGGCAAAGCAATTGGAGAACTGGGAGTAACTTTTGTAATAGTATTTCCTTATAGTAGGTGAAACTGCAAATTTTAGACTGCAACCTTACAGAACTTTAGCAATATTAGGTAGCTTCAATGTGCATGTACTTACTTACATGCTGGCCACCTATTACGGGGTTGGATTCTGTTTAGATTAAAAAAATTAATAGCATAACACAGAAACAAATCCCCTAAAACAATAATGTAATAATAATAAATTTCCTTTAGCAGTGCATTCATGTGTAAATTGCAGCCAAAAATGAACTTAAAGTGTAATCCAGTTTTGGAAGAAGGTATTTTTTAAGACTGAAAAAAACCCTATAATCCAGGGGCTAATCTGTTTAGCGAGTGGGAAAAGAATCATAATACTGAGATTTTATGT
Source organism: Apteryx rowi (assembly GCF_003343035.1). Taxonomy (NCBI): domain Eukaryota; kingdom Metazoa; phylum Chordata; class Aves; order Apterygiformes; family Apterygidae; genus Apteryx; species Apteryx rowi. The sequence continues at coordinate 603,652 of NW_020450374.1, read as the reverse complement.
GAAATACAGTGTTAATTTTAATGCAATATTTCAGTTTTTAGAGCTAGATTATCATGGAATGTAATGCGTATTATTGTAGTTAGAGAAATTACAACATGCTGAGAGGATTCACTTGTCTTAAACTGGTGTAGATGACTTTGATAAGAAGCTATCTGATCTAGGGATGTTCACACAAGCGTAGCATGCCAGTTGACTGTGTTAAACCCATTTATAGATAAGGTCTGGCTTCCTCCACTGACACTATTAAAAGATAAGCCTGTGCTTAATGAAGTTCTCAACCAATTTCTCAGCTATGTTTGTTTTAAAGTAGCTCCAAAGAGATGAGAATAGTGTCTTGCTTCAGAAGGTTAATCTTTTTATGTTTTCTAAACATGTTTTATATTTTTGTGCATTTTATCCAGTATTTCTGCTAGGCATGTGATTTATACCATTTATGCTAAAATAGTTGAATTGGTTTAATCCCCTAATGCGGTTACAGCTATACTGACATAGCATGCTTTTACCCTGTGAGCTTTGTCAAATGGTGAGGTAAACCAATACAGATCAATGAGTACCATGAGGTGCAGTATGCATCCATTTACTGTGAATTTGCAAGTTAATCCCAGGCGCAGAGACTGAAGATACCTGTCAGGAGATAACCAAGCACCTCAGAATCCTGTGCAATGCTGTTGCTTCCACTTGTGCAATATGGAATACCTACCCATATTTGTAGTAGTGTGTACAGGCTTCTGCTCTCAGCTGTTTTTTATTCCATGTCTGCATGAGCATGGTGGGTCACCCTTAAGCAATTGTGATTACCAGCTCAGGGTTACATGGAGTTTACTAACACCTGGTGCCCAAGACCTGCCAGAAGAGGAGATAGCCGAGGATGACTTGTTTTTGGAACAGCTTCAGATTCTGTTACAGTGAAATAATGGCTTGTTAGGCCAGAGGTTATGTTAAAGATGTAGGAGAGAAGAGGATTGTCCAGAAGGCTTCAAGTTGAGGAAGGCTGTTGACATGGGGATTGGTGTGAAGATATCCTGAACTGAGAAGTAAGGAAGTAAGCATACTTTTAAATGTGGAGGAATATGAGAATAGCTGTACGGAGTCAAATGAAAGATCCATCGCTGCAGTGCTCTGTCTTTATCTGGCAAATAGCCAATGCTTACGAACTGGAGTAAGAATGGTACAAGTATGCAGCAGTACTTCTTCAAGATAATATTCGGGCTTCTGGCAGTCTGCACCTCAGGATATTCTGCACCAGAGATGATATTTTTTCATTTGATGCCTTTCCAGGGATTTTTCTTCTCTAAGTTTGTCCACAGAGAGATGAATGGTTTTAATCTCATCTGTCACAAGTCTGCTGCCATAGAGTTTGGCATAGGTTAGTATACAGCTGGTGTGTGTGGCCATAGGGAGGGTATAAAGTCCATCATAGGCAGTTTCCCAGTAAGTCTCTGGTGTCTAGTTCTGCAAGCATGAGGCAGATCACCAGTGGGAAGCTGCCACTGCTCTCAACAATTTAAAGAAACTTATTAAATATTTTTGGTGCCTGATTGTGGTGTTCTGATCCCTCTGAACTGGCCCAGCAATTAAATATTGCATATATATGTGGGAGATTAGAATACCGATAAAGTATTTGGAAGAAAACTTACTGTGCTCATTGAGTATCAGCCTGCAGCAAAATAACATCAGATGTAAGTAGTGCTACGGTAAATCCTGAAGGGCTTCAGAGATTTGATTCAGGGCTGACCTGTAACCTTGCAGCTGTAAACTGCTGAGAGAAAGGTAGCAGCTGTTTTGAACTTTGTGGATACCAAATGAAGCATGCAGAAAAGTTTGTTTATCAAAATGTATACTAGGAGATGAAATCCAGGAAATCATGAATGGGTAGAAGCAAACAGGCAAGGACATCACCAATGTGACCAAAGCACAGTCTTAACAGGTAAAGCACAAAGCCTGCTTTCCTTGCCAAACTCAAAATGCTTACAGCTGTGTTTCATGAGGACACCTGGGGTTCCCCCAGCTGTTTGTCAGAGGGCACGTATGGTCCTGGAGAAGAGATGCACAAACCCTGGGGACATCCAGGGCAAGGCCATCAATCCTGCATTGGTGCTGGATAGTTGAAGCAACTCATCTTACGAAGAAAAGATCTGTTCTGCTGTCTCCTTTTGGGTAAGAAGAAGCAGAGACTGCTACTGCTTATGCTCTGCTGATTCCAGTTTATGTTGCCCTCCAGCAGCTGTTAGATACGGGAAATTCACTTCTGGAGTCAGCAGGATTTGACAGGAATGAGTTAAAGGGAGGTGCGTGGGGCAGAGGCATTCACAGGGAACTCTTTTTGCATGCCGTTACAAAGGATAGCTTGGAGATTCCTGGTTTTGATGGCAGCATTGAGGGCAGCAACACTTTAGCAAGCTTCTGCACGCTCTTCTGGGACTGCCTTATGATTCATGCCACTGCTCCATTACTGTCCACAGTGATTATTTCTCCATAGCTCAAGTGCACTGCCTGAAGAAGTTCCCCAAGTGCCCTTACCTAACCTTTTGCTGCCACCTCATGTGAGATGAGGTGCCATCTGTGAGTAAGCTGCCATCTGAACTTGAGTTGCAAGTACCAAAGCTAGCATAGTCAATTGTGTCATGGAAAAAAATGTACCAAATAGTCATCCTTCAACCCACAGCTTCTGATACAAAGACTCAGCCTTGAAATATAGGACACTATTGCTGGTATCTCTTCCAGTTTGGAAATATTTTGCTAATGTTACCTTGTCTCACAAGCTTGCAGTGGTTGGCATGGACAGGTGCTGCAACCTATAGGGATCAGATGGCAGTAGAAGAAAGGCTTGTCTTGAGCAGGGAGATTGGTGGTGATATCATGCAAGAGCTTATGCAGGAAGGGAGGTTATCTGGGATTCTCTGGACACAGAGCATCTCTCAATATTGCCAATGGGCTGCATGAGCTCTTGGCTAGTTAAGAGTCCTGGCTCACTGGCCTCCATGCTCTCAGGACTTCTTAGATTGGTGGTATCTAGGTCCATGACAAATTCATCCAAGAAATACTGAATATTGGTATTTGCAGATCTCACATTACTGGCTCTTGTGCGTTGATTTGTTCCTCAGATGTTCTTAAGATCCTTATTCTTAGCACTGCAGTATTTCTAGTTCCTGGAGTCATCCATCCTTATACACTCTATGACCACAGTGTTTCTTGTCTGGGGTCTCCTACCTCCTTATGGTACCATATAGTGTAAATCCTGCCACTGAGGTGTCTGATTTGAGCTTTTGTGATTTGTGGAGTTAATCATGAGCAAGAAAATGTGTGAGAGAAGGGGAAGGAAGGATCCTCTTTGAAGCTGTCTTCATCCCTGAAACGTTATGCAAAAGAGAACAGAATCTTTCTGTAACTTAAGTTTGATCTATGCTATTGTGATTCTGGAATTTTTGAGATGAGAAAAGAGGTCAGAGCAGCTGTCTAGAAGTTACCACTTGAAGAGCCAGTTGGATCCAAGATGAGAAGTTGTAGACAAATGGAGTTAGAACATTTGAAACTGTTATATAAGTTTATCTTTGATTCATCAGAGAACATTGAACGGAGATGGAGTAAAGATATAGGATATCTGGGGACCTGCACTGTGTGGTCTTAGGTAGAATCAAGCTACAAGCTCAGATTTCCTGTAGTGGTTTTGTCAGTCCTATGGGTGTAATTCATAGGCTTCCTTGTAGCAGTAGAGCTGTGCCCCTATTAAGGGATTCTGCTTTATTTGAGGAAGGCAGTTAAAATGCCCCAGAAGCTACTCTGTAGACAAGTTCTAGAGACTATAATTTTTTTCTGCAATGTACAGGTTTGGTCTTTGAAGATCCTCCTAGCAAATGAGCTAAGGCTGAACTTAGTCTTTTGTGCTTGCACTGAAAGTTCACCTAAAATAAAATATGGAAAACGGTATTTTTGGATAGTTTGTTCAACTGTGCATTGTAAGAGTAGATGAAGTTGCAAAAAGATGATGAACATTAGAAACATTAAATTATTTTTAATCCTATTTCTTATAAAGCACTCCTAAAATTGCTTTCATGCCTATAGATAGATTCTGTTCGATACCAAATCTGTTTATCAGAAGTACTGCAGAATAAATACAGGCAAAAAAAGCTTAGAGGCAAAAAGCTTTGAGAACACCAGAACTCCTTCACCTTATTGCATCTTGTCTGTGATTGAATGGATGTTGCATGACTATGCAGAAACACTGGAATGTAATTCTGCTAAATCTTTTCACTTGAATGTAAAGAGGAGGAGAAGCAGGGTATAGACAGAGGTTGCAAAGTAGATAAGTTAAAAGCTTATGATTAGAGCACAGATGCTAGCAAAGTCCTGCCAGCTGTATGTAGCTGCCAGACAATGTGTTAGGAGCTTGCGGGGTCCTTCCAGGAATCCTCTTTTGTGAGATCCCTTATGAAAGGACGGTAACTTAGATTAGCTGCTGTGGCAAAACAAGCTCTGGTAAAAAAAACAACCTCCAGCTGCTGGTTTTTGTCTTCAGTTGCTCTTATTTCCTGTAAAATGCCCTTTTTTCATGGCAGTTTGGGAGAGTCAGAAATGTACTTGTAAGTTCATGCATAGTAAACCCTGTTATTTACTAGAAACATCTGATTTACTCTGTATGCCAAGGCTGATGGTGCCAAGGATGTTTGATATGTACAGCTACACATCAGAGGAAAGACCATGGTTCATGGCCCTGTGCTCTAGCATCTTAATCAGAGTCTGTCTGTTTTACTAATAAGAAATTGCTTCTGTGCTGAACTACAGTGCACTTGATGCCAGGTACTGGCTGGAAAGCAAGATGGTTCATTTGCACAGAACTTGGCTTGAAACTTCAGAAGTGGGAGTAAGACTCGATTTATGCTTACAAGAATGGATATGATTTTTTTTTTCTTGTTCATAATGTGAAATTGTCACTTCTCCTTTTGGGAGAGGTGACTTGTTTTAGGAGTGTGTGATGTTTTATGTGTAAAAACACCTTGTCTTAGCTTATCAGAACATGCAAATAAAAAAAAAAACAAACAAGCATGCCCTTGATTGAATACATTGCTACAAAACTGGAGTCAGTTTTGTAAACTAGGCTGCTTTAGAATTGTAGGCTTGCACACATTCTTTGCTCATCTCTGCAGTCTCTGCTTCAAGCACACTTGAGTTTGAAGCTTTGCAGTTCTTTTAACAGTTCTTTTAAAAGTAATTTTTTTAATAAAATTCTTTTTTTTTTTTTTTTGGTCTTTATCTATTTTGTGGAACTGTTTGCTAGTCAGCAGTACTGTGTTCCACCTTGCAGAGGCTGAACTTGCCTCCCAGTCCTTCAGAACTTACGTTGAAGACAAAGCTGTCGGTGAGTTGAGCCCTGCAGGATCAGACCTACAGCACGCCACAGGCTTGCCTTAGGCGAGATGAACTGTGGAAGTATCCTACAGTTTTCTCACCATTGGAAATGCTGGCAAAGGTATCAGTGAGTTTATACAGTTCACTTTTAATCTTCACAGTTACTTATATACCATGTTCATAATGTAAACATTATGGACTTGTGTGTGTGCATTGTAACATATATGTATACTCATATCTCTTCAAAATTTAAAGGCACAATTTGCTTCATTGAAGTCTGAGGTCAGTAAAACTAAGGTTTGATGCTTCTCTTCAGTGCTATAACTTATTGCTGCTCCATGAAAGCCCAGTGGCTCATTTTACCACTGCGTGATAGTGAATTGATGGCATCTTTTAGCTGACTCTGAAGCCTTGAATTCCTCAGCAGTTCTCACTATTGCACAGGCAGCATTCATAGTGCCAAAAAGAAATAAATTTTTCAGCAAGGCGGATTTATTTTGGGCAGATTGTCTCATCCTGATGGTATATTTATTAGTGCTTAATTGTTACATTAACCTAAGAAAAAGCAAGAAGAAATGGACAAATGTGAAATAGTTGAAGTTCTCATCTGGATACAGTCAAGAAAAAACTGCCCTCATATTGATAGGGTGTGTGAGATACAACAGTTTAATGCGGGCCTAAGTCACAGGGGATTTAAATGCTGTCTCTTCTGTGTTATGCTTTTGAATGTCACCTGTGCCATGGCATACTGATCACCATGTTCATAGCTGATGTGGCTTGAAATGGAAACCCTATTCTACTGAATAACTGTTAACCACATATTTTCATCAGTAATAGGATTAATGCATAAATATTGCTACACTAGTGTACAAAACAACTGTACTTGTATATGTATAGATCTAGATTTATTTATTTTTTTAACTGGGACTTGAGCATAACAATATAGATTCACATGCAGAAAGGTATAAAATAAGTTTTCAAAACTCTAAAACTAGTTATCCTGTGGAAATCTGTCAAGAAATATGTAGTGGAAAAAAAACAGCGTGACCATTCAATGTATCTTTTTGAAATGACTTGCATAATTGATCTTGTAATAAATCCTCAAAGAAATTATCGGCAATACTTAACAATGAGAGCTGAAGCAAACACCATGTCCACTTGAAAGTCATGAAGTATGCAAAATAATCAGACATGATCTTAGTTCCCATTTTCCTGTTGTTCTACAATTTGATACCTCTGATTATTCAGAGGTAACAAAGGTTTTAATCATCAGGGTGTAGTTTCTACATTTATACGAAATTTTCTAGTAGAATAGATAATCCTAACATTGCACTGTTAGGATTCATTGACTCCATAGCTGATTCAGTAAGATCAAATGTGATCTCCAACATTTCTGCTTTTTTAGAGTAATCCATTAAGTTCTCTACTGGCATGCAAACTCTAAAAATATTTGTGAATGCAACACCACAGTACTTCCCACCATAAACAAAGTCTTCAGAATGATTTCTACTTACTGGCGGAAAAAGTTCTAACTTGGATTTGCTCACTTCATTCTTTAAGAGATGACAAATGGGGAATAAGGAGTGTACAATTGTTACCAACAAGATAAATGAAGTATAAAATACTTGTTTACTAAAACCAGCTGATAAATTATGTGCAAAAGTGTTAAGCTGACAGAAGAGAAGTCAGAAACAATGGATGAGAAGCTGAATGAGGGAAAGGGCTGGAGAAGTATCCTATCTATTTAAGAAAATGAAACTAAATATTTTCCTTGGTAGACAGTTGCCAAATGTAAGTTAAATTTGATATGCCTCGTGCGTCTGTTTTATTGCTGTAACTACTTAGGTTCTTTGTGCAAAAGTATCTTTTATTTTCTAAATATCTCAGTTCATTAAATAATGCTGACTATAGTAGATGATCTTGTAAACCATTCCTACTTGACTTAAAATGTATTATTAAATGTCTGATTCCTGAATAGCTAAGTTAAGCATTGACAAACTTAAAATGTGTTTGTTGTCTCACAAGGGTACATTAAACATTAGCCTTGCCTCATGTGCTTCCCCCTGCACACACTGCCTTGTGAAAAATTTTGTGGATTTTCACTCTATTAAAGTAAAATAATTTTTTATCATATCGAGTAAGATAATAGGAGAATGGGGACAACCTTGAGCATATCTTTCTGTACTGAGAGTTCACACTAGGTGGCATGCAAGGAAAGCCAAAAGCACAAACCTATCTTAAAATTATTGAAGTTAAACTTTCAGACTTGTTTCAGATATTTTTGTTGTGTCTTCTGATTACTTTTAAATGTCTTTACAGGTTGAAATGTCCTCTTGCTGGTGCAAATAAAAGGTTTCTTATTAATACCATCAAAAACACATTACCCTCTCAAAAAGAACAAGACCAAGGACATGAGCCTAAGGAAGTCAGTAAGGAGCCTGATCCAAACAAAAGCAGGAAGGAAGAAAAACCAAAGAAACGCCGAATTCATCCATACACACCCAGCTTTCAATCCAGAAGGAGAGTCAGCTACTCTCCTCCTAGGCACCGAAACAGGACCCAGCAGAAAAAGGATAAGTATGAAAAGCAATCAAGCAAACGATGAGGAAAGTGATGAGTACATGTTGTTACAAGCCAAGAATGCCATTAAATGTTGGACTGCAGGGATGTTTCAGTTTTTCAGACAGAGATGCCATTCAAAATTGATTTTTGAACGGAGAATTGCTTTTGTGAGAAGTAATCTTGAGGTAGTTTTATAAGACATTTCTTCAGGACCTTTAAGAGAAAAGTAAAGTGCAGCATAAATCTTTCAGTTGTTTTAGAACAGACATTCCCTTCCCTTTGCTCCTTTCCTCCCTCTCCTTCTGATTAAGTGTAGGGTCTTGGTAATGGAGCTTGATACATTGACACTGTCTGATACAATTTCTTTAGTCACTTCACCCTTCAAGAAATAAATTTAAATTAAGCAGAAGTCTATTTATTGTGTAAAGTTGGCAGAACTTCTTTGCTGCTAAATCAGTAAAGTTTTGCTTTTTTGGGTTAGTTTAGTTTTCCAGAATCTAAAAGAAGGGAGAATTGGTCAATACCTGGCCATGCACATACATTTTGTGTAGTATAGAAGAATTTGGGTTCTTTAGACAGTATGAGAAGTACAGATTTAAAATGGGCAACACTGGCTTTACCTCCCTGGAGGAATTCCCAGGAAATACTGATTCTGCTTGTTATTGTATTAATCACAAACCTGTCATAGATAATAATAAACTTTACCCCTAAAAAGCCATAACTGCAATAATTGTCTCTGTTTAGACTTCCCTCTGTAAGGAAGTAGTTTGAACAGTTTATTGTCATGGTGCTTTCAAAACAAACCTTGAAGACAAAATTATCTGGTCTCTATCCACAGCTATGAAGTTTCTAAGTAGATGTGTAATACTAGAAATGCAGAGAAGATACTTAAAAACAGTCAAATGCTCACTTCCCAAGTCTATGTGACAATATTGTAGTGGTGCAATTCTTAAACTTGTGACTTTGAGCATGTATAATTATGTATCAGCATATTCTATGTCTTTTTTCTGTTTGTGTTACAATGACTTCTATGTGAAATATTTTGTATTTCAGTATCCTCAGAACTAATTGTTTTGAACATAGATTTCAGTTTTTGAGTTTAAGTGTGTTGACAATAAAATCTGATGTGTTAAAGTGCTTTGTGGAATTTATACTTTTAATGGGTTTCTTATTAAGCTGAAACGGGTGAATGTCATCTAACAGAAAGGAGGATCAGTGTTTCAAGGTCGTTCAGTGTTGTGTCAGAGCAAAGAGTGCCACCTATAGGTTAATCTACACCTTGTCTTGTTATACTTGTCTCTTGGAAAGATCATGTTAACCAGGTGAAGGAGAGACCGAAGCGGAGATCTGCTGTGACTGAGTTTTGATCTAGTAGCAGGAATTACTCTTCTCAATACTGGGAAGGCAGTTAAACTGGTGTAGAKGCCACCAGTGACTGTTAGGGTCGTTGTATCCATCAAAGTGGGATACTTTTAAATTTCCACAGAAAATCTGTAGCTAGTTTCTCTGTTATCTGCAGGGACCATAACACTATAGCAGAAGTTGTCCTAGCCTTTCAAAAAAACTTCCGTTGATCTAAGTAGGAGCAAAGGAAAAGTAGTATCTTTGGAGAATCTAGGATTAGTGAGATTTTGAGAAAAACATCCAGGCATCTGTCTTTGGTTTAAATAATCAGGCTTTGTTTCCAGACTTTGTTCTTTATTTTGCTGGACACCGCTCGTTTCCTCCTTAATACTTCCCTTTGAAGGACACCATCTATAATGGTGTACCAGCTAGCCTCTACTGCAATGGTGATGCTGGATATATGTGGCTTTGCAGCAGAGAATTCCCCTCACCATTGCTCAGGATTGGGGCTGGAGATGTTCCCCAGGCCAGGTGCCCATGAACTCTTACCAGTGTGGCTTGTGGTGGTAATACGATTTTCTGAGAGCTTTCCACACCCAGACCTACTGACACACCTTTAGGATAGATAGGTGCTGCTGTTGATTTTTCATTAATTTAAGGCAGGCTTTTTGGTTAGAGTATGCTTTCAAAATCGGTCTGGTTCATTGATGGACAATGCTTCCGTGCTAGAAATGCTGAACTGGAGAACCTGGAATGACCAAAAACGGATAACTGGAGAAAGTTTGTCTTCATCAGTGGTGGTAGGTTCAGATGTAATTCCATTTTTTTTCTGACTTAGAGAACATATCTGTATTATTAGACTTTTGTTGTTTGATATCATATTTCATAATGTCTTCCATAAGGGCATATAATGAAAACTAACTATGCTGTTCAATAACTATTCTTAAATCAAGGCAAATCTTTACCCATTTTTAATGATTAAAAAATGCTGTATAAAGCCAGGTTTGTATTTAAAACTGCTGCTGTTGCACAACACCATCACAATTATAAGGTATCTTAAAGATAGGATTTAATCCCTGAAACTTGGATTTGAGCATGTCTTTCAAAATACATTATTATTTTCTGTAGCTCTAAATGCTTGATATTCATAGAAATGCCCAGTCCTTTAAAAAGAAATTATGTATTCTTGGTCTCAACTTCCTGTAGTAGTGCGTTTCAGCCTAGTTACTCAGAAAGGAGGGGAATGCACCTTATGTTAATATTACTACAGTAATACTGCAAAGGTGTTTCTTGTTCAACTGTGACCTGTTAAAGTTGTCTTTAAAGTTGGTATTGCTCTTGCCATAGCTGCAAGAACCTTTTCATTACATTTCTTTATTGTTATGTTGGACAGAAATCCTACAGAATGTCTGTTTTCATCAAGCTAATATTGAATGTAGATCACAAAACAATGTAAAAGAGGAAGAGAAAACACTTTATAATTAGATTTTACAGAATATTTTTATTAGCTTTGACCATATATTTGTTCTAGAAAGGATTTAAAATCTAAGTCAGGGATATAATTATGTGCAGTTCTTCTCACATTCATTGTACAGCCTCTTCTCTTTTGTAAATCCAATTTGAGTTATTTACAATGAATCATAAAAGCCATGAACTTCCAAGAAAAGCCTAACAGATTTGATGTATAACAAGACTTAAAGGGGAAAAAAACCACCCTGTTTTTCAGACTGATCCAAATTTATTTCACAGAAGTTTTTTGAGGTGCAGTTGTAATAGCGTTCCTTAGTGATTATGAAATATCTACTGAAAACTACTTAACAAAGAAGATGTAAATGTTTTTAGATCAATGGAATAATGTAGCAGGAGGGGGCGGCTTTTTCTGCACAAATAGGACTGGTTTTTGTGTTTTGTCTGCAAGTTGATCACTGAGAAGCATGTTTCTTCTTCTGCCCTATCAGAGTTCTCATTAATAATTATGTGTTTTCAGTTAATTAAACTGGCACAACACAAAAGCAGACTTACTTTGAATAAGTAGCAAGAAAACATTTGGATTGCATTTGGAGGATTTATTCATTTTATCAGTAGAGTAACTGATCCACCAAATCTTTATTCATGTGAGTGATCTTTGCACTTGCAAATAATCCTGTTGTAGCTCACAACCTATGAATGAAACTATCTTTTCTGCATTAATATGCACAGTCTTTCTTTTATTTACTATGGACTATTTCCTATTGACAGTCAAAGAGGGCATAGCTCTGATCAAAAAAAATTGCCTTCAAAATTTTGCAAAATATATAATACACTCATTTTTAAACTTCTAGATAAAATAGAAGAGGAAAAAAATTCAACTACTTTTATGCCAGAATATTTACCAGCCTCTCTGTCTTTCAAATGACCACTACTGATGTATCTTCCTTTCTTATTTGTTCATATATCAGTTCAGTATTGCTTAGACTCTACATTTATCAAAGATGTATTTAGTAACTCTCAGGTGCTAACCCTGCACCTTATGAAATGTTCCTGGAAGGCTGCATCTGGATGGAATCTCAAAGACTTGAAGCTTCCCCTTTGCACAACCACACTCAGCCTTTCTTTAGTAAAGGAAAGCATGAAGAATATGCTATTCTTTGCAGAAAATTGCTGTGCATGCAGTATTTGCCCCTGCCCCAAATGATGAGTCTTGCATTATGACTGGAATGCCAAGCCAAATACTTTGACTAAGGAACAGCGCAAATTCTTTGTACCTCTCCTGAGAGCATCCTCTATGTTTTATATTAAGATAGCTCCAGAACCAGTGCATAGAGCTAACTGCAAAACTGTGGTGTGGGAAGTGGCACGGTGCTGTGGAAAGGGGAATGCAGTCCCCTGTAATGTTGGCATAGACCTCTGGAGATATGAGTTCAGTTCCCTCATCTACAGCTTGTCAGATCTTAGGCACGTTTTTATGTTTCTCTGGATATGTACCTCAAGAAATAGGTTCTGCAGTATCATAAGCTCTGTAAACTGTATTTCTCACCCGCCTTCTGTCCTCCTGGCTGCTTTGCAGATAGCCATCAGATCACCGATATGACCGTGTTTGGTGTGTGATACATCACAAGTTTGTGCAGCCCTGTGTCCTCCAGACCAGTGGGGCATCATGGCTGTGAGTCTGACTGTAGATGTGGGCATGCCAGGGCCACTGTGGGTTTGGCAGTGAGCAGCACAGGTTTTGGACCTCCTCTATAAGTAGGGATGTGAGTGTGTGGCTGTATGAATATGCAAGATAGATACTTAGGGACGCTTTGAGAAAATCACTAACCCTAAACTTCATTTCAAAACCATCAGGCATTCTGCGTCACTCAGGAAGCACCACTGCAGAGGTGTTCCTGCAGGCTGGAGTACGGCAACAGACTCTTGTGCACTGCCTTTTTCAGTGTTGTTGCAGGCTGGGACGTAATTACAGAAAGAGCATGCTATACTGATATAACAGGTCGGTGACAAAGGCAAAAATCACTATAATCAAAGCTGTGTCAGAAAGCGATGATAATAGTATCTTTAATAGTGTGTATGAGGAAAGGCTATCCAGACTACAGTAGAAAAGTGGTGTAACAGGATTTAACCAGATTCTAAGGCTGCAAGTACAAACCCAAAGCACACACAGACCTGCTAGAGAGCAGGAAGGTGATCCTGCTGCTGCCTCCCTCCTTCCCACTCACCCATGCCAGTTCAGCTTTATATGGGAAGATCCTTGGTTATTACATCCCACCCAGGCCATGTTGTCTTGGGTGCCAGGTGCAATACAATGGCAGGGGAAATGTTTTTCCTTGGTTTCTGATCCATCCTGATCAGTCTCAGATCTCCAAACTATACATGCGTTTGAAGTGAGGATCTGTGCCTCTGTGGATAGTGCGTCATTGCAGGTAGACTTTGTGCTGAGATGACAAAAGATCTTTATGGTTGTAAAGCTAAAGACACAAGCCCTAGAACTCCTTAGAGTTGACTCTGATGCTTGTCACCAGTATATGGTAATTAGAATAATGAAAGCTAATATATATAGTTATTCAGTTGATACTTTTAAATTATATGTTTAGCCAGTTTCGGTAAAGTTCATCTTCTGGAGATCCTTCCTTGGTTTGTGTCTGTGTAGTTGCAGCTCAAGCAGGTCGGCCCACAGCAGGACTCCAGCTTGCGAGAGTTAAATTTTATCATGGAGCATTTGAAAGAGGAGACCACGGTATGAAAGGGACAATGCAAGGATGTGGTCTGTTCGTTTGGGTGATTAGCAGCCAAGGTAGTCTCAGGCTGGTCTCACTTCTCACTCCTCCCAGTTGCGAGCACACCCATGCACCTCCAGCCATGCATGCCCTGGGTGCTGTTCGCTGGAAGGCCCAGCCAGGCCCTCTGTGCGTTCCTGGGGCAAGCGGAAGGACATAGTGAACAGCTGCAGGAAGTGCTGCAGCAGACGTATTATGTGAAGCTTAATATTAGTTGTGTAAACACAATGAAAATCTGTATTGGGTAATGTGGGTTGGCATTCCACTCAGTATTCTGTGTCTACTTAATTCTCCAGCTTTTTCTGGAGAGGAACTGCCTGTGTCTGTCAAAACATTTCCCAAAGGGATGAAAATTTGCCTGACACTAGTCATTCAAAAAGCCTCAGGGAGAGAAAAATGCCAGCAAACAGCTAATTCATAAGGAACAGCAACAAAGGACAGTTCATGGTAAGGAACTGTTGTTAAAGTGCAGTATTAAGAATACTAAGAAAGGAGTATAAGACATGAAGAAAAACAGGACTCAATAGTAGCTGTTGCTTTGTCATAATTCTGAATATTATATTCAAATTCAGTTTTCTTCCCTTAACATTTTAACAGACACATAGTAATAAAAAGAGCCAAATGGAAGATAAGCACAATAGTTGAAATGATCAATCTGGATGCCTAAAATTAAACTACTCTGTACATGGTAGACCCCTAAATTAAATCGTCCATCTTCATCTTAATCAAGCATGTTGCTAAAACATCAGAGAAGTTGTGTTTCTGGGATTTCATGGCTTTGCTGGTTCAGTTTCAAACTCCTCCAGGTAGTGCTTGGCTGCTTAGTGGCTGTCTGAATCCCTCCATATACCAGAAGGAACTTGCAAAGTCCTTAGAGCCCAGAAAATATTTTGTCTAGAAAAGAATTTGATTCTGAATGTTTTCTTCTTCTTTCTCTCCTGATACTGATTTACTAAGCCTGAGGATGCCTTCAGGAGAGGCAGATAGAGTTTCTCCTGGTCTGGCCTTGCTCCTTTCCTGAGGATTTTGGGAGAGCGTAGTGCAAGAAACTGGCTACCTGAAGGACGCCGTCATATCAAACACCTGAGACCATTCTGGTTAAGTAAATCGATGGGACTGTTGGGGAGGCCTGGGAGAAATGGATGGTACCGTATCTAACCCCTCATCTGGTATAAATCAGTGATGTACTGCAATCAGCAGAGCTGTTTGGGTTTGTACCAGTGGAGAACCTGTCTCTGTAGCCGTCTTGCAGCCGATGCATGGATCAGAAGGAGAGAAGTCAGAAGAGCTGCCTGGGACTCTGTCATCTGCAACTACTGGTAGCCCCCTCCTCTCCCATTTTTTCCCTCAGGACCACAATTTGCATACTCCTTCCCCCAGCAATCTTGACTACCCATCCAGCAATAGGATTTTGCCTGATGGGATGTACATCACCTTTGCTTGCAGATGGCGACCTCACTCCACCCCTGCCACCCTCACCACAAGAAAAGAGGCACCAATGTTCAAGGAATCACAAATTAAGGTGGTCAGGAACTGGGGGTAGGTGTCCATTCACTTCACAGCGCTTCCCACTTGATGGCTGAGTGCATGTTTGTGTATTGGCTTGCAACAACTTGTGGGGGGATGATAGTGGAAGACTTTTAACTGTTCAGTCCTGGGAACTTTAAATGCTCCCTTGTTTCATTATACCTCAGCAGAGATATTCAAGGCAAATACTCCCTGCACCAAAAGGGAAAGGAACTGCAGACGTGCCCTCCTCCAAGCTAGTTTGGTCAGTCAGAGCTTGTATTTTTCCCACCATATCACCAGGCTTGTATCTGGGGTGGCTGGTTAGAGAGGTACTGAAAGGTTTATATAGTATTTTGCAAATATGTGCAAGGAAGCTCAGCCCTTTGCTGGCCTAACCAGAAGCTGTTTGACTGCGTTAACGGGGTTAAACCAGCTCAGGCTTGGTTTTTACCAAAGTGCTGCTCTAACACACCTTCAGGTCTGCCCAGAGCCCATGCAGAGCTCGCTCTAGCCTTCCTGCAAAAGGCACTGTAGACCTGCATAAAATGTGCTGTGACATGCAACTCCTTGCAACGTCTGCCTGGAGAAAGGCCTGAGCCTCAGCCCCTCACGGAGAAATCCCTTCCTAAGGATGGCTCTGGGCCTGCTTCTTCAGCAGGTCCTGTTTGGGTTTGGATA
The DNA here is from genome assembly GCF_003343035.1 of Apteryx rowi. NCBI lineage: Eukaryota > Metazoa > Chordata > Aves > Apterygiformes > Apterygidae > Apteryx > Apteryx rowi. Next base: position 587,960 of record NW_020450374.1, on the reverse strand, counting down.
TGTGCAGGAATCTTCTCCTTGCAACAAGAAAAGGACCGGAGAGGCATAGCTCAACCTTTCCAAAGCAAGCATTGCTTCCTGTACAGTAGGAGTCCCACAGTCTGAGAAATTAGTTAAACTAACAATAAAAGTTGACAGGAATGAATCTTACCTAAACTTCATTTTTCTTTGCCTGGCGCAGATAATTTCTCTGACACCTCTGCTCTTGGGACAGACATGACAGACAGCCCCTATAGCACTCTCATTACTGGAGATTCACCTCCAGCCACTGCTGCCAACTTGCCCTCCTTTTTTACACTTTCAGCTCTTTAATAATTTTGTGTCTCTTTCAGACGAAGGCTCCAGCCTGGGAAAAATAAACCTGCCAGCCTGGCTAAAGCCAAACAGCACACAGCCCAATTAATAGCCTCCCCACTGTTCCTTTGGGAGGGCCGGCATTCTCGCCGCCTTTGTCTCGTTTCCTGTTTGCTTCCTCCACGCCGCTTCCTTTGCCTCGGCCCCGCGCAGCCGGGCAGAACGAGATCCAGCAGGTAAACTGAGGAAGGGCCATTGTTCTCCCATTCTTCGCACGCGGACCACTGCGATTTTAATTGCCCGATTGAGCTTCTTGTGGTCATACCTCCGTAAAGAGCGTGTTTTCTTTTTAATGTTGTTTCTTTACAATTAAAATACTTTTTTTCTGTGTGTGTGGATTAGGTAGCAGTAACACGTCTCAGTAATGACAGACCATGGGGTGGCTAGATAACAGTTTGTGTGCCGCGTGCTGGTTGCATCAGTTCAATGCAATTACTGCTGCCTTGTCTGGCGCTTACTGGCAGTCTTGCAAGAGCTAGGGGTGGATGGACAGTGCTGCTGCCACTTGTATGCGCTCCAGGAGGCCTCCAGAGCAAACACAGGTGCGTTGGAATAAGCAGTGTGAGGACCTGGCCCGTGCAGCAAGGGCAGGCTGGCGCCCGTTGCTCTCAGGAAGCATTATTTGGGAAACAGGTGCTGTCAAAAATGAGCAATRGCCGGGTCCTAGGGTGTTTGGTAGGTCTGTGAGCTCCACAGAGGGATGTCACTGCCAGCTCACCTGGCAGCGTGCAGCCAGCATCTGTCTCCCATTTCAGAGGATAGCAAACTGCTCCCCCAACACCCTGCACCAACTGTGACCCCCCCAAAGAGCTCCTTTGAGTGAGGGTGAAGCCCTCCCGATGCAGCTGGCAACCAGGCAAGTGCTGTGAAACAGCCATGGGGAAGTCCACAGTAGCCATCTCTATTCCCTGCCTCAGGTAGTACCAGCTTGTCCTGCTATGTCCCTGCTTATCCCGGCTTGCCATGACCTGTGTGCACACAGGGCCCCCCAGCTGCCCAGGCAATGCAGATTCATGCCTGGGGCCAGCACTGCAGTTACGTCTGCACTAATAAATAAAATAGGGCAGGACTGATCCCCCAGCCCAGGGCTGCCTGACGTGCCGCGGCTCACATCTGTGCGCCTGAACCCAAATCCCTCAGCTGTCCACAAGCAGAGCAGCCCCATCCAAGTGGCCCAGCGGGAGCAGCCTCTGGGGTATGCTCGGCCTGGGCACCAGCTGGGAGGGTATTAGCTGGCTGGGGCCAAAACCGTGCTAGGGGGTGTGCTTAAAAATTCAACGGTGGGAGCACAGACCTGGCCCTGTTTGGCTGACTAACATGGATAGAGCCAGGGCAGCCTGAAGAAAGACACTTTGTCTGTGTCTCTGTTCTTCTTGGGGAAAGGAGAGCAAAAGCAACAGCTTGGTTCTGCTGCTGTTGGGTGGGCTGGGCTGGGTGCAGCACAAGTTCTTCAGAACTTTATTTCTGCACCCAAAATAATACGGGTCCAGTCTTGGCTGACCTCCTTAAATGCTCTTCTAAGGCAAGTAATACAAGCATCAGTTGGATAGTGTTTATTTATTTAATTACTCTATTGGTGAAGAAATCTGTGGCCCCAGTTGAAGATGGTGCTGAGCAGATGAGATCGAGCTTGGTAGGTTTCCCTCATTAGGAATCCCCTGTGAACTTCTCCATTGACTAGTGTAAGGGTGAAGGTGCGGAGCCTTCAGCCCTCTGCTAATACCTGTCTCCTACAGCAGCATGCCTCTGGAGGTGAAAGAAGTGCCCTCCGACAAAGATTCCTCCGGACACGCAGTGGCTCTGCATCTGCTCTTGGAGATATTAACTAAAAATCTACTTTGAAGGGAGAGAACTTATTGGAAACAAAATATCTTTCCTGCCTTTCATTAGCAGGACTCTAGCTACAAATGCTTTCACCCTCCTCAAAAGATTTACAATTTGTGGAGGATTTGTATGTGAGGAGGGAGCTGGCGAGGGGAATACTGGTGAGAAGCTTAAAAGTGAATTGTTAGAACATATCTCCATCTCAGTGTTCAGTTTATAAAACAAATTCTTCAGGCAGGTGCTTGAATTCACAGTCTCTTTAGAGGGAATTTATCAGCCCCAGGAATATACTGGTTAAGAAAAAGAACTATCAACATCAGCTGCTAGTAGGGAAAAGCTAATCATCTAAACTTTACTGCAGGAGAGGTGCAGCTGTCAAAGCAATAAGGTAAATGAGTCTGAGACTGAAATGGTTTTTGCAGAAGAACTCTGCTCCCTGATAAATAGGAGAGATTGAACTATAGCACCATTCCACTATTCCTTGGTAATGCACCATTTTGGGGCTGACTGGGTGGTCTTAAGTCCATTGCCACAGTGGCTATATCGCTGATACCAATCAAGGCCCCGCAGCTGAGACCCTGAGTGACCTGCTTCAGCAGCTTTTTTCAAACCCCAATTCACTCATTTGTGTGGGATGCTTTTCTGCTACTTTATTTATGGGATTACATAAATGAGCCATTAAAAATGTAAATCTTCAGAACAGTTGAATAATAAAGATTTAAACAATAAGCTCAGGGCGGTACAGTACAGAAACTTCCCTGAACCAGCAGTACTGCACCATCGTGGCTATGGCAACAATAGAGGGTTAAGGGAAAGAGACAGCAAGGAGAAAAATAAAACGTCCCAGCATTGTTACAGTCATTGGCACCACAGAAAGATTAGGGTGGGTTTTTTTAAGAGTATTAGAACAATAATGAAGAYGTGCCATTATAGGCAACAAAGGAGACCATGCCATCCCTCACATAGTGCAGGTGTCAAAACAATCACACTCACACCACAGAACTGAGTTTAAGTGAAGTTTGTCCCACCTCGCTACAAAGCATTTAACCCCTCCCGGGCCAGAGCCAGCTAGAGAAATGCCATGGCTAGTGCAGACTATTTTGTCCTCTCTCTTATGCTTTTAGCTGTCTTGTCTGAGTGTCTTGCTTAAACAGGGGCAATGACGCTATGCATCGTATCCCTTATTGAGGATGAGGTGGCTACATGTTTTATTTTACTTTCATTGTGCTTATATCATGGAAAGTACCCGCCAACGCAATAATACAATGAAGCCTTTACTGAGGTTAAGTCCCACTGCAGCCTGCTGTCTGTGAAAGATAAAGCAGCAGAAGCAGCTTAGACTGCTATTTTGTCTTATGAATTTTGAGGTTAACAGAGCGGATCTTCCCTGTAATGGCTGTGTATTTTAGGTGTTGCTATTAATCTCCATAGGACCACTATAGCGAAAAAGATTGGGAATTCCCCTGGCGCTTTAGTCGCACACACCTTGAGGGCAAGACCTGAGCTGCTTCAGCGTCCTCCTTAGAAGAGGTTTCAGCACTCTGTGCACAGTTTTAAGAAATTTTTTCTAGATACCTAGTACTCTTTTGGGGGCAGAGTGTAGAGACATTCCTCCATAGCAAATTTGTAGATTTATATATGACATATTGTGTCAGTATTTCAAAGGTCACCACCCTCTGGATTGTAACATTTATAACTTATTTCTGAAGGCAACTGTATGCCCCTGTCATCCAAATTCATTGACTGTATGAAGGACAAGGCCTGGGCTCAGCTTCTGCTTCTGGCCAGTGAATCACTACTTGTTCACTGAAAAGAGGACAGCCACATCAATCCTGAACCATGTTTATAGGCTTGATAAACATAAAATATAAACATAAAAAGAGCTACTTTCAGAAAAAAATTGAATCTCTTGGTCCTGTAAAACTTACAAATTAACACCCACATGGAAAAAATCATGAAAATTTTTTTCAATTAACATACRTAAGCATGGTGTGACATGGCATGAAAATAAAGTCTTCTACAACAGTGGGCTTTCATGCATCACTATTTGACTGACTGTTAAAAATATTCTTATTTCAGAAGTATGGGATTTGGGAAGGATTCCCTGCTTACATCTGTGCAAATCCATAGACTTCAGCAGAGTTATTACAAATTCATTCTGGTGAAAATTAGAAGTGAAGCTGTTTTGTGGTCTCTTTTATCCTTAAAGTTCAACATTCTTTGTCAATTCTTTGTTGAGGAAAATGCACAGTAAAGATCAGAGCTGTGACTAGCCTGTGGTCTCAAAAGCTTCCAAAGTACTGCTCTACAAGACCACGCTTCCTTGGTCCTTCTAGTCCAAAGGTGTGCTCCTCATCTCCAGTGAACCTGAATGAATCTACTCAGTGCAGAGTATGTTTCAGATCTGCTGGTCACTCTAGGAATTTTTTTCATTAAAATATACTTTTGTTGGAAATATTTTGCAAAGACATCAAAATTCCAAAGAAGCTGGAAAAGGGCCCATAATTAATATACCCCCTGTTTGCTTCAGGGAGATATTGGAATATAAAGTTTAACCTTTTCAGTCTGAAAGCAGAAGCTTCATGGAAAACAGACACTTAAGAAGATCAGCCACTCCATGATCCTAATGTATGCGACTTTATTTTCTTAATTGTACATCAGCGTAAATAATTTGTTTGGGGGAGGAAAAAAGGCTGCTCCTTCAATAAATGGGACTGGAGGCATTTTTCTAGAGTCTTACCTAGAAACTCAGTGTGAACAATGATCTTAATCCTCATTCTGGTTCTTAGCAGCCGAACTTTTAAGTGTCTGCTGAGAGTAACAGGGGGCCACAGGGTAAATTGGTGAGCTCCCTGTCGCACAAGGTGCTGAGTTTCCCAGGGCTTATCTAGCTGAGTAACTGCAGAGAGTGTCAACTGTGAGTGCACGACCATACACCRGAAATCCTAATGAGCACTAGTGGATAACGTCAGTTTAGGCCAAGCTTTTCAGAGGTCAAAAAGCTCGTCTTGGTGATAGTTATGGTTGAACTCCATCCTGGTTATGGTTGAATCCATATGGTGGTATGGGACATACCTATAAATCTCACACCTGTAAATCCACTCCAGAATGTAAAAATAAAACAAAAAAAAAAATTCCAAATCTCTTAATGACATATCAATTACAGGAAAAATCCCTTTTTGAACCAGCAGATGTAGATAACAATGTTTTTGAATATTATATCTTCAGACTCTATATGAAAACAAATAATTTCTTTTCATTTCCAAAGCTGATGGAATATAACTGCAGTCTCATCTGTCTTTTCCTCCAGCTCACTAGCAATTCAGAAATTGGACTCTGAAGGCATTAGGACATGGTGTTAAGAAAGGTGAAGTTTGTAGAAAAGACCGTTTTAAAAGGGTGGAGTGCTGGAGTGAAAGGGAAGGAGCATGGTGAATGAAATGTTTCCCATTCATGTATATAAATTAGACTGTAACCCCTCTGAGATCACAAGTGGATCTTATACCTGTTCATTTAATACCTAGCACTGCATGAAGCGTTCTGGTCCTATCTAGCTTGAAATCACATTTATGATGTAGGAATGAAAGGTCTGTTGCATCGTAACAGCACCACAGTAAAGGAGAGAGCTTCTCTAATTTTATGACTTTGAATGAGATGTCTTCTCTCCTTCAAACAGGATCAAAGGTCCTTGTTGTGCCTGTGTCCCCAGGATCACCCTTGTTCCCCCCACTCCATCTTGCTTCTTCTCTAGGCAGCTATAAGACTGCAGGAACATCACCTGCACAAATAAGTAGGCTCCATCTAACTACTTCAGGCCACTGTCCTGAATCACTGAAACTAGTAAATATTAACTTCAGTGGGAGTGAAAGATCAGGGCAACTGTTTCCTCTAGCAAATATTTCAAGGAAAAGAAAGCCAAACTTCACCTCTGGCTTTAGAAAAGGGAGGTTTCCCTTTCAGCTTTCACAATGTGGCAAATTTTAAGTACTTTCACTGGTATTTAAATGAGTTGGAAGCCTTCATGAAAAAGTCTTCAGGGAATACAGAGCCTTAGGTTGGAGAGATGCATCAGAAAAGGTTTGGGTGTCTATTCTCCTTCTCTCAGCGAAGTTCTGCTATGGGAGCTGGGAAGTCAGGAGAAGAGCTGGTGGGGTATTTGAGACTTGCGCACATGTCCTGAGTTCCTCAGGGACATCAGGGCAGCCCTGACTATGGAGCTCCCTGCCTGCTTTGTGAGGAGTGGGGATGGGGAAAGGAGGCTAACGCTCTCCTTTGCACAGAGCAATGGTGGGAAAATGTAGCGAAGGGCTGGATTCACTTTTGCCTTGCTTGTTTGCTTTCTCAGTTAGAAGTCCAATTGCTTTCTGATTAAAATGGGAAGGTCCTGTGCTTAGCTGGAACCAGCATGAGTGCTCAGTGGGACCAAAGGCAATGAGGTTCACAGCTGCAGAGCTCCCCAGCTTCTTCTGTGTGGAAAACTCACTGTCAAGGACAGTGTGGTCCTCAGTTATTTACTTGGTTCAGGAAAAGTACAGACCAGCCCTTTTCTCAATGGAAGAAGGAAAAAGGCAGAATGGAGTTGCCCCTCAGCCTCATCACTATTGCTCTGATGGGTCAATCCTTTCACTACAGCTTTGATGAGCTTAGTAGACAGCGGGACCAGCAAGCAGCAACAAATTGAACTCCCTTTGTAAAGGGAGTTACAAATCTGTAAATTGAAGGAGCCTCCCTGAAGCTAGTATTTTCCTCCTTGTCCTGCATCAGTTCATCTTTCTCCAGTCCTCTAACAGGAACCACCGCAGCAGGTGTCTAGGAGCTGAGGTCTGCAGGGCTGCTGCCACTTGGTTCAGCCATGGACAGGTGAGCRCTGAAGAGATTTAGAGTAGCAGTTGTGTGGCTGGGAAAGCTCGGGGTATAGACAGGGAGAGGTTTGTAGGGAGAAGTCTGTCTGCCAAAGGCTGGGAAAACAGGCAAGCTTTTGGAGCAGCAAGCCCTGCTTCCCACCTGGAATGGAAGCAGAAACCTTCTCAACACATATTAGCCTGAAGTTTGCTGCTCCTGTTTCAGCTCTGAAGAAAAGCTCATGTGCCTGAAAGCTTGTATGGTTTCTCCATCTCTATCTGTTGGCCTAATAAAAGGTTTCCATTATATTTACGTATGATGCTTTCTTTTTTTCTTTCTCTCTTTTTTTTAAATGCAGTTTCCCCCCAAAGTAAGTGATAATTGGACATCCCAAATAAAGCCGAATTTTCCCCTGTCATAAATTGTGAATATAATTATAAGAACAATGTTGACTATCACCACATGCTTAGGAAAAAAAAAAAGAATCAAACAACCAAAAATAACCACTGTGAATTCAAACTGAAATTGAATGGAGTCTGCCTCATTCATAAATGTCATATGAGACTTTGGTTAAAAAGGCTAGCCTGTCATCCCAAGGACAGCAGCTGTTGTTATGTTGAACAAAATGGATACAAATGGGTATTATTTTAAAGTGAAATGCTTAATACCAGGCCTAACAAGCACACTGTCCTCTCTGTAACCCTGTGTCATACAAGCCATGATCTCCAGTAGAGGGCTTGATTGCACAGGAAATAAAATTCACTGGCTGTGGCCTACCAAACCGACAAACACACTGGCAATGTTTGAGTTACTATGGCAATCACAAAATAGGAAGGCCTTTTCTTCTTTTCCCCATCTCTGCATGCAGCCGCAGGCTGCTCCTGAATAGCTCACATCTGCAAAAAGTTTTAACACGGTACTCAGATAAAGAAAAGGATCCCAAAAATGGGCATTGACCCGTCTCAAAAAATGTTGCAAATTTTATATACAAGAATTGGGGAGCTGTGCCACTTTGCACAGGTTATGTCATAATGTGAACAAAAAGGGATAAAAGCTGATGAAGGCTTTTGCTGTCAAATATGGAGAGAGGGGAAAAAACAGAAGTAAATGACAGCTTTAATGCAGATGTAAGAAGAAAAGTCAAAGATGGGTGACAGAAAGTTACTAGTCAATGAATAAGGGAAAATTTTCAAACACAAAAACCAGACAAAAGAGTAAAATACAATAAAAATCTAGCTATAGAGAATACTGAGAAAACTCCCAAAAGCACAGTGAACAAAATCTTGGAACTATCAAACCATGTGAAATCGACATGTGGTTCTTTATAGTGGCCCATTTGAGACATTAATAGCTCCCACTATAAAGGAGGAACCTGATCTCTGGCCTGGAAAGCTTTCAAGAAGCAGACTTTTTAAAACAAAATTGAAAAGCAAAACAAAACTAAACCTCTCTTCCTTGCACAAATTAACTAGGATTTTGGTCTTTCTGCACAAATTTTGTCCTGCATAATGAACTGTTGCACATTTTACCAGTTTTTCTTAGACAAATGCTTTCCACTAATGGGGAATAATTATGTATTTAAATGGAGATTTGTTTTCTGGGAGATTTCATGACTATGTGCTTTATGACAGTATGCTTTCCACCATTAAAATATATTTATTGTTGATATTAGAAACTTACCTTTACCAAAGGATTGGTTTCAACCACCTAATTTACATGCCTGTCAATCTGTGTTAAGCATCTGACAGTCTCACCAAGCTATTTTATCCCAGTGAGAGTGAAGTTATGAATCCAGAATTTAATATACAGATCTGTTGTTCTATGCTAGTTTTGTCTAAGGTGTCTAGAACTGTAGCATAGAAACCTGCAAGCATCACCACTATCTCCATGTATGTTAGCTCCATCTTGCTGGAAGATTCAGTAATAGTAAATTTAATCTTAATTTGTTCTTAATCTTGGATTCGATTGACACATTATAGCTTCCAAATGTATCATTGCACTTTAAAAGCTCTTACTGACAAGTCACATTAATCACTAGTGTCTGAGAAAGGCTTAATGTGGGGAAAAGAATGAAAATGGCATAAACAGTTCACAAAAAAGTCCAAAGGGCCGAAAGAAGCCCAAAATCTAGTAAAAGTGGGACTGCATTATACATTCATTGGCTCTTGTTCTTTTGGGGGTGTTTTAGTATGAAAAGAAAGAAACAATAGAAGACAATAGCGCTACCTTATCAAAGTTCATTCAAGCAGCTATTTCAAATACTTTTAACGGCTTGTCACTGAGTCTTGCAAGTCTCTGAGATTCTAAACATTCTGTCACATTTGTGTACTAACCACTTAAAGTGCTGCTAAAGCCTTTTGACCTGGACTGACTCTCCTTTATCTAGGTCAAAATGCAAGGCAAAGCCTTTGTGTTCCACGGCCTTCATTAAATTCATTGATTTGACCTGTATTTTAAAGACCAAAAGTCAAATGGAATGGGAAGTTAAAGTTCCCATACAAAATCTTCCACCGAGCACTTCACTGCCTCCTTGAACTATGTAACATTCAGAAAAGGCCATCTCATGGCCATTTGAAGTGTGGGCTATAGCTGGAGTGGCAGTTTTGTCCAGTTTTTTCAAGAGCATTGAAGAGATTCATCAGAGCTTTCCATCTCTTAAATGAGGACAAAAAAGATGAAGTTTGAAAACAGTTCTGCTTACTGTTTTTAAATCCTAGGAGACATCTTTTTAACAGGATATAGCAAAATTCAGAGGTAGACAAACATCAAAATCTCTTAAGGACATTGACAGGCAGAGATGAGTTTTGTTACTTCATATGAGACTCTTGACATGCTCATGGTCAATTACACTATAAGGGAAAAAGAGGCAATCAGCTCTTATGTATGAAGAAGTAAACCCTCTTTTGCATTTGGAGTCCAAATTTCACAACTAATGTTTACTTTTCATGGGACTACTTCATAAAACTCAAGGCCCTGAGAGACATAACCATCAGTTTAAGTATTAAATTAGTTTTAAACCTAGGACTAAAACATTAAAAAATTTAAAACCTGTGAGTTTCATTCATCCGTAGTAAAGAGTATGATTTTGGTCCAAAAAGCCTCTGTGCATTTGGCTGATCCAGCTGATGTTGCATGTCTAAGAAGGGTATGCCTTACTATAAGTAGAGTTTTTACTCCAAGAATGGATAGAGGTCCAAGACTCCTTGTAAACTGCCAGGGATAGGCCAGGTTTGGTGTGGAGGCTGTTCACTGCCTGTGCAGGGGTGCCTGGCAGAGACAGCAAAGGCCTCAGCAGGCCTGTGGGGTGGAATTGAAATAAATTTTAGCCAGATGATGGGCAACACAGGTCTTAAAAAACCCAGCAATTTGCCTCGAAAAGATCATGCAAGGTTGTAATTACAACCAAAAAGATCATGCAGGACCCAGGCACTTGGCGCAGCTTTCCAGAAACTATTATTTGTATGAATAACATTGGAGTGGAATTCAGCTGCCTAAAAGCGTTTGATTGGGTTAAAGGCTCATCTGCACGAACATGAAGGAGCAYAAGGAAACAGTGACGGAGAAAGACCCCCAATAACCTAACCAGGGAAAATAGCTCCTCCCAGGCTGTCACCAGGGAGCCATCACCCCCATGGGCTGCAAGTGACACCACCAGCAGAGAGAGATCCGAGGGACTAGGGGGTTACTGCCTATAGGGGTATGGGACTCAGTATGGGATGCTAGGGAAGGGCATTTGGGGATTGTACAAGACTCATTATGGGATGTTTAGGGGAAGGAACAAAGGTGGGGAAAGAGAGGCATCAGCATGGTTTGGGGAGGAACCAGCATGGATAAGCACAGGGAAGAGGGGATAAGGGGGGCCAGTTGCTTGTAAACAGGCTTGTATGCTTGTCCAGCCTTGTGTTGCACCCCGTCACCACAGTCTGTCCTCTCTTCTCATTAAACTCCATTTCTAGCTATTTTCCTGGATGAGGGGGCTCTGTGCATGTGTGTGTGGAGGTCTGAGTGCCAGCAACTGGAGGGGGACCACAGGTCATGGGGCCTAGGTGGCTGTGGTGCCAGCAGCTGGAGAGAGTGGTATGCGTGCATCTTGTGTGGTGTGGATGTCGGCATATGTGATCGCTAGCGAGCATCAAGCTGGACTAGCTGGTGAGTAGAAGAGGCTAGGGGGCCAGACACTGGCTGTACATCCGGGCCAGATGCTGGGGAGATCAGAGGTCTGAGAGTCGGCTACTGGAGGGAACCCACTATTGGAGAGACCATTGGGTCTGGGGTCACCTGAGAGACCTGTTTGCACATRTGAGTCTGTATGTGAGGCAACTGGAAAGCAGGGGATGTAGGGGCCAGCTCCTGGGTGGACTGAGTGTCTAAGGCCAGCTACTGGAGGGGCCCACAGTGTGTGGGCATGACTGTGTGTGTCTGTGTGCACAAGTGTGTGCGAGGAGATCTGAGTACCAGCAACTGGAGGGAGGCTCATGTGCCCCAGTGCCAGCGGCTGGGGGGACCTGGCATTCGGTGACAGCTACTGCATAGACTGAGCGTCTAAGTCCAGCTACTGGAAGGATCCATATTGTATATATGTATATATATTTTCCACTAACAGGCTTTCATCCTGATCAGCCAGAGAGGGGAAACAAGATGAGGCCATTGGTGCTGTTTGTGTTTGCATGAGTGCTATGGTTTCCATCTCTGTTGATCTATGTGGCTGACCTGTATGTATGTACATGCACTGTGTGTACGTGTGCATGTGTGTGTATTCGTAATACCTGCTCAGCCTTGCTCCTGGCTGGGTGTTGGGATGTGGAGTTGTGGCAGTCTCACCTCTATTGCACTACTGGATTTGGTAGCTCCTAGCAAAATGCAGACATCCAGAGCTGGTTGGGATACTTAAGAGTATCCCTGCGCTGGCCTGCAGCTGCCAGCCCAGAAGGGGTAGGTCTGCAGCAGGGCCTGGGTCACATCTGCCACCCCTCTGGGGATGACTCCCATGCCCAAGAGCATTTCAGATGGTCCTAGACCTATGCTAGGCACCTGAATCGAGCCTTTTAGGTATCTCAGTGCTGTGTGGGGTGCTGGATGCGTATGTCCTCCTTTCAGCAAGTCTAGTGACTCACTGACATTTCCATTCCTGTGAGCTGGAGTGGCTCACCAGGTTACATATAGGCTCGCAGACAGAGAGATGGGGTGACTTATGGGTAGGGCTTTGAAAAGGAGTGGGATGAATGGGTTTAAGAAATGTGAGTGATCTGTATAACTGAAGAAAAACCTTTCTGAAGATTTTGTCAAGTCTAACAGCAGCAGCTGAGTGGAAATTAGGGATCGAGAAAGTTAAAATGAATGTTATTCTGCAAACAGTTGAAGAAAACCTGTTTTTTAAGATGGATTATTATCATTTTCTGGTGCAGATAATATACAGTCTTGTAATCTTGAGGGGAGGAGGAGGAAGGAAGGGTATGTTATGGAGAAAAGGTTCTAAGGAAGAGCTTGAAGAAAAGATTTAATTTGTGACTTGAATCACTCTCCCTTTCTCTTTTTAATGCTGAAGAACAAAAATACCATCATGATATATTCCTTGTGAGGTTTGGTTCACAATTCCCAACCTTCTGTCTCTCCCTGTGACTACCTGGCTTCAGGTCTGGGCTCCAGCTTCAGCTGGAGCCTGAAAAGAGATGCTCTCAGAGTATACTTCCATTGGATCTGCAGCAGCAAAATTTTCTTTTCTGAAGACTTAAACATTCATCTTTCACCTCAACAGCTTGAATCCTGAGGCCTGTTTAAAGGAGTGAACAGCTGTGATGTTAAGAGAAGTTTAGGTAGTGTGGAGTTAAGAGACWTGGGGTTAGGGAGATGGCAGAAGGAGACACAGGAGGCAAAGGAACAACGGAGGAAGTTTAGAGAGAGATGTGGTTAGTGTTGATTTTTGCTCAGTGACGGTTTAACCATCTCATTGTACCGCCTCTTCCTCCCTGAACACAGCTATCTGCTTGTGGTCCCCTTGCAGCAATGCTCTCAGGGGCTTTGCACTGGGTAAAACCTTTTCTCAGGTCCTTCCAGCTAGGCTGTGTCTGGCTTTGAACTGATGTAGAAACAGAGTGAACTTAGTGCTTTAATCTGTAAGACAAATTAACTAATAGACACTGTAGCTCACACAGAGAACGCTAGTGAATTTAAATATTTGAAAGAAAGCCCAAAAACAGCTAAAGTTCTCTTCATCTAGAATAGTAAAAGTCCTTTCCAGGTTCACATAGATGTGATTCTTCAAATCTCACCGCGTAAAAGAAGCAGAGGAAAGGAAGCAGTAGGAACAGTTGTGTGGAAACCACCTGTGCTGAATATTGGCAGGACATGAGAATGGGCATGCAGTCCTGTGCCCCAGCCTTCCAGCGCCTCAACAGCAGCATGCTGCCTGGCCTTTCTGTCACCTGATAGACAAGCTGGTTGAAAAAATGTAGGAATAAGGGCTTCTTCAGATTTGAATGAATTGTCCTTAAAAAGAAGTTCTGTAGTTCCCAGAAAGGTCAGTCTGACACCTTCCAAGGGCGTTGTGTTCATTTGAAAGAAACAATTGAAAACTTATACAAACAAACAAACAAAAACAGAAAAAAAACATATGTCTGCAGAAAAACAGACTTTTGTGCCATTATTTTTTATCATTCCAGTTTTGTACAAAATATAGATTATATGAGCTAGAACAGGCCCCTTAGCCAAGGATAGTTTATTTAACATTTTCTTGTTTGCAAAATTATCTGTAAAAATATTCTATTTTCTCTTATTTATTATTCACCTGTACGGATTTGCCCCAGTTATGCAGTCTCTGGATTGTCTGCAGACTCCCTGTCTATTGCTTTGTGCATTCCTAAGATRCTTTTTGTGTGTTTTGTAACTGTGTAATTGATAACTTAGAGACACTTTCTTTATGATGTCAGATTGGGCAGTTCCTGGAGCTTTGCAGATTTACCAGATGGTCCCTTCTTACTGTGACTCTTCATGGAGGAGCATGTCTGCCAGAGGCTCTCTGTTCATGAGCATCCTTGCAAACTGTATTCCCCTTACATCTCTGGAAAGGAACGAGATGATGAAGGAGTTGAATACCGCCAAAGCAGACCTATTATTTTGTATTTGGGAAAACATTTGCAAAAATCTGTTTGGAGTTGGCTCTAAATGAGAGGTGCTCTAAACCAGAGTGTCTGCAATGAGGGGTTACTGTTCCTGGCCACCAAAACAGAATAGAAGCAAACTTTAGCACCACATTCAGTGATGTTGCAACCATTTAGTCTGTGGCATGCTCCCTCTTCCTGTCTGCCTTTGCAGTCAGAGCTTTCTTTGGGCTCTGAGGAGTAGAAAGTAAAAGCTAAAGCCTTTAAGACTATTGCTACTTATTTACAGTAACAAACCACAGCCAGTGCTGGAGATGTGTTACACAAGACCCTATTCAAACACATGGCAGGAAAGTTTCCCTAATCAAAGAATTTGCAGCCAAAATGGGCAAGGGAGGGAGAAGGGAGAAAGGGTCAGTGAGATGAAGAGATTACATGGGGGACCACTTCTCATTCCAAGTTTATAGCCCTGAAGGGAAATATTTTTCTCTCAAGAAAAGTATCTGCAACATTCCTATCTTTTCCCTCCCTGTCTTCCCACCCAAATTTCCTTACCAAAGCATCTCACAGCTCTTTAGAAATGCTCATTTGCTCTCACAAACCTGGTGAATATTATGCAACTACTATTCCTGCTTTCCAGAAACAGAATGAAATGACTTACACAAGGTCAGACCTCAGGTCAGTAGTGGAACTAGTGATGGAGCCCTGATCTCCTAAATTTCAGATCTGGCTCTGACTGCTAACCCCCTTCTTCCAAAAACACAATGCTGTAAGGTTCAGTTTCCGGTGCTCTAGTCTAACGGCCACACTCCCTGGGCTCAGAAGTTGTCTCTGTTGCAGGCCAGCATGGTTGGTCTAGCAGGAAAGCATCTCTCGACAAGTGGGGCTGCTGCAGCAGCTGCCCCTCTGCCCTGGCAAGGTGAACCACCATTTCAAAACTACCCAGCGGTTCCCGGGGGAGCCAACATGGCAAACATCCTTGCAGGACCGTAGTGGCAGTGCCCACAGGGCTAACTGCCTCTTCCAGTGTCTCTGGGTACTGGGGCATCCTTTACTGTGTGCTTTACAGGGGTGAAGAGGACAAAGTGTGCCACGGGAAGAGTGGCTGTCATCTAGCTTGGTGACACAGCCAGTCACTGCATCAGTTGTTTCCCTGAGGAGATAAGAAGCCCGCACAAGCGTTCATGTGATCACAGGGACACACGACCTTTTTCAGTGGTCAGTCAAATGCCTATACTTCTCWTATTAGTGTCTAGAAAAACTGAGATCTTACTCAGTATCTCATTATCCTTCTGAGGATGTTATTTCAGTTTCACATCTTTTCTGTCCCTCTCCAAAGATATCTGGTTGTACTTTTGCAAACTGTATATCAGTTGTGTATGAAGAAGCAGCCATCCTTTACAGTGTACTGAAGCATGATGGAGCAGTATAAATTTTCAATATGAAAACAAAGCAGCAGTGCCTTGTGTGTGAATATAACCCCTGAAATATTTGTTTTGGGCTCTACTGCCATCCTAGGGAATTGCAGTGGCTCCTGCGGCACTGTGCCACCTCCCAGGCTGGCTGCAGGAGCTGGGATGCAGCCCAGAAGAGGGCTAAAGCAGAAGGATAAAGCACCGTTATTTCACCTTGTCACCTTAGTATTCACAAGGGAAAAACGCGCCATACAACATACCCTGTTAGAGCCCCAACACGTGGAAGCCCATGGCTTTTTGTATTCAGGAGTTCAGGAGAGT
This sequence comes from Apteryx rowi, assembly GCF_003343035.1. Classification (NCBI taxonomy): domain Eukaryota; kingdom Metazoa; phylum Chordata; class Aves; order Apterygiformes; family Apterygidae; genus Apteryx; species Apteryx rowi. The sequence goes on along the minus strand of NW_020450374.1, from coordinate 572,107 downwards.
TGTATTAATCTGCCTAACAGCCACATCGTCTGACAGCCTTGTTTGCCAAGCTGTGAGCAAGCAGCATGAAGCATACCAAAACCTAATGATGTACTACGAACATGCATGCCAAAGACAATGCCATTTAGAGCAGAGAAACAAGCTGACTTAGCATAAAAGAAGGGGCATCAATCACCATTCCCCCAAGACAATGGTGATAATTTAATGGCTGTTTTTTAAGAAGAACTGACACTATGCACAGATTGAGGAGAAAGGTCTGGTAGGCTTCACCTGCAGCTGAGAGCTATTTGTCTCTATTGTGCCAACTAGAGTGAAGTTTGAAATGGCAATTTCTGCAGCTGGCATCATACGTATCGAGTTATGCTCGCAACTAAAGGTTTACTTTAAATTGCTGGATTTTCTGGTTCAGACTCTTATTAGTCAAGCTCCACTGACTTTACTAATGAATTAACTTTCTTTTGAATTTTAAACTAATCTACAGAGTTCTGTAGCATGATATTTCTTTTGATAAATCCCTTAGCTTCTGGGGATGATTTGCCTTCAATCCAGCAGTTTTGAGTTTTAACTTCTTTTTATGCTCTGCTCATCCATAGACCCCCAGCATAAGTTTCATGAGCACAATAGGCCAGGGAACAAGGTATGCCCACCATCTGCCCTAATGTGGCTGCAGACATCCTACAAGACTCACAAGTGGGACTCATGATGCACAGACTATATGGTATGTTGAGTTCAGTCCATTTACAGATCACAGTTACCCCAGAGATTGGCAACATTAAGGCAGTTTCACACAACATTGCTTTAGGGACAAACCAGCAGTGTGGTGGTGAGCAGCTCACCTACACTCCAGACAGGTGTGTGCAAATGGGACAGCTGTGGGTCAGCAGTGGTACAGCTACAATTTAAAAGCTCAAAGTTCACCTCAAACTTTTTTTCTTATGCCTGGGTTGTATGAGCAGGAGACAACTTTGGATATATGTCTGGGTTTCAGGTGCCGCTCAAATGTAGCTTAGACATGGCCTTGGAGCCAGGGCCTGTCACACAGCAATGATAGCACTGAGCCCATGCTAAGTTGCTAAGCTGGATTGTACCTTCACTTAAGAGACTTCAAAAGAGACAGCATCCCCCATATCTGTGAGTAAGTTTGTCACACTGATCAATCACCTCCTCGCTAGTTTGGATTCAGATCTTTGTAAGTCCTTTACTCCTTTTCTTCACTGAGCCCTCTGCTATTTCAAAGGGAGCATCCTGTGATGACATCATTGCTACCCCCACTGGAAAAAGCAGTTTTAAACCTCCTCAGGGGCTCCCCATCTGCTTTAGAGTATAATGTAATTAATGCATCATCTGAATGCTTCAACCCTTTCCACATTTTCTGTCAACTCCACTTGCCTCTGACTGCCTTGAGAATCCTAAGAGAATAGGAGGATGCAGGCAAATAAGAACGTTTCTTACCCAGCTTGTTCATTCAAGCAAGCCAAGACCTTCTTACACAGTGTGCTCAACCCTTGTGATACAGGCTTTGGCCATTATCAGCATCCTTGTGGGCTGGAGGGCAAGCATGGGTGTCGGAAGCCACTCAGCAAGTCTTGATCTCTTCCTATCTTTCAGAGGAACGTAATTCAAGGACTTGAAGAGTAAGAAGGCAAACTCTTTCAGCCACCTGCAGTGTGGTCAGTGGCTATTCATGCTGCCTTTTGGTTCTCAGGTATGATTTTGAGGGGTGCATCCTGAATATTAAGTCTCCAGAATCACACAGATCTTGGCTCCCTTATAAATATTTGCCCTGTGTATTGCCCTAGGTTACTAAAGAGGAAAAGATGAAGAAATGGAGCTCCATCCCTTCTTCCATTCTTTCGTAGCTACTGGACTGCTGACAGGAAGATCAGGAATAGTGTGGGACTACTGATTGTGCTGGAAATGTAAATTATCCCTATCTACTTTGTATACAGGACTGTGGATGAGGGCTTTATGCAAGCTTTGTAAAATCAAAGTTCAGGTTTGACTGTCATAACCATGGGAAGGAAGAATTTCTGAGATAACCTGTGTTTAAATCACTGATGTCTTGGAAGTCACAGACCGGGTCTTTGATTTGGCTTGTAGCAGGGGCTGGGTGATGTGTTTGGGTCATCTCAGTGATACACTCACACAGCCCACACTGCTTAGCAGTTGACCTGCCACAATTTGAACCAACTGCAAGTCCTCAAAGAATCAGAAGGAACTGAAGAAGTCCCAAGCCATTCTGCTTCCACACTAGCTGCACACTGCACATGTTGTGTGGCTTTGTGGCTATCTCAAACTCATTTTGTCATGTTTCCCCAGACATAAAATTCCTGTCATGAAAACAAAAGACTGTATAAGGTGCTCTAATATGGGTTACTGAGAGAGTAAACCAGAGGAGTTAGTCTAGATTTGTATGCACTCTTACACAAGTGCAAATTAGAAGCAACTCCACTGAAGTTAGTAGGTTTGATTCCCTGGGACTTGCACCTGGAACACTTGTTTGTACTTCCCCAACAGCTAACCAAATCAGAGGCATTTGCACGTTGCTGTTTAAGACAACATAACTATCTAGGAACATAGCTTGCCCAAGGAGGTGGAGATTCACACTGATTAAAGTAATGCCAGTATAAAGGAAAGACTAGTTGGTTCCACCCTTTCAGAGAAGGATGGGAGTAAGGGCAATGCCTCAGCTGGTTTAGTGGGAAGATAAGGGATCCACAGCCATTTTTTCCAGCTCCGTGCACTCCCATGACGTCACAACAGCTTATGGCTAAGAGTTTGCCCCTGGGAAATACTTTTTGCAATGTGTGCACTGTTTCATAGTTCAATTTTAGATTATTATCTCTGCGCAGTGTTTGCATGCCTTTTGAAGAAGCAGGGTGAAATACGAATGCTTGCTCAAACAATGTTACGTGTCTACAGTTAGGTTGTATAACTTCTAATTAAGTAGATATGTCATCAACTGGTCCTCCATGAGGTGGCTGCACTTGCTCCGAAATGTTATCATCTCTAAGATTAAAATTCAAAAATAGGTGGAATCTGATGTTCCCTTATTTTTTACTAGAATTTTCACTAAGCTTTCAGATGATCAAACCAAAATAGGTAAAACCATGAGCAGATGGTGTGGAATCACACAACACTTACATAAATATCTAAACTTTGGCAAAGTGAATTATAGTGACATCAATATTGTTCATTTGAGCAAACACATGGAAATACTTGGCTTGGACAAATGCATAGCAAAGCATTTTAGATTTTTCCAAGGAAGATTATCAGGTTTGGCAATCAATCATCTAAGCTGACCAAGGATACAGTGTCTTTGCAATAAATGTTCATGCTTGTCATCAATAACATCATTTAGATTTTAGACTTTTTCTAATTAAGAAAGGTTCCCACCAGCAACAGCAAAAATCCCCACCACCTCTTTCATTATCTCAGCTTTTCTTCCCTTTAATTACTATTGAGTTCCTGGCTGATTAAATTAGGTTTTTTAGGTCTTTTCTGAAATCTTAGGGAAATTATCTAAAAATCATGAAATCAATTCCCTTACGCTGTTTTAATCTTTTATGCTTTGGGCTCCAAGAGGGACGGGCGGACAAGTGCAGCCCCTCCGAAAAGTGTGCAGCACTGGACTGCTTGCCAGCCTTCTATTGCCTTTGTGGACCATCTGGGTCAATTTCCTTCCAACTAAATGAAATGCAAATAAAAATTCCAGCAGTTTTTCAGCTGCAGGCTGCCCAGCTGATTAGCATGACAGAGGCTGGGAGATGAGGCCTGACCCTGTGCACTTCCCCTCATCTCATTAAGTTGTAACTCTACCGTGGTTGCATTCATGGTGTTTATTGACGCTGAAAGGCGTCTTTATCCAAAACTAGCTAAATTCACATTCAGAGTTTTTCCATGAAGGCTTGCCTGCTACAGCATCCACATGAAAGTGAACCTATTGTAGCTTGGTGATGTGTCCTGCTGATTCCTTAACAATCTGAGCTTTCTCCAAAAATGTTAGATTTACAGGTTTAAGTTCTGAAAAAATATGCAAAACCCAAAGGTTTTAACAACTTGGTAGTTTAAGATTTTAAGAGTATAAACATGTTTCATTCTGACAGTGACAGAGTATATTATAAACTCATGCATATGAGGAGACAATCTAGTCGAAGTACAGTAGCAAGAGCATCTRTATCATGTATGATTGCGGACAATGGGATATTGTACTTATCCTCACATTCATCAGCAAGAAGGACATAAGATTCAGGAAGATAAAGTCTTTAACAGTTTATAGTGCTCTGATATTCACAGTTGGACAATGGAGAGAAATACACCTTCCAGCTGCCCACTATTTCATGTCCTGTCACAAGTCTACATTAAAGAAAGGGAAGTACTGTGGAACTGAAGTCTGGTGGAAATGAACATAATGATGATTATGATCCTTTCCTCTTTCTTTTGTATGCCATAACTAACATCATTGCTAGATGACAGCAGTTGCACAGTTAAGATGTTGCTGCTAAAGCTATAGGTGGATAAGTCTGGCGGGCAGCACATTTTTCCTGTTGTAATATTTGAGGGTCATGTGGGAACTAGGGTGGATGGACTGTTTCCAGGAAACACTGAAAGGAATAGCAGTTACTGCACTTTTTGGAAAGGACAAGACAAGTGCTCTCCCTACCGTTTAGACCCACAGGATGTGCATAATGAAGACTAACCACTCTCTTGTGGTGCAAACAAGATTTTGGCAAGGTCCAGCCCTGACACTGATGCACCCCTGGAATCAAACCCTAGATTTCAATTATTTCTGCTCATGCTAGCTAGACTGGAAAGAGAGGACAGAGGGGTTCTCACTGGACCACTGCCACTTCTCATGCAAGACATTTTAAGATTTCATGGGAAAGAAAGGATGTGTTTTTTTTGTTATGGAAAACATCTCTTTTCACTTCTACTGTGGCAAAGCAGATATAGGTGAGCAAATGTAGAGGAGTCACTTGGACATTGACTCTATGGATGAGGTCGCAAGAGGAAGTTGTAAAATAAGGCATTAACCTCATTAAAGTGACTTGTACCTGTGCAGGGCTAAAAGGTAAAGTCAATGCCTAACAGAGGCTGGCATTATAGGCTATGAAAAAAAAGGAAAAATATTGCATCATCTCCATTCCATTTGAAGGTCATGTGGAGCAGACAGTATTAAAGATGATCTTCATTTGGTTATCCCATGAAGAAGAAATTCAGCAGTAATTTTCCTGTGGCTTCCTCCCAGACTTTTCATCTCATCTGCTAATGATTTTCCTTTGGTTCATACCTACAGAGTCAGACAAACGTTATCGCTTGATCTGGGAAGTGCTACACAATACCTTGGGCAGGAAAACACATTTTTTTTTTACTTCATGGTACATTAATTTTTCCCCCCTAGCTACAAGCTATTACACACATTAAAATAATGGATTGAATCATTTATCATAGGTCTATTGAAGTAAAAAATATTCTATTAATATCCATAGGTTTTCAATTATATTCTTCGCCAGTTTTGTTTATTTAATCATTGCTGCAACTCCACATGAGGTGGTAGACACTGACTAAACAAACTTAATGACTTTTGGCTTTCCTGTCATTCCATGTAAGTGTCTGCAGTGCAAATGAGAACTGCTCAAAGGTATCTTCATGGCCAGGTGTCTTGTGCGACATGTTCTTTAATTAGGTGCACGTAAATGAAGGTTTGACTGTAAAGGCTTTTACTTGAAAGTCAAGAAGGTGGACATGCAGCAGAGCAGTGGGAGCATGACCTATTTTGACCACCTCTGTTTTAGCCTTGTTGGCTCTTGAAGACCTCTCCCTTCCACATGTCAGTGCTAAGCATTGCTCTGTTGTTCTGCTGCTCAGACCTCATATCTGTCAGAATGTGGTGAAGATATGCCTTAAATCAAGAGTCTAAACTGGTTTAAAGGGAAGGCCTTGTGGACATTCTTGTTTGTTTAAAACTCTGCTTATTCCATTTTAGCTAAAGTTACGTAGGAATTGATTTAACTAAATCAAAATGAAAAAGCTTAAGCTGTAGAAAGAGTGTCTTCAGTGCATCCTGCCCTGGTTTAGGTACATGATTTTAAATAGTTTGGGATTTTATTAAGAAAATTCCAAGTAATTCTGCTTGTTAGAGGTAAAAGAATTTAAAGGAGACAGAGAACTACATTTTGATCTAATCTGCACCGGCATGAACTTTATTGGCTTTTGATTTTTTCATYTAAACTAATATGATTTTTAGTAGTCAAAAACTCCTGAGAATAAACTGGCGAGTTTCTCATAACTAACTATAATAAGGTTTGTGCTTGATGCTTTGTTATCAGGCATATCAACTTTAAAGTCAGTCTATGATGTTACCAAAAGCTTCTGAAGTGTGTTTTTAAATAACAAGTTATGATAACTGCCACCTAATATATAAGGAGTCATTCCACAGATCAGAGCAGCCTCAGATGTAATGTGGAGCCGACTGCTCGATTTTGTGAGAATGCCTCACTTTTTAGTATTTGTTTCTAAGGGTTATCCAGATGCATAGACAGCACTTTAAATTTCCTGCTGAATGAACATTTGAAAAAAAAAAAAGTGATTTAGAATCCTTGAAAGATTTTGCTTCAGTAATTTGGCATGTTTTCATTTTACAATTCTTCAAACTTCAATAATGTGAAAGCATTATGATAAAATGTTAGGTAATAATAAAATATATATGCTAGAATAACATGAGTATTGGAATAAAAAACCAAAGCAAAATAGTTTGACTTTATCAAAATTAAATATTTCACAATTTTATTACTGTAGAATAATAAAGTCAGAGCAAGCCACTGCAACTTTCTTCTACCAGAATTTTTTCAGGCTCAGCATCTTCTTCAAACTCCTTTTGATTTTGACAAAACTGCCTTTTGACAGAAAATTGTCATTAGGTGTTTTCACCCCCCCTCCATTTATCACTGTTATCCCACCTGACTGGAGTAGTTAGTTAGATAGAAAATGGGAATTTGTGGGTTGTTTCACTAGGGACAGAGAAATCAGTGATGGCTGGGTTTTTTTGTTTTTTTTTTAACGTGCCAATTTATTTCTTTATTAAACAGGTACCAAATCTTCATTCTTAGAACACAGCAGGAAACAAGACTCTCACACTTGCATAGAGAATCTTGAAATGTTATTGAAACATTTTTTGATTATTCAAAAGCCTGAAGGAAAAGTCAATGTAGCTACTTGTTACATTAAACTCTATAAGCTGTTGGTTACCTCTGTACATACTAGTTTGAGCCATTCCAACATTTTTAGGATCTTAGGATATAGAGAGCTTCAATTAGGAGTTCACAATTTAAAGACAACTTTTTTTTTTTTTTTTAAACAAGAGAAGACAAAAAAAGAGAAAAGCATCTCCTTAGGAAGAAGGATGGTTTTTCTCCTTGGGGCTGCCCTCAGGACAGACCCATGCAGTGAGATGGGAGCTGCGAGAGGGCAGGATGGCTGAGGCTATGAGGAGGGGAGGCAGTATATGTATCAGCTTTTAAAATGAAGATAATGAGTAGAAAAAGAGAACTGGAGAAAAAATAAACTTCATTTAGAGGATAGTTGGAGCTGGACTTGTCCTGTAGATGAAAAGCAGAGCAGCTGCAATCGAAAGTCTTGGGTCTAAGTTACCAGAAAGAAGGGACCACATGAATAGGAGCAGAGAGGGAAAAGACTCCTGGGACACAGTATCAGGGATGAGCCCTGTGGAAGGAGAAGTGGCAAAGGGACAGAGAGGACTGCTCACCATTGCTTTCTGCCAGGTCAGCGTGGCAAATGGGACAGGCTGGTCGAGTAACAGCAGCAAACTGCTGGTGAGCTTTGTCACGCATCCAGCATTGCCAACTTTGGCAGACTTGGTGAATGTCTCAGGATTTCCATTTTTACTCGAGGTCCTAGTTCCTACAATTCTGAGTTACATGACTTTCTCAGCTTGGGTTAAGAAGCAACAATAACAAGTTGCATGGTGTCCTAATTGTTGAGCAGAATTTGGAAAGGTGACCACTAACAGCTAAAACATGTCAGAAAGAACAAAAAAAGAACTCAGATTTATTATTACAATTTCTATTCCAGACATAATTTCTGGAAGCTGGACTTATTATTCATTAATGTCTGGAGCTGTCTAAATTGCTTATCTTGGAGATGACGTAGGAGACACAGCAGTGCTGGTTCTCCTCATCCTGAACCTGAAGAACATCTCAATCCAGTGAAGACACTGTCTTATCAGGAAACCTGAACTAGCTCCTCAGAACACAAAAAAGGGAACTAGCAGGTGTACACTGTACTGCAGTGAAGCTTATCAAAAGGAAACACGCACCAGAAGGCAAGGGAAACCTCTCAGAAGACAAGGGAAAAAGAAAGGAAAACTGTACAGACTGTCTTTGAGTATTTTGGGGAAAAATGCCTGACTCCATGAGGGACACTGCAGGTAGAGAAGTGCACAGCAGGACAGATGCAAAACAGGAGTGTTTGATGGGCAGTAGAGAGAAGTGCCGACAAGACCTGGAGAGAAGAGAGCTCTCCTAATACAGCCCAGGGTCCACAGACCTGCTGCTGTGTGACCAGGACAAGCCCAGAGCAATGCAAGAGCTGGCTAAACACGAGCTGCCACCCTGACATGGTGGCAACGCCACAGTCTGGACAGAGGCAATGCTGAGGCTCAGCTTGTCTGCTACTACAGCCTGCCAAGGAGCAGGTTATGATGGATTTAGGCGTGTAGTACATGTAAGATGTCAATGAAATACAGTACACTTGTGACAGATGCTCTCCAAATTTTCTTGAAAGGCTGTAGGTCCAGGTGAGCACATGGCCTGTCTTGCTCTGTCTTACCTGGCCAAGGTAGCTCTTGGCCCTTGGCCTTGCAAACCTGTYCCCTATAAATGACACATCAGAATTTCTTACATTTGGTCGTGAGTCAGAAGGGCTAATATCCTCATTCTCATGGACCATTTTTATTTGCTGCTGTGTTTTTGAGGTCCGGATCAATACAACCAAGTTCTTTGCATCACACCAAACATATTCTGCCTGGGCTTTGGTTTGGGTTTCTTCTTTTGCTAAAATCAACCTCGGCAGCTGACCAAGCAACCTGCTTTTCCAGGGCCAGAGAAAATTGCCTCTCAAGCTGTATGCAGCTCTTGGCCAGGACACCCCTTGTTTGAAGCACTGGATGTTGGCCATGCGGGACACAACAGGAGTGGGTGACCCAAAGATACGTCCCAGTAGAGCAGTTCCTATACAGGTTCCTCCTTCCTCACTTTTCTTTGGATATGGAATGTGCAAATCTACTTATTATTAATAAAAGAGATATTCATGTGAAAGCTTGGGCCAGTTAAAGCCAGTAATAGCTTTTCCTTTGACTTGAAGTGAAATCAAGGTTTCATCAGGTTATTTAAAATGTCACACACAGAGAAAAATCCTTGAAATGTTAAGATGCAGGGATCATGGCAGGATTCATCCCATTCAACTGTAATTCATTCTCCTGTTGCTTTATAATATACCTTTTAATAGACTTACATTTTTATCCCACTGAATCCCTGGCTCATTCAAAGCAGAGAATGATCAATACTCACTGATGCAGCAACAGTTCCTTGCTTGATTTTATCTTTTATAAAACATGCATTGCTCCAAAAATTATTCACTGCACCTTATTTAAACGCCAACACTGAAAGTTCATTTTTATGTGGCCTTTTCTTTCAGAATCACTCCTGTGTTACGGGGGTACTTCAGAACCAGTATCCTTTTTACAACACCTTACTGAGGTGAAAAATATCCCCATTTTGCAAAGGAAAAATTGAGGCACAGAGAGATTACCAGTGAAGGGGCTCCTCATTTTGAGTGTCCATCAAGAAATGTGATTTTCTAGTAGCAGGTACTGCACACTGTTCATAGGTCTGAAGCACTCCTTCTCTTTCCTCTGCTTGGGTGCAGTGCATCTGAAACTCAGACCCTGGTTATGAAGTTGGTTCTCCCAGCAGGTGAGGAGCATACAGAGCCTGTGGAGAGGAGGAATGCTCTCTGTGAAGAGTTTTTATTATGTGACTCATGCGTTAGCACAGAGGAACAGTGCAAGACAAGGGCAGAAACAAGCTTTCCAGGGTGCCCCTCTGCTACCAAGATCAGAAGGCCATTTTTCCTTTTCCTCATCCTCTCTCCTCAGTTTATGTGACTTACATTAGGCAGCAAATGAGATAGGAGTCAAATAGCTGGCATCTTCCATGACACCCTGTGGGTTTGTCCTCAAGGTCTGGCCCACCTTGTGGACTGAACGCGGCAGGACTCTTCTGGACAGAATAGCAGGTGACAGTGCCATTTCTGAAGGTATCATAATAAGGGACTTACCTAGTTCTCTCCTTTCACAGCTTTGGCATGTTGGACTTAAAACACCATGGGTCTTTTAATAAGCTTTAGGACATGACTGAGTGCATGACTGAGTCTCTCTGAACAGTCCTGCCCAGCCCTGAGATGGAGTAAGGTCAGTGAATGAGATGCCCAGGAAAATGAATTGTTCAACTCTACAAAGTCTACTGAGCATCTCCAAAATATGTTCCTTAAGAGACTGGGGCAAATTGAGGTGATAGCTATCAGAAAGAGCAAAGGCAAGATAACACCTCCTCCTTTTCTTCCTTTGAGGCAAATTCCCAATCCTTTCTCCAAAGCTCATGGCAGAACTTCACAGTGAATAGAAAAGTTTCATCAAACATGGGCAGAAAGATGTATTTTTCTTAGAAATGTCCAACCTGCCATTATTTGACCTTCTATTGTGAAATGATCACCTTGAATGTGCAGTCCAAACTTCAGGGTTAAAGTGCAGTAAGTTGATAAGAAGCAGGACAGGGGGTTCTTCAAAGGAGAGGTGCCAAGCAATCTGCAGTATGGACATGGCTCCAAGGGAACCTTCCTTCTAGCAAACATGGAGGACTGTGTACAGCACTGCACAATTCTTTTAACATACTAGTTTTACAATACTTTCCAACACTCTGGTGTTTCACCTTAGAGATTTGACTTTTTAATTTTTCCATACATTTCCTAGGACAACACTGGTGTAGGTGGCTGGAGTAGGATTCAGCAGGGAGGTCAGACTCCTCAGGATAGGTGTCTCCCCATAAGCTCAGTGTTCCAGGGTCTTTTGTTGTCAGTGGAGGTGTGCTCAGAACAGTCCATGGAGCCTAGAGGACAACTCTTCTCATTTCTAAACTTGACACCTATATTTGATCCTTTGAATCTGGATCTAAATCTTAGCCTCAGCCTAAATCATAAAACAGGCACATTCTACACTGGTATAAATACACTGAATACATATGTCACTGGTGTTCCCATTCCTGGTTCAATGTTCGTTGGTGTCATTTGGCTTCAGACTGGCCCAGCATTGATCCTTGTCCCTGCTTTCTCTTTGGTGAAGATCTCTCTTTTACAAACCAAMTGTTTGTTTTTTTCAGGCTGGACTGCAGTGATACATACACTTACAGAATCAAGGAAGTTATGGATAAAAGAAAAAAAAGCTGATATTCTAGGGATATTCTAGGTCATCTGTCTATCTCATTACATGGGATAAATTTATTCAAATAATATAAATTGAATCATTCAATTGAATAAAGGATGATTCCTTTTTAAAGACACACTGCCTTTGTGGAGGGCAAATGGAATTGCACAGTTGCCTTATAGGCTCTCTGTCTTCTGCCTTCAGTCCAAGATTGCTGTTGAACTGGCAGTTTTGCATCAGATAAAACAAGTATTTATAAACAATTAAGTTTTTTTCTCTCCTCCTCCAAACTTGGCCCATTTTGTGGATTTCACTGAACCATACATTTAAGCAAAATCTGAAGACRGTAGATGGCCTACCTGTTGGATTGTGCAAGATATATGTGTTGCCACATATACATCAAAATTAACAAACATTGATATAATATAAAGATGAACAAGCTCCAGATTTTTATTGTGCTCAGCATAGGACCTCAATATTGCATGAACCTATTTATTTACATAGTTTTCATATAGTATCTATATTAATAATTTAGGACCTTGATATGATTGATAATACAACATCTGAGCATGAACTTAATTTTATTTATTTATTTAGAGGGGCTGCTCACACACTTAAAGTCAGGCATATGCAGAAGAGCTTGCATCCTTGGGTAATACACCCACCATGTAGTTGTAGTCATTAATCGGAGGTGGAGTGTGACTATGACAAATGGTACATGTGGTTGAGTTTTGGGGTGGTGTTCCTAAAGAAAGGGGGTTGCCACAACAGAGGAATGAATTGCCATCTGGAGATGAATATCTCCCTCTATCAACTACAGCAGGAACCTAGTGGACTCGTCTTAGTCGACATTTTGGACAGCTAAGGGTGGACGTGGTGACTCCCATCCTTACCTAAAACTGTTCCTCCCTTACTGTGTATGTTAGATCAAGCTTGCCTGACTATAGTCTCTGCTGTGCTCTCAGGAGAACTGTCTTCTCAAATACTTGCTTGAGTTTCCTACATAGTGGGTGTGCAAGGTGCTTCTGGAGACCCATGGAGAAGGTCTGTAGGTTCCACCTACATTTAGACAGCTATGTTAGGCAGAAGGAACCTCCCCTTCCAATATTTTCAGGGAATGGCTAGGGTCCAGACCTTCAGAGCATGTCTGCCTCCCACTGACTTCAGCTTGATAGCGAAAGTTAGCAAACCCTGTCCTTTCTCCTACTTCCCCTCTCTGGTCTCTGCATATCTGAGATTGTATGTTTATTGTTATATTCCACCATAAAGTAATCAGTGCTTGTTCTGGATTTTATACGGCAGACTGATTACTGGTGTGCAGTCTGAAGTTAAGCCCACGCTTTGAAGCTTTGAATCTCTACTCGCTGAGGTCTTCTCACCAYGTGAGAGCTCCCTGCTTATCGTGCCACTCTTTACCATCCAAAGCCAATAACCAAGACAGTAAAATAGGCATTAGCTAAGGCCTATTAATTTGATTTCACCTCAATGCTCTTCAGCTCCGCTTTCCCTCATGCTTCCTACTGCCCACACCACTTCCCCACCTCAGTGAGAACCTGCTCCTGGTTGCTTTTGAAGAGCTGCTTCATCACAGAGAGGGGCCACATGTGAATCTGGATGTGCCAGCTGGCTGCTCTCCTCTGTGTAATGATATAGGCTTAAGGGGTCTTATCTTCAATATGGAAAACCCACTCAAAGGACTGATCACAAATGTGAACCCAGAGCTTACAGTTAATCTCTCTCTGGTATCACTTCTCTCTAGTATCACTTAGTGTTCTTCACTCACAGTCACTCAACAAGCATCCACAAAGCAAAGGCGAGAGCAGTAGTTACCTATTGAATGGCTGCGCTCACCCTCCCAACAGAAGCACCAGTGAAGATGTTCCTGTTTGTGTTTGGTTGCCAACCAGACCTTCCCAATGTGCTTTATCACAGACAGCTGATATTTCCTCTCTAGTCTCCATGAGCTTTGTCTATCAAAGCAGCAGCCAGTGTTGTTTTATGATGTGTTGTAAAACTACCATGCTATCCTGAGTGTGCTCAGCATGGCTGCCTCATTTATCACTGCTCAACCTTCACACTGAGACATCATCCATCACCGCCTCCTTAGAGCTACAAGTCAGAACCAGGTCCGTACTGCTGGCATAGCTCAGAGTTGTGTGAACACTCATCGGCAGGTCCCTTTGTCCTCAGGCTTTTTTTTCCCCACGAAATGTGACTTCTTCTTATATTTAGTTTCCAACCAAGAGTCCAGACTAGAAAATCAAACTTCAAAATTCAATTGATTGTGCCTAATGGAGGGGATTTTAATTTATAGCCTTTGACCCTTGTCTATTATTGATGGAAATAAAGACTTTTTTGTTTCATATTTGCAACTAATGGTAAAAGAAAAATTTGGAGGTTTTAATTTTTTGGTTCTAATAGTGACCTCCACATCTATTGTGAAACCATGAATAATCACTGCTTGAGAAAGGCATTTCTACGAGCAATCTAGAAAATGGACAAAGGAACCTTTGACACAGCACAGAAGGAAAATTCAAGTATATGTTTGTGTCTGTTTTTCTTTTTGTGCTATAGAAAGACAAACAGCATTCCTTTTTTAATTGCATTAATTAATTGCATTGCACTTAAGGCTTTACATCTCTGTGAGTCAATCTCCTGTTCATTCTATATTACTATTTTTTTTTAAAAAAAAGAAAAACCCATAAATTGGTTGAAAATGGTAGCAAAAGTAAAACCTGTAAATTCAGAGCCATGTCCTAATCCTGGGGCAGTCAGCAGTGAGCATCCCATTGATTTCACCAGGTCTGAATATTAAGGTAAATATATTGTAATAGACTAAACACGGAAATGGGCCTTCAGTTGCTCCTGTTTTTTAATGCTCTTCTACGTTAAGCTTTCCTGCTTCTGGGTTTGCTGGTCTATCAGGTTTGAAGATGTAGCAAGTATGACTCATGCTCTTTGTAATTCTTTTGCTGATTTCGTTTTCAGTGTTTGAAGAAATGCTCGGATGTGTGTAGCTTGCAGTGAGGGTGTGCTCTGCTTCACTTTCTTATTTTAGAGGTGAAATTTCAGAAATTTCAGAGGAAATAGCCACATATGTGCAGGTGGAGGGGGACAGGCACACACTGACTGTGATTTCCTCCCGCGAGGAACTGATGTGCGAATTACGCAAGTCATCACTGTCAGTGATGTCCCAGCTCTAGGAAGCTGGCCTCAAGGCCCCAGATTCTTGTTATTGTTTCAGCAAAGTGGTCATAACCAGGACACTTACTAGTAGCAAAGAAATAGTATTTAGATTTTAGATGTATTATTTTTCCTTTCTAGCTCATCTTTCCATCCACTTGATACTTGGAAACAAAGTTGCAGACTCAGCAAGGGGAGTTTGGGAGGCCTGGCTACAGAGATGTGCTTGTCCCTGTGGATGGGTGTCCTTCACCTTCCCAGGCTGTGTCCACAATAGCAGCAATTCAGCACAGTGGGAGCAAATCCATAGCCTGAAGCAGTCAGTGCTGAGCCCCCTCCATCTATATTACTTTTGGCTGAGGGGGTATATTTTAAACAGTCTTTAGAGTGGTTGCCACTGTACATATGGTTTGATGCTGGTCGAGGGAACAGTCAGGCCCTTGTGTCCATATTTATGGGTTGGAGCCCCCAGATGTCAGTATGGAAAAACAACTTTTTGAAGATAGACCATGAAGGAGAATGAAGGCCAGAGACTTCTGAACCTAATTCCTCATGCTGGTGTGAACACCAGCACAGAATAAACCCATTGAAGAGTGGACAGCAATAAAACACTGTGGGACGCATTTCAAGGTGATAGGCATGTAAAAGCCCACTGGAAGCAATGGGAGCTCTTCTACTGACATCAGTCTCAAATATTTGAGAAATAAAGTTTGATTTTATGAAAGTGAGTACAGGGCACAGATTCTCTCGTAGTAGGTTTCCCCCTTGCAAGGGCCCACAGTCTCACAGGGATGGTCCTGTTTGGAAGATGAGGTGGACAAGTGCCTTTGGCTTCTTCAATGACTGCACTTCAGCAACACATCCTGGCTGTTTTTCTTTGATGATGCTATTCACGTGGCTCTGAAGGGTGCACAGCTTCACCTGCATGCAATGATTTGGTCAGTCAGAGCAGAGAGACACTGCAGGTGATACAAGCTCCTGAACAGATCAGCGCTAAGCCTCACGGCCTGAATCCCCCAGGCCTGAGTTACCCCTCTGTACAGACCAGGGAGGATGATGGTGGCATCCGGCAGTCACACTGCCATCCCTGCTAGCAGCCATCTGCCCTGACCATCTGCTGAGAGGTTGGTGGCAAGCAGCAGTGAAGGGCAGGAGCAGGGCAGGTACAATAGCTCTGAGAACATAAGCAAACTGAGGCATGCATTGCAAACAGCAACATTTTTATGAAAACTTTTTTCTTTTTCCAGATTTTCCATTTTTGAAGACTGTCAGTGGAGTGGGTTCTTTTTTGTTTAATGTAGATCGTGTTTGGGTTTTAATTTTGTCATTTACTAGTTTTTAATTCTAGTGAAAGATGTGCCTCTCTCCCCTGAGACATTCTGTAAGGCTCAGCCGGGGAGATTTTCCCATGACTAAGGGTCTTTTCTTTATTCTTATAACCTCATTTTTTACTACAAAATTTTAAATAGTAAAAAACAGTGTTTGTTGAAACTGTGGGGAATATGATAATGTAAATACGAGAATCTTAGTGTCTAGCATTTTTAGATGCCACTAACCTCTTCTGAAAGTTGTGTTTTTTGCAAAAAAAAAAAGTGTAATCCATAAGCTCCAGTTGGATAAAACTGAAATGTTTCTCTTCTCTCACTCTGTCCAGGTGAATGCTGGTGAGCAATGGTCAGCCTGAAAAGAGGGAGGTTTGTGTTGTTGTTTTTTTTGTGGTGGAATATTGCTGGCCTCCACTGAAAAAAAGAAACTTTTAGATATAAAAATAATAGGAAAACAACCTTCAGCATTTTTCAGCTACTGTTGTGAAGCTAACACTGCCAACATGGAGCACTGAAAAAGCGTGAGGAAAGGCTCAGTAATGTATGATATTTGGCTTTCATATGTTACAGTTGTATTAATTGTACTCATCTTTTGATTTCTCTATAGCAGAAGAGATTAACCTGTATGAGTTCACCCACTGACTCCTCAAAATGTTGTTGTGAAGTGACTTGGTGGAGTCTCAAGCTCTCCTGTACTTAAAGTGCTGCAAATGCTGCTGTCTGAGACCTCAATCTATTACGTGGATGATCTAGCTGAGACGCTGTTCTCGAGCACACAGGCACCCACCTCCACGGCGTAGGGTATTACACACCTCTTTCCCCTCCCTCCTTTTGGTGGAGCCTGTGTTTATCCCTGCCTGGGGGACAGCTGAGCTGTGCTTTCCTTCTTTTCTTCATGACCATGAAGCTAAGAACAGCAAGATATTTGTTGGCATACAAAACATTTAGCCACTAAACCTTTCTGTCATGTCCAGTCTATATTTCTGTAAGTTTCCCAGCATTAGCAAGGATACATTTACTGTTGTATTTATTTGCAAACACCAGAGATTCCTACCTTTTCTCACAGCTAGCTTTCTACTCTTGTAACAGTTTTAGTATGATTTCTACCACCTTTCCACCAGAAATACCACATTTACAGGTGACTGCCCCACCTAGGACTTGCTCCACTGCACAGGCTGGCTTCAGCTGGTCTAGAGAAGCACTGGGGTGAAGACCTTCATAATCAAGGTGAAAATCCAATAATCTAGCATACAGCAACATCTTTATTAAAGCATTACTTGGGCTGTTTTCTTCCAGCTCTCAGGCCATGGAGCTTTTAGCGAGATGCTGTGATGAGTGGAGCAGTGTTGCCAGTGCTCCCAGGGGCAGGTATATGGGGGCACCTGTGGACTTGGGGCTAACACAGCCAGAGGCTTCTCCTCTGACTCACTGACCTCCAGATTTACACCTTTGCATTTTAACTCACACACCTCAGAAGTGTGGCAAAAGCATTTCCCGATCTGTGTAGTATTCTTTATCTTCACTATTTTTATTATATTATAAGGTCCTTTAAATGCTGCGCTAACTAGAACATTTTGCCATGGCTTTCACTTCCTTTTGTCTTGCTGTGTTTTGTATCTGTACTGTGAGTATATTTCCTGAGCAAGTGCTAAAATGTCTGAGAGATCATGATGTACCTGATAGTTTGCCCTGAACAAGCTCCATGTGTAGGAGGAATCATTTGCTTTAGTATTTAAAATGTTGCCACAGACATTCAGTATTGCAAACATCTCCATGTCAGCCTGTGTGCTGAATTAGGAGAGACTGCATAAAATAAGGCACATGTGTCACCGGATTTTCTTGTCTTCTGCCTTCTTGGACCCATCCCTCCAATCTTCACAGAAGAAGGATGCCTCCTTGGGAAAAGTGCAGCTCTTCTCTTGTGGAATGGTATTTCCAGAAGGATGTAATTCCTGCACTCCTCTGGGCTGCAGAAGACTAACACAGGCTTGAGCTTGACTTACATTTGATTTCTAAACTGTTTGAGGACTGCTGAACCTAAAAGAAGAAAGAAGGGTTGAAAAATAATGTTATAAAGTGTCTCTCTGCAAGCGTGGCTTCCACTCCTGCTTGTGGTTGGCTGATGGAAATTAAAGACGTTAACCCCGGGGAGCGGGGGCCTGCTATGCATGGGGCATCTCCCGCAGGCCAAGTTCCCGTTCAGGAGGAAGAGGTGTGGGGTCTCGCTGACTCCCCAGGCAGCTGTGCGGTGTCTGGCAGCACGCAGTCCCCCTGCAATAAGGAGGGATATCGCCCCACCTGCAGGCTGCGGGCTGCGGGCTGCACCGCGCCAAGCCACAGCCAGCTCCTGCACTGGGATGCTGGCCGCCCTCCCAACTGGGTCTCCAGTCCCAGGTCCCTTCCAGTAGGCAAGAGTAGATATATGCAGACATTAGAGCTGGCAGAGAAATCGTGAAGGAGGAATAGCTGCTGTTCTTTTTCTCTCGTACTGCAAATGCTCCAGATAGATTGATTCCAAATATTGTTTGCATTGAACGACTCCTGCTCACAGATAAGGACCTTCTTTTGTGCTAGGCACAGTGCAAGCACAGCATCCGCAGGTGTTTTCTGCCCTGAAGAGCCTAAGGCTCAGGTAAGAGCATGAGGATGGACACAGAGATTCAAATTGGGGCGGGGGGAAAGTGTTGCATTTCAGTGTTGTGACACTACGCRCTTTTCTCTGTTTATTTTGGCCAAAAACATGAACTGGGCTGCTACTTGTGATAAAATGACACATAAAGAACCCAGTGCTCTGAGGAAAGTCAAAATTTTACTGCTGGATTTTTGTTTTCATTGTTCAACACTGCAGGGACTTAAATAGTAGAACATAATAGGGACATAAATGTATACTGAGAGCCTCCTTCATGTCTCACACCGGTTTTACGTAACTCCGTGATTTCAGGGCAAAGTGTAAACTGGCAGTGTCACGGTACCAAAAGGCCTGCAGACACACACACGAGCATATGGACGTACACACACGCCCATTCGGCTTCCCCAGGCCCTTCTCACAAGCACCCAGGTGCTGGTGCTCCTTTTGACATTTCTCTGTGTGCAAGCTCTGTCTTGGAGAGCAAAGCCTGGGACGAAGCTTCAAGTAAAGCCTGTTGCGTTCTTTAGCCCTCTGGTATAGGTTAGTTAAGAAATAGACAGCTGAGGTTTTACCCTCTTAAACCTCGCGAGGAGATGATGCCTCACAAGAGGTTAACCTGCAGCATTCTTTGTGATATTCAATACATGTTTGAAATATTTCTCAGCATACATGGGCATTACCCTGCAAATTATGTGTTGAAAATGAAGAAGTGAGGAAATCGTTAGAAAACAGCTGGCARCAGGGAGGAAGGAGGGTGGGAGATGGGGGGATGGCTGTGTGCATCCATATAGCGTAGAGGCAGTCTGGCACCCAGGGTTTGCGGGAGTCCGTGCAGGCACAGATTTACCTGGGCACTGAGGGGATGGAGGGCATTTAGCCTTCCTCTTTCCCCACTGTGCCTTCCTGCCAGTGCCACACATGCCCTGGTGTCACTGGGGCAGAGCTCATCCCACGCGCCTCCCTTGGCCCACATTCACATCCTAGCTGCCTCTTATGAGAGCTGCAGTGGAGACAGCCTCCCCTCTCCCTCACCTGTGACCATAGCCAGAGGGGACACAAAAGGGACATGTGTGCAAGGACATTAAACTTTCGCTTCTTTGCCTGTGTTGAACAAGCCCATACAGCCAGGAGAAATAAGTTCCGAATGCAAAAGAAACACAGGAAACAAGAAACTGATTTTAAAATGCTGCTCAAACTTGCCACACCCATTCTTCTGAAAAATAACTTGTCAGATGCTACAGGTGTCAGGTACTATTTGAGTATCTTTCTAAAAAGCTGCACCTCTTCCTCTGCTAAATATCCATCAGTGCTAAAAAAGCCTGAAAAATACAAATCACAGGACATAAAAATCAATGTCATAAATACAGACTGGAGAAGATTCATTTCAGTATTCCAGTAATATATAAAGAGGCAGGAATGATGAATGAGAAGTTGTGATAGAGGTAGGACAGGTCCTGTGATGCTTCCCCATGCAAAGAGCCCACGGACAGCAGCTTCTGGGGTGACAGGTACTCTGCAGGATGAGGAGGTCTCTGAGGAGCACTGTACTATTGTATTGCAATCCCCAACAAATAACAAGAGAAAATATAACAAATAACTGAATAATATTCTGCATGCTAGTAAGCGTCAAGGGATCTGCAGCTGTGATATTCAGCCTTAGATGTTATATCGTCATGGGGCATTTTAAATGTTTAACTTGAAACTTTGGTATTTCTTTGCTTTCTTAATTTCAGAGGAAGGGAAACATTTGTCATGAGATTGAATCGGTATTAGCCATCTTTCCCAGGCATATGAAAGTACGGTCTGTTTCTGGGCATGCTTTGTGTTTGCTTAACTGTCATGTTTGTAAAGTATTTCTGATGTCTAATTTAGATCAAACAGCACCTTCAAAGGAGAATTTCTTTTATAGATAAGCTTGGGACAATCCTGAGTACATAGACACACACATATTCTCTCATGCTCGCTCTCCTCGTCACATGCAGCCAATACAATAATTTACTCAGAAAATCTCCCTCCTTCAAGGGGAGACTTTACTGTTGATTTAAATCATTGCATTATATAGAGACGCAGGGGAAAGTTTCCAAAATATGCAACAATACTGAAGTTGTTGCAGCTGCTGTCTCCACAAACACAAAACTTCAGGGCTGCTGGCTACCGCCAGCACTGAGAGCCGCCGAAAGCCCACGACAGACGCTGCAAATGCACCGGCCCCAAGAGGCCTTGCAGGATATTCTCAAACAATACCTCACCCCGCCCCGCCGCAGCGAGCTTCGCTCATGTGCTGCGCCGCAGCAGCGGGACAAATAGGAGAACCTCTTTCACAGCCGCACACAAACATCCCCTGTGTGAGAAAAAGAGGCGGCGGAGAAAAGGTCAGCAGAAAGGGCCGCGGGGCAATGAGAGGGCCGAACCCCCCAACCGAGCGCGGGGCCGAGGGAGCGCCGCGCGCGGGGCTTGTTCTTTGCAAACTTGCTGGGGAGAAACAAACGACTCTGACCCCTGCCTTGGCTCTGGGACTTCTGATCTCTCCAGGGGCGCCTTGGGAAAGCGCTGGAGGGACTCCCAGGAGAGGCTCTCCTGGGAGCCCCCAGGGCT
The DNA here is from genome assembly GCF_003343035.1 of Apteryx rowi. Classification (NCBI taxonomy): domain Eukaryota; kingdom Metazoa; phylum Chordata; class Aves; order Apterygiformes; family Apterygidae; genus Apteryx; species Apteryx rowi. Next base: position 550,878 of record NW_020450374.1, on the reverse strand, counting down.
GGTGGAGCAGCTGAGGACAGGCGTGTCCGGCAGAGGGGAACCAGCCACGGGGCTGCTCCGCTCCAGGGACGCCGAGTTGGGGCTGGGCCAAGGACTGGGACCCTCTGCTGTGCACCACTGATGTCCACCAGCCTCCGCGATGGACTCTGGGTGCTGGCTCCCCATGGGTCTCAGCCAGAACCCGTTAAAGAGATTTCATCCTTTTCCAAAACCTAAAATGGGACCCTTGGATCCCTCAGAAAAATGTTTTTCTGCTGAATTGCCCACCACTCCATGGAGTCAAATGACACACCAGCACCACCCTCACATGGCAGCATGGCACAAGACAGCGGACGTCACATGCACTTGTGTCTCCTTACAGTAGCGCTTTCCTTTTCCTTCCTAACCCTTTTTTCAATTTCTTTTAGGAAACACATTTATGGTGTGTTGTATGTACTGCTTAAAAAGTGGAGGGTAAACCTGTGGGATCCTCTGAGGTCATTGCACACCTGGGGTCTAAGTCCGAGAGTCTATGAGAAATGGGCCTTRCAGCTTTGCTACCTTGGGAGAGATATGTATTTGTGCTCACTGTCTCTCTCTCTGTGTATCTAAAATGGTAAGTGATGTGAACTGTACCTAATGAGATGCTGAACAGCTGTGCCTCAGTGAAGTTCTGTTAATCCTGTATATTAAAGTAACTTTTCACTTTAAGTACCATATTAAAGCCAAAAGGTACGTGCGAGGGAAATGATTGGTGATCAAGTCCTAAAAATAGCTGCCCCAAACTGTCTAAAATAAGGGACAGCCATAGGATTTCTTCGCCCTGTGGAAGCACTCGGTGTTGCAGATGATTACGTTTTTATCTCTGCTGACAGAAGCTGAGCATCCCTAGGCRGAAAAGAGTGCTCTGAATGAAGCACAGTTGGACCATCCTACAAAAAATGTGGGAGCCTAAAACAGATCAGCCCAGGCAAGTAGCCAGGGCAAGAAAGGGAGAAAATCACACAGAAAACAGCTGCAGCTTCATGAAGAGGATAATAAGGCCAAGACTTGTGAGCTCCAGCTATCAAAATCATTGCCATATCAGAGTGAGAAGCCCAGCATCAGCCAGGCTTGATCACTCTCTCCTCAGAGGTGTTGCTTCATTTACTTAAGAGCAAGATGCTTCCTGTATTGAGGGCTGCTACAGGATCCTGCCCAGAACAGCAAAGAAAACTAGGCTCAGGAACCTTCCCTCTCTCTGGCTCGGATTCAAAAAGAAAGATTTAGTCTTTGAGGCCATCAGTTGTAAAAAAAACCCACCCCCCATGAAGGCAGGAGAATCTTCTTCCTTGACATGAGGTCRATTATACAAATGGAAAGGAAGGGACTTGATACAATGAGAGACAGAGTGTATCCACAGGAGGGATTAGATGAAAATCTGTGGCAGATATACTCCAGTCTATTTTTCTTGCTGTAGGATAGCTCATCTGTTAAGGAGGGTAAAACTGAAAAAAACAAATAGAAGATTTAGTGCCACTTCTTTCCCTTGCTCTGGCTTTGCCAGCTAACTGAAAAGTCTTCACGGCTAAGAGAAAGGCTGCAGAGAGGGTAACAGAAAGGCTGCTCTGCTCCATGCACCTCCCACCTGCCCAGAGACGGCAGGGGAAAGAGGTGTCTAATACATAACGATGACAATCTTGGTGGACATTCACCACTGTGTCAAAGCTGCTTTATGTTTCCCTGTTTTCTCCGCCTTGTGAAGCCAAATCTGTGGCTATTTTAATGACAAAACAGCTGGAGGACATGTATTGGCTAGTTTTCCCCTTCAGACAATGAAGTTCTGCCTGCGGTGAGCACCCTGTCTTTTCCCTCAGCAGTCTGGACAGGTTACTACTACCTTACTTCATCTAACTAGAAAATCTCCTAGGTGCTGCTGTGTATATACTGAGTGTATCGATGGGCAGACGAAAGGCCAGGCTGGTTCTGAAGCACTCTAAACCCCTCCCCACCTCCACTTCCTTTCCACTTTTTTTTAACCTAGAAGGAAATAGTTACAATATTTCACCTAAGCTTAGTCATAAAAAAAGAGCAAATGGAAGTTTTGTTTAAATCTCTCAAAAAGAAAAAGGGATGTTTTCTGCAATTGCTGAGGTTTTTTTCAGTTGATGCTGAAAATTTATTAATCACTGGCCACTACTGGTCTCCTAACACCTACAGAAATTTCTGAAATTTCTCTTCTTATCTTACTTTATTACAGCATTGATCCCCCCCCCCCCCAGCATTTTTTTTTTTATGGTGAGATTCATTCACCATTCTAATTCATGTATCTGCAATCAAGAAAATAGAGTCTCCTAATCTGTTGCAGACAAAATGCTGTCCTTTTATGGTAGATTCCTTTCCTAGCTCTGTGTCTGGGCAATGTGGAAAATTTGGAGAAGATTCCTATCACTCCTGCCTGTCCTCCCTCCTAGTTTGATCTTTTGGTGGGGATAGCTGGAAGAGTTCTGATTCATCYGGACTCAGACCTCTTTTCTCACACTTCTGCATGAAAAGCTCTTAGAAGAATTGCTCCATTTACTGAGATGGTGATCTGGCTAGAGAGAAGAAAACCAAAAGAGTAAATGAAGATGGTGATGGAGAAAAAGGTAGACACATTGAAAAAAAGGAGGAAAACTAAGGAAAGTATCCAAAGAAGGAGTGAGGTAGGAAACTTGGAGGGAAAAATGAGAAAATACAGAGCAAAAAGGGAGTGGCTAAGTCAGATCTAACAGATCATTTGGGTCTCCTGTGGACACATTTTTTAACACACAGTCCTAATTATTTTCCATACTCTAGGGCAACAGTAGAGCTAAAAGGCCCATACTATACAAACTGCCCAGTTGCCAACAACTATCAGAAGTGCAATAATTTAAGCATAGAAGTCAAGGATGAGAGAAGCGATAGAGTGGAGAGCTCATGCACCAAAAGATTGCAGCCTGTGTAAATGTATACAGAAAAGGCGACAGTTGAAACAGAAGAGTACAGAGACACAGCATGGATGGGCTTCATCTGACTATGTGCAGATGTCTACATCTGGATTAGTCATTTAGAAATCCTTTATAGTGCCAGACAGGCATTTCTGGACAGGATTTATCTCGTTCTAAGACTTTCTGAAGTAAGCCACATGAATCTCTCCCTGCAAGTACCTATTTTTCCTCACTTGGCTCCTACAAAAGGAACCAAGGGTGATCAGCTCTTATGCAGACCTCCTCCTCTCAAAACAGCATATTTCCTACATGTTTGTAATAGGTATAGACACACTGAGAGGTGTTTATGTATCCACAGTAGCATCACATGGAGAATAAGGTTTGAACTACGATTAATCCATTTCTTACAAGGGTTAAAGAATATTTTGAATGGCTGCCAATAAGCATTCATGTTGTCACAAATAGTCTGTCTCACACATAGAAAGAAATCTGCTGTATCTTACATCTTGCTCAGTGCCAGAGAGATCTGGTTATTGTGTGCAGGCCTCAGATATTGAAGAATTAGACTATTCTTTAAGAAAATTTAAACATTTTCAAAATTCACCCTCTTATAGGTAAGTATTTTGTATAAACTACAAAGGTGGGGTCCATGGCTCTGCAAAGCTCTGCAGAACTCCAGAAGTCTGCGAGATCCATCTTGTATTTTGGAGTATGATGTCTTCCCATTGAACTTCACTGGCAATGGGATAAGGCCCATAACTTGTGATAATCTCTTTCATATAGCTATCACAGCTCTGGGATATCTTCACCACTACTGCATAAGACAGCTTTGATTGGGATCACGTGATGAACAATATCTTCTGAAGCAAAAGGCCACATGATGGAGAGAACCACCTGTAGCCCATGATGGGAAGGACTGGGACATGAGGATAAGCCATGATGTGAGCTTTCCTTGTGAGAAACCTTGAGTCTCCTTGTTGGTGCATATCCCCAGCAGTAGCTCAGCATCACCCGTTGCTGCCCAAGCTGTGGCTCTGCATGCCAGGCACACAGGGCCACAGAACAGGAGTCCTTGATGCTGCTTTCCGAGTGTGGAAGACGAAGATGTAACAGCAACAGTGCATGAAGCATGAGTCAGTTTTGTGAGTTTCACACTCAGAGTGGGAGAATTCACAGGTTTGTTGCAGGCCCAGAACTGATTATAACAACTAGAAATCTAAATGCTGTGTGCGGTTGTGTCAATGAGAGACAGATGCCAGGCTCGAGATGTGGTGCAGCTCCTGAGAGTCACAGCAGCTGGACTTCTTGCCATGCCAAAAGCATAGCCCTATTTAACAGGTTTCCCATTGTGCAGTGCTTTCTCTAACAACCTAAGAGAAGGCAATGCAAACATCGTGTTAGTAGCATGAAGTGTTTGCGGTCTGACTCCAGGGGACAAACTCTCAGCAGGGCTAACTTTTCAGACCTCCATGTAAAGAGACAGAGCAGAAAGAGACAGAGCTCAGAGAAGGTGTGTCCAGTGGCCCTGTGACCCAAAGTCCAAGCACTGCCCTCTTATGCACATACATTTTGTGCAGGGGTAAGTTTAAAACCTTGTTCATCTAATAGCATGGTATAAGCCTGGGATAAGTCCCATGAGACCAGTGCAATTGTACTAACAAAAGCATGGGGAAATGAAAGAATGATGTTTGCAGTCTTTACTTGCATTTGAAGCAAGTAAAACAAATGTACACTACACAAATGTACAAAAATGTAAACTACAAATGTAGTTCTATTACATACATTTGTCATGTACTGACTTGGATATGCATATTGATGTTTTTCTTAACTTATGCTTGTTTCATATCTCTGAAAATGTTCTGCTGTGTGTTGTTACATTTCCATACAAATACAAGGAGGTTAACAAATGACTACATTCAACTTTCGGGAAATAATTTCTACAAAATCATGCTTCAGTACGATTGTGTATGGCTGTATAGTTCTGTCCATATTCCATCTGTATTAAATATAATGGTTACATTTAATAATAAAATGTACAAATCATATCCAGATACAATCACATATAATCTAATATGTCCTGAATGCTTTACCATATTCAAAAGTATTTTTAAAGTCTTCAAAATAAAAAGAAAACAAGAAAATTATTTTCTTAGTTCACAATGTCCCTCTTCTCAACCCAGTGCCAAGAATGGCAAGTTAAAGGAATTAACATACCTTGGTGATCTCTGTTTTACACAAGCTGAATAAACATCTAAGACAGTTATTTCACATTCATGTGTGATAAACACTTGAGGATCATGCATTTGCCAACATCAAAGACAGACCAGCTCTTGTCTGCAGCTTTCTGGCTCTGTCTCTACACCCCCAGCAATGCCCAGGAAACCCTGCTGCAGACAGACATCTTTCCCTCTTTTCTCTCAACCATTGCCACTTTCTGTGCACAAGGTATGAGTCATTGATCCAAACCAAACACTTTGCTCAGTTGCCACACTCTGCCTCTGGGAACACTTTACCTCATGTGTGTGTCTGCACGTGGCATTGCAATATTCCTTAGGAAATGTCCCCATGTGTTGGGGAACTCTATGTGGGATATTAAAGTCCTGATATTCTTTCAAGCAAAGAGTTTGATTGTGAATGTTGTTACTGACTCCAGCTTCTTCAGCTCTTTGGGATTCTTTTAAATGACTCAGGGAAATTCTGCATTTTCTTTTCAACTCCCTATGCAACTTTGCTTAGGAGAAATAAAAGAAAGATCATTAACAGAATTCAGATCATTAACATTAACTAATATATCTGTGCACAGAAATTTATTCGTCTCTCCTGTAGGTGACTTTCATACAGAACATGGTAACGAGGCACCTGATTCAGCAATAACCATTATCACAGCAGAACTTTCCAAATGTACTGGTCTGGGGATAAGATGTTAATCCCAAGTACACATGCAACAGATGAATGTACTGGCCTTGTGGTATTGGGATGGCCTATTGAGTACCTTCCACATTAATGAGGTAATAGCTTGAAAAGTGGTACACTGGACTGTGGAAAGAACGGTTCAAATGCTTCATAGAAATAAGAGGTACCACATATTCTGTTACCATATGTGGTGACAGAATTGTTGCTGCAAAGCTTGAATGGAGAGGCAAAAGGTGGGAAAAGATTTTTTTTTTCCCCTTGGATATTCTTGAAGAACAGCCTGAGAACTCTGAGAACTTTCAATTTGTAAATCTGTATGTCCTTGGCATACAAAAAGGGGAGGAATTTGGGGAAAGGAGAAGGTGACAACAAAAACAGGCTGGAAATGATCTGATGATGGAATGGATTCTGAGACTAAAGGACTATATCTGCAATAATTTAATAACCAGATTTGCAGACTTCACATTCAGCTCCTTTTTTCAATTCCTTGTCTTCATTACTCTCATGGACTTCTCCATTCTGTGTGTCCTTCTGTCCTACAAGTGCCACCAATTTGAAGTCTGGTTCTTTTTTAAAAAAAACACAAGTCTATTTTAAACAGTGTCAGTATTTTATCTGCTTCTTCATCTTCCCATTATTTTTTCAAGATTCATCATTTTTTGTCAAACTACTTCCCCAATATCTCCTCCTGAATGAAAGGTCAAATGAAGGAGGGTAAATAGACCAGCAAACTTTCTGGAATGTGATTGCTGGATTCCCTTAGAGACCCACCCTGTTAGCAAGCATCAGGCCTGAAGGAAAGCTAAATGATAAATCTCTGCCCTGGATATCTGCTTGTTGAAAGTGATCAAGGAAAAAAAAAAACACAGGTCTTCCTGTGGCACAGGTTTTAATCGCATAGATTAATTAAAGCCTTTATTGGTTGTAATGAAAATTAGATGAAGCTATATGAATTGTGATAGAAATGTAGCAGGGTTGCATGACAAAGACCATTGCTGGTAGCTTACTAGTTATAAACACTGATGAATTTGGAAGATACTGATGGATGTGACAAGAGCTGGAGAAAGACATAGGCAAACTTCATGACAAAGAAAGGTAAGATTTGCCTTTAGCTTCAAGAACTGGAATTAAATACATACAACCTCTGTTTCAGGAAGCGCTTGAGTTTTGGAACACTGGAGGCCAGGACTAAACCAGGGAAAGATGATCCTTTACTTGTCTTTTCCCCCTAGACTTTCTTAGATTTCCACTACGGCCACTGCTGTAGAGAAGTTATGGATCTATATGGGCTTCTGGTCAGAGGTGGTAGGGCCTGTGTTTAGACTGGATTTTATTTCTGCTTCTGTGATGGTGCTCACAGGCAATGCAAAGTGGATCACTGAGTGATAAAAAATTGTTTTTTTCTGCAGATACCCAATATTTGCATTTTTATCACTATCTCATTGTCCATTTCCCTTCCCTGTGGTCTGGCTCTGAGGATGAGGAACTCTTCCAGCTTTGACTAAAGTCGGAGTGCAAAATACACATTGCAGTTCTTAGACACTGAGTTTTACATAAACAGACAGTGACACAAGCACTCCACAAAATGTCATTCTGTTCGTCCTGAATAGGTCCCAGCCCTCATCACTTCACCTTCATAGTCCATGGGCAGAAAGGAGCTTGTTCTACCTTTCCTCAGAGGTTCTGTGAAAACAAACACTGAAAAACTGTTTAAGCATGCAGTCACTGTCACGTGAGTGCGCAGAAGAGTCCATAAGGAAATCACTAATTCTGTACAGAGAACATTTTAAGTCATAAATAATATGTTTTGGGTATCTGTTCATTCAGCTAGCCTCGTTCAATGAAGCAAAGGGCCAGTGAGGAAAACACGATAGCCACAAAAAACAATTTGCTGATAAAACTGTTTTTTTTTTTTTTAATTTCAGTTTACTCAAGTTGTCAGATTCATTCTGTGGACAAGTAGTTTAAAGGGATGCAGAGGTACCTTATCGGCTTGACACACTCCTGGGTGGGTTTGCCCAACACAGAAAGGCAATTCTTTGGACACCACACCATATGGTGTGCTGTTTCTGACTCAGTGTTGGTTTTAATTAGCTTTTGGTAGTTGCCATTAGAAACTCCATTCTTTGTCTGGGCTGGGTAATATTATAGTCACCCACAAATCGTGGACCCCTTGTCAACTATCAAGGTCATGGCCTCCTTGGAAACAGTGATGCCCGTCTCTCTTCAGCAGTGCTAGCACACTCGCTTCTGTCCACCCCCGCAATGAAATGTACCTCCCCATGATCTCTTAGGGAGTGATGGTGCATGGCATCCTCTCACCCCCAAATACTGATGGTGTGTACCCCAGAGGGTGACAAGGTCACCCATCCCACAAAGCAATGGTCGGTACCTCAAAATGATGATATACATCTTTCCAGCTAACGTCTGTACAGCTCTCCCCAGGCAGGGGTGCTGAGGCCCTTCTCCCCTCCCGACAGCGACGGTGTGGCCCCACACTGCAGACGAGGGACACCCCTCTTGCCAGCGCTAACGCTGCTGCCCTCTCCCTCCTTGTCCCCCCGCCGACGGTAGCTGCCGCCCCCTTCATTGACGGTGCCCCTTTCCCCCCAGTCAATGCACACTTCATGCCTCCCTGCGCAGCCGGAGCGAGTGCGGGGCCGCGGGGGCGCGCTCCCACCCCGCATTTCCCTCTCTCCGCGGCCCAGGCGCGGGCGCATCCCGGGGGCAGGCCGGTACCGAGCCTCCGCCGGGGCCGCGCGAGGCGGCGCCGGCACCGGCACCGGCACCGGCACCG
>NW_020450374.1:522173-541911 GCF_003343035.1 Apteryx rowi | reverse complement strand
AAAAAAAAAAAAGCTTTGGGGGCGGGAGAGGGGGGCTAGTTTAAAGCACTAGGATTAAAGGTCTGTGCTAGTTTCAAGCTCTCATAAAAACGGCCTGAAGGATGCTATTTTGCTGCAGTCTGGGTTATTTCAGCCCACAGTTGCACAACAAACCATTTAAACATTTCAGCACAAAACAGATTCCATTGTTGGGCTGCACATTAAAAAGTGTTATTCTCTTTGAAGTTTTTGTCTAATGGCTCTAAACTGAAAGAAAATGTTTTCCTATTACTTAATTCAATCATAGCGAAGAGGCTTGGTAAAAAGCCCACGGATTTTGCCCAAAGTGTGACAGAGTTCTCTTTGTGTTTGCTTATCCTCTGCTGTCACACACTTTAATTCGCCTCTCTTTATCTGGCATTCAAAACTTTCTTCAATGACATTCAATAAGGTCCAGCGGCTGGAAAAAAAAACTGGTTATTTTTTTGGATATTCTTTCCCAGTAGCTTTGGGCTTGGTGTGCATTCAGGAGCTGTTAACCCTTTGGCTCCCTGCGGCTCGGAGCCCTGGGGTTCAGTCCTGGGCAGCATAAACCTCTGAGGCTGAGGAGGAGAATCAACACCCCCTCGGTGGCTGGCCACTTCTCAGCGAGGAGAGTTACCCCTTCCCAGGCGCGAGCTCAAGGTGGAAAACACTTTAAATTACGAGCTCCTTAAAAACATAAACAAAAACAAAAAAACCCACCCCCAATAACGCTTTTAGGGGAAGGACACTTGGAAACCCTTTCTAAATAATCGCGGAACATAGTTTTTGCTAGCATTCGTTTTTGTTCTTTATTTCTTTTTCCCCATTTATTTATATATACATGTACATTTCTAGGCTTCGGCATCAATTGTATCTCGGCAAAACTCCCATAGATTCCAACGAGAAATGCGACTGCAAGGAAGAACAGCCTCCATACAAGCCAGAGACACAGGATTACATTCTTTCCCAGCCTTTTCTTCCTATTCTTCCCTTCATTCGAAGAAATACATTTATTTTTGAGGCGGGCAGGTTTCTGTAAGGAGAAATCGCCTCACATTTTGACGGTAGTGCTGTCCGTCGACGAGTGCGTTTGTCTTTTCCCCGGATATTAAACAGGATGATCGGGGAAGAAAACGCATACCCGATGAATATTTTTCTCTTATTCGTTAGCATTCCTTATTCACCTACAAAATCAACAAGCTCCGGGGAGCCAAGCGTCGAGACCTCGGAGGCGGACGGTGTGCCCCTACGCAGGGGAAGAGTGAGTGCGCGTTTGCTTAGACGGAAAAGTAGAAACTCGGTTTAGACCCAACGCTAAGTTTTGCAGACCCCTTATGCTAAGAAATACAGACCGCCTTTTTGTTCATGCTAATTCGCATTGTATGGGAGAAATAAGCCATTTCCCTGTCAGTCCCTTTCCCCAAGCCCTCAAATAATTCCCGGCGCCCTGAAGCGCGGCACGGCGTGTCCGGCTGTTTAAGCTGGGTCGGTGCCGGGGACGGGCGAGTCCCGCAGCCCGAGACGCCCCGGCCCCGCTCCCGCCGGGGGCCGGCGCGCACCACGGCACCCGCAGGTGAAGCATAATTGTGTAATTACAGATATTACAGCTACGGCAGAGCAGAGAGGAACCAGGTATACACAGAAACAGACATGCGGAGTAGGCGAAGAGCCTCTCCCCCTATTTGCCCTCACCCGCTGCGCGCTGCATGCGCGGAGCGGTACCTGAGTGCGGACCGACGTTGCACCCGCGCACCCGCGCTGCTCGAGGCGCTCCCATGCAGCCCATGCAGCCACCGCCGGGCTCGGCACAGCCGTCGGAGCCCGGCTCTGCCCGGGGCCTCCGGGGCCCGCCGCTGCCCGGCGGGTGCGGGACTCCCGGCTGCACCGGGGCCAGCGAGCGGCAGGTGCCGGCACGGGGCCGGGGACAAAGACGCGGAGCCGGGGACGGCGCTGGGCGGAAAGCGGGGACGCAGCGCCCTTGCGGCGAGGGCAGAGGGAGAAGCGGCGGGGCCGGGGGCCGGCGCGGCAGGGGCAGCGCGGAGCCGACCTGGTGCCACAGGTGGGAAAGGCGCCGGGGGGCTGCGGGGAAGCCGGAGCCGGCGGRGAGCGCGGCTGCAGCCGGCAAAATAAACAAGGGGGAGCGGGCTGAAAGCTGGCCTGAAAGCGAAGGAGCGCGATAAAGAGAAAGAAAAGAATATTAAATCGCGAGAGAATGAGAAAATAACCCCGCCAAAGGGAGAGGAGGGGAGAGGCCGCCTGCTACGGCGTGGGTGGGGTCGACAAGAATAGGGTACATTATGCAGTTCATTTAGTTAACAAGGGAAATAATGAGGGAGCGTGCGGCGTGAATGCCAAGAGAAGAGGCACAGAAAGCCTATTGAGAGCCCGGCGTCGCTATCACATGGCGAGGGCGCTATTTAAAGCGGGCCGGCGGGCGCCGTTCAGCACCACTCGGGCTGGCCAGCGGCGCGGGCGGCGGCGGTGCGCGTCCCGGCGCGGGCGGGGCGCGGGGCGCTGCGCGGGGCCATGCCGCGCTCCTTCCTGGTGGACTCGCTGGTGCTGCGGGAGGCGGGCGAGAAGAAGGGCGAGGGCAGCCCGCCGCCGCCGCTCTTCCCCTACGCCGTGCACCCCTCGCACCCGCTGCCGGCGCTGCCGGCCGGCGCCTGCCACGCGCGCAAGGCCGGGCTGCTCTGCGTCTGCCCGCTCTGTGTCACCGCCTCCCAGCTGCACCCGCCGCCGCCCGCCATCCCCCTCCTCAAGGCCTCCTTCCCCCCCTTCGGCTCCCAGTACTGCCACTCGCCCCTGGCGCGCCAGCAGCACTCCGTCTCGGCCGTCGGCGTCGGGCACGCCCCGGCGCTCTACCAGGGCGCCTACCCGCTGCCCGACCCCCGGCAGTTCCACTGCATCTCCGTGGGTAAGCCCCGACACGCGTGGGGCGGGAGGGCGAGAGAGCCGTACGCCTTCGGGGTCGGTGCTGCGGGGAGGCGCTGGGTGCCCACGGGTGGCTTTTCCCTCCCCGGGCCCCTTCTAAGGCGCGAGGTGGGTCCCTGCCCTGCGCCCTGCAGCCTCGACGGGACGTCCTGGCGCCTCTCCCCGCCGGGACTGTCACGGCGCCCCCGGGGGGAGCCCGGCGCAGGCGGTGGGAAGCTGGGGAGGAGGTGGCCCCGGGAAGCTCGGGCCCGGCGGCTCCTGCAGGATGCGCGCCCGGCGGGACACGGCGGATGCCGGGACGGCGGCCCCGCAAAGCGGTCGGGGGGCGGCAGCGAGAAGCCGGGCGGGTGTCACAGGCCGTGGTCCGGCCGGTCCTGACCGTGGCTCCGCTCCGCAGACAGCACGTCCAGCCAGCTGCCGAGCAGCAAGCGGATGCGCACCGCCTTCACCAGCACGCAGCTCCTGGAGCTGGAGAGGGAGTTCGCCTCCAACATGTACCTCTCCCGGCTGCGGCGAATCGAGATCGCCACCTACCTGAACCTCTCCGAGAAGCAGGTGAAGATCTGGTTCCAGAACCGCCGGGTCAAGCACAAGAAAGAAGGCAAAAGCAGCTCCCACCGAGGCGGGGGCCCTGGCCACAGCTGCAAATGCTCGTCCCTTTCCACCACCAAGTGCTCGGAGGACGACGAGGACTTGCGCATGTCTCCATCCTCCTCAGGGAAGGACGACAGAGGCCTCGCAGTCACCCCCTAGCCCCTGCACGCCAGACACCGGCTCCCCAGGGACTGTGCGAGAGCAGGACGGGGAGTCCTGCCTGCTCAAGTGCCGACATGCAGTGGAAGGATTTTATACCGTTTTGCATAATCTGTGTAATTTACAAAGGACTTTCTCGCCTTTCTAGGTCCCCGGCCACGAGGGCCGGTGTCCGTGAGCCCTGTTGTAAATAAACTGCTCCCTAGGACCCAGGCGTTCCCCAGTAGTGCTTGCTGTCTCACTTGTCTCCCCGCAGGCACAGCCCGTCGCGCCCCGGGAAGCGCCCTGGCCAGGGAGGGCTCACGCAGCCTCCCCCACGGACAGAGACGGGCGCGGATGCTGCGCGGCGGCGGGCGGTGCGGGCCGCGGCTGGAGGGCTGCTGTCCCGGGACTCCGTCCGGTAACTCGGAGGAGGGCGAAAGCGGGTGGGTGGGGAGGGTGGGGGGCTGTTTGAGTTATCATCATTAATTTCTTTTTCCTCCCCAAATGTTCTCGATTTTGTTTTGACTTCGGCGCTTGCGGGCGCACGGCTATGGTTGTATCGTTCCGTCCCCGTTCCGCCCCCCCCTTCCCCGCGGGAGATATTTATTTATTTATTTATGTGGAAAAAAAATGACGATGGCGATGATAATAATGATGATGATGATAATAAAGTCTCCTTGGTGGTTTATTTCCTCCCTTCACGTAGAAAGCACCCTCTCGGTGTCCACAGGCGTAAGCCGGGCGCGGGCAGCGGGGCTCGGCTCGCCCCCCGGAGCACCTTCTCTGTCCGCCCCCGACGGGCGCCTCTCCGCCGCAACCCGGGACCGGACCGCCCGCAGCCGCCCGGACGCCTGGCGGAGCCCGCCCCGGCGGGGCGCAGCGACGGGCGCTGACCGCGGGGGCTCTCCATTGCTCCGGCCCCTTTTGAAGGTATGCGGTGCGGTGACCCCCTGCCCGGCGCCCCGCAGGCTCGTTGGGAGTCCCGGCCCCACCTGCTGCAAAGCGCCGGGTCCGGATCAATCCTCGCTCGGCTGAATACCTTTGGCTCCCCTTCCCGCCTCCCCTTGCCATTCCTAAGTCTGCAGGAGAGAGAGACAACATTTATACACATCGGTATGTATGGCTATAGATGAACATAAACACCCCGGCCCCGGGCACCCGGCACTCCCCGGGTAGCCGTCCGCACCGCGCAGCCCCGGCCGCCGGGCCCTCCTCGGGCACCCGTCGCCCCGGGGCCCGGCTCCTGCCTGCGGGCAGCGCTGGGGCACGGCGCTGGGGCTCGCTGGGGCGGCAGCAAGCCCGCCGGGCTGCGTTGTGCCGCCTCGCTTCACCGGAGCAGCCCCCCGGCGCTTTGCGGCGGCGGCACTTTGCAGTCGAGGAAGCGGATGACCCGTTTTCACGAACGGCTTCCCGCACCTGCCCGGCGGGGAAACCCCGCGGAAAAGCAGCCCTAAGCTCCCCCGCCTCCACCTCGCCAGACCTCGGCGCCCCGTGCCCACCGGGGCTGCAAACGGCCCTGTGCGCACACGCGGGGACGGCGCCGGAGCCGCAGCCGCGGGACTGCGCGGGAGCGGCGGCGCCGTCAGCCGCGGCGCCGTCAGCGCTCGGCCCCGGAGCCGGGGCTGGGCCTCTCTCTGCCCACGGCTGCAGGGTCGTGCCGCACGCCCCGCGGTGCGGGGCCACCGGGGTGCCCGTGCCGCCGCCGAGGTTGAGCACAGCGCGGGGATCCGMTCCGTTTCCGAGGGTGAAAGCCCTTTCTGCAGACCCGGCGGGGAGCAGCGCTGTGGGAAGCCTCGCTCCCCTACGCGCTGCCCCGGGATGTGCTTTCTCTCTGTACCTCCTTGAAAATCCCCGCGGAAAGGGTCCACGCAGCCTTGCGCAAGGACTGAGCTCAGTGTGGGGAGCTGTGGATTTGGGGTCCCCAGGCAACGAGGGTGGAGAAGGGACGAATTTGTTCAAGGCAGAGCTCTGTCGCTGGCAAAAYTGCCACTGCCTGGATGGCCTCAAGTCCTGTTCATAAAACATGTGCATTGCACCATGCTCCTCACAGCTCCCCGCAGCTCCATGAGTGGTAGCAGGGCTGGGAGACTCATGGACTCTGGTGGCTCTATCCCACAGGCAAGCAGGGGACTGTGGACCTCCTTGGCCACCCTGGGTGGGTGGGAGGGGTGGGGGACTCTGGGAACAGAGGCTGAGACGGTGCTGGGCCCTGACACGGGACAGTGCAGGACAGGCACAGGACAGCACCTGGGTCCTGACATCGCCCACCTGCTACCGAAGAGGGTCACAGAACTGCTGCCCTGTTGTGACTATCCTGACATGCATTCGCTTCTGTCTGTATGTACTAAGGATGGTGAGGGCTTGATGAGATGAAACGAGTGCCATGGTATCATATTTGGGGCATGCGGGCAAAATGCTTGAGCCCCTCCACTCCTTGGGGGGCCTTGCCTTCTCCCACTGCCTCCCTGCTTGTCCCGGCCTCCAGCTTCTCCTTCCTGCTGGCTCACAGCATCGCTGGGCTGAGACAGGACAGCTGTGCAGCCTGGTGGTAAGGATGCTCAGTGGCCAGGGGCGTGCTGGTTCCCTCTCCCAGAGGTGTTTATACACATTCAGTGGATGAGGGATGAAATTTCTCCAGGGAGTAGGGACAAGAGCCTGAACTTGCTACAGTCAGCCAGACTCACACTGTGCTTGGCCCCATGTGGTTCCCTGTGGACCTTCCCTCTGTGGCCCAGTTTCAGCAGAACAGAGCTCTCCAAGTACGCTACAGCTAATTGACTTGACAGGGCCCTGCAGCCTTTCCTGTCCTGGCTTCCTCTCCTGCCTGATTTACTGGACTTGTTTTGAAAAGTCATTGCAAAATAGAGACACAGAAACAGCCCAACCTGGCATTAGCAAGGGGCCTGGCATCCTATTAAACGGGGGGGGTGGCATTGAAGTCAACATGCACCCAGAGCGTGTAATTGCTACTGGTGCCTTTTGTGTGGCATAGATCTGAGCCAGCTGGCTGGTGGTGGGATGTGAAGAACACCAGTGATGGACTTTTTAGTGCCATTATTGATGTGCTATTGTGCTGGTTGTGTCGAAATTCTCAATACCCTTGTCAGCCAGCACTTGCCCAACATCATCCTGGTCTTTCATGGCACGAGCACTGATATAAAAAAAAAAAATCTGTCTCTCACACTCTTGTTCTGGGGCTGGCTGGAGGGAGCGGGGGGCAGTTTTTCTCCCTTGTGGTAAGGATTATGGGACAACGGCACCCAGCTAGCTCTTTGTTCACTGTGAAACCCRGGCAGGAGCACGCACAGGACCTGCAGGATGGGGACTGGAGCTACAGGGCTCCTTCTGGGGAGCAGCTAGGAGACATGCTGGCTCTACAGATTCAGGTTCACGAGTGCATCCTCCCTGCAGGCACAGCAGCCACAGGCTACAAGGTGCATCTGCAGTGGCAACGTCCTGGTGGGTACACATGTTCTGGAGAGCGGGTGTACACATGTGCCTGTGTCCTTTATGGACTGAGTTTGCCTGGCACAACCTAATCCTCAGCCCTAAAAGACACTTCACATATGTAAAGTATCAAAGAGAATTCCTCAGTATGGCACAATTTTGTAGTAGTACAGCAGTAGAGTATCTCAATGGATGCCCCCAAGAAGACAGCATTAATATTCTCTGATGCAGGCTGGCCTCTGCTGCAGACCCCATGTACCTTGCAAAGTCCACAGGGGCTCTCAGTGCACTCGACAGTCATTATGCCACATCCACATGCAGAGATAATCCCTCCTTAGTTGGGCATTTTTCTAATTTAGTGAGAAATCATTACAGCGAATGCTCAGAGTGTCGTTTTCAAGGACACTGGGGTTGGGAAAATTAAAGTCATTTTGCTGTGGGAAGAGCATGGGCACCTCTGCTAAAGTGAATGTCATAACATGCCAATTTTCAACTTTCTATCTCTAGCCATTTTGATGTCAGGTTTTCAAAAGTTACTTAAGCATTTTAGCATCTAAAATGCCTAGTTTCTCCTGGTTGCAATGGGAACTGCATCTGCAAATGTATAAAAAAAAAAAAAAAAAAAGAAAAGAAAAGCAAGCTCTGATATTTTCCAGCATATACTTTTCTACCATATTTCTATCTAGAGTAAGTTGAATTATTTCTGCCATAACATACTGAAAAGAGATTCTTCAGATGCTATGGAGGCTTTACAGATTGTGTTCCAGAGGGAAGGTGGATACACTGGCAATGGAGAGAAAACAGAGGAAGCTACTGCTGTTCAGGGCTCCCCTTTCCATTAGCATGTGGGTGTCCCACACCCCACCCCATTGTGTATGCAGCCATTCTCCCTTCTTCAGTCCAGGCACAAAACGTGGAAGTGCAAAATGCTGAGCGTCTGGAAAAAAAAGGGCTTGGACTGACGAACCATTGCAACAGTGGATACCTGTGTACTTAGAGCAGCTGGGGGGGAAAGTTTGAAACATCAGTTTGCATTATTTGGCTTTTATATTTATGTGACTTTTATGTTTATCTTTAGACCTCACTTCATTCCACAGAGAGGCTGTGTCAGATAGATTTACAGTTGAAAGCATGTATTCATATCTGCAAATATCTACAAAACTAATATTATTAACCCAGGAATTTCATAATTTAGTTTATCTGTAGTTAACACACCATCTTAACTCCGAACTGGTCCCATGTTTCTGAATTAGTGTTTAGAGTAAACTGATTGTCCCTGCTTTGTAACAGCATTATGTCAGGTGTAGCTGGGCTTTTCTTTTACTTTTGTTTATTTGGAATTAATCTTACCTATGAATGTCCTGGGATAGTAAGGCTTTATTTTTATCCTGTAAGTCACTAGCATAGACTATGACATTTGATTCTGTAATGACAATATTATTTTGTCTGTGAATATTATTACTTTAGAATATATGTGGGTGTTAATTAAATACCCTAAGTAAAATGTTGTACGATATTTCTAATGATTTTAAGATATATATATCAGCACTAGCTAGCTCTTAATCATATTAATTTTGAAAGTATTTTTGCTATAAACACAAAGTACTCTTAATTATGCAAGATCAGGAAATCTCCTAGGATACTGACAGTGATGATGACAGCAAATGGCTGTAACTGTTGCTTAATGTGGCTGTAGCTAAATTAGGACTGACTGGGTTGTGCTGGACAGCCAACTACCTTATAAATACTCTACTATATACTCTACTTACTATATACTACATACTCTATATATATTTTAGGAGGCTCTGAAGTGCTTTCATTCACACCAAATCAAAATTAAAAGAAGAAGTAGCAATGATCATTTAAAGGAAGAAGAAACCCTTCATTCATAAGTGCAATTGAATTTTATGTGATTCACTGTCTCCTTGCTTAATGCTTTATGTGACTGGCGTGGCTCCAGAACTGGCATCCTCACAGGGAGGTAGATGGAGATGTCCTACCTGGAAGACTTCAGGAAGCTCCACTGGAGTTTTATTGGTAGTTTATGCTTTACTGCAATCATTGGATTTGGCATAAATGTTTGTGAGTGTTTGGGTGTGGAGCTAAATTCAAATCAGGAAGTGAAACATCTTAAAATCACAGAGTTCACCAAAGTTTCAGCATCACATTTGTTGTGTGACTAAAAGGTCTCTTGGTTTTGTTTTCATGTTAGTTCCTAGGAATAGTAACTACATATTTATCAAAGACACTCAACTGACAATTCAGACTTGGGGCTCAGCTCCACACAAATCTGCATCAAAATCCCAAGAGTTACGAAATAAGATCAACTGAATTGCTGCATTTAAGTYAGCAGGCATACCCTATTGTTTGCAGAATCAGAGCTCCCACATTGACTTAAATCTAAATAACAAACCCACTTTAGTGGCTCCTATTTCAAATTAAGAATGATTTCCACTGAAACATGATCTGAAGGAACTACTTCAGGTTCATTTCACACCCTCTGCTATTTTTGTACATAGTGAGCAGTCCTTGCACAGGGAATACTGCCCACAGTCACGCTGAAAGTGCAGTTCAAAGCAATACATAAGCAGGGACCCATGTCAGCTTCTGGGGCCATGTGGGCACTTGGCGGAAGCTCCTGCAGAGCTGCAGCTGTGTCCATGTGCCGCAACCACCAGTGGAAAGCACAGGGGCTTTATCTTCCCCTGGACCCACCTGGTGGGGCTGGCACCCTGAACAGCAGTGAGATGGGGCCCTTGCTTCCCCTCCTGTCTTTGAAAAACTCCCCTGTAAAAAATGGCAATGCTGTATCATGAAGCGTGATGTGCTGCTGAACACTTTCCTTGGGGTATCGCTGCCACCCTGACCAACAGGATGGGAAGGGACATGGCACATCCTTGAGCCCATGATGATAGGTGAGATCCCACTATTGATTTCCAGAGGCTTTGGGTGAAGCACAGGAAAAACACTGTACATCTGTATCATTTGTCTGCAGACAGCTGAGTTTTTGGAACAGTACCATGTGAATGTAGGAAAACATTTTTTGGATAGAGCTCTATGGCTGCTGTGAGGAACAAAAAGCGCAGTTTTGTAACTGCTAGAAACATCGCTGCTCATTACTACCTGGATACCTTCAGCACAAAAGAATACCATTTTTTAAAATCTCAAATCTCTTTTTTAATGCTTATTGATGCTTAAATTCATCTAAACACACATGTAAATCTGCATGTCAGCTTCACCAAGAAACACAGCAACAGCTTCACTTAACCAACTATTCTATATTTTAAGTATGGGTCTAAACCCATTTTCAAATTCAAACTCACTTTGTATCCAAACTGTATGGACTCATAGCACAGGTTTTGGCCAAGCTCCAGGGCACAGTGAGGGAGAAGCTCTGAACTTGCTCTGTTCTTAACCAAGGACTGGATTATGTGTCCACCTGCCATGTGGATGGGATGGCTCAAATCTGGCTTTGCCAAATGAAGGAGTATCAGCCATCAGATACCTTGCAAGCCTTTATAGCAACATCAAGTGGCCAGCATCAAGCAGCAAAATCAGACTAGGACCTTTGGAGGCCAATGGTGTGTACAGCAAGGCTGTGTAGTAACAGCTTCTCAAGTGCAGGCATCCCAGGGCTGTCCACCTGAAAGCATGGGGCAAGGAAAAAACAAAGCTTCAGCCCACTCTATATCTGTGACCCTTTGTGCTGCATAGACTTAGCCAACCTTTTCAGGACACCTCCATGATAGTTTACCATTCCACTACGACTTTCTCAAACTTTCCTTTTTCCTTTTTACATTTTCTATTGTACCTGTCTCCAGGAAGAGACGCATAGAAAAGAGTAGACTTTCCTCACATATTTATGATCAGGTCTTTAAAAAGCAAATTGGAAAAACATATCAGAAGAATCAGAGTAGACACAAAATATGTCTTGGAGACAGTCCCTAGATCTGACATGTACCTATTATCTTCCTCATCTTCCCTATTATTAAAAAAATAAATCAGATACAGACTAGGAATACATTATCTTAGGCACTGTGCAGCCATACGGTAAGTGGTTCACATGCTTAAACATAGGTGTCTACTGCTTGCTGCTGGCCTTCAGCTGCTGCTCTAGAAAGGCACAGGTCTGTTGTAGGTAGATCCTTTCTACCAGCCTGATGAGGATATCTTTGACACCTTATAGCATCTGAAATAGTACCAGACATATGTTTAGGCACCTGAAATGCTCTTACGGTTCTTGACTGGAGAGTTTACACCTGAATATAAGGGGGAACAGACAGACACAGTGAGTGTACAGAGAGAGTAGTAATGACTGCAGGTGCTAATGTGTTTGGATTTAGTTTGATTATAAGAGTTTTAAAATACCTGGGGTGAAGAACTGTGTGCCCATACCTGACTGATCCTGGCCTGGGAAGGCTACAAAACTGCATCATGTCCTGGACCACACTTATTTCCTTTAAGAAAGCTGCTTCCAGTCAATGACAAAGAATATCCAATGATACATATAGACTTGCAATATATGTGTATGGGTGTTTGGGTGGTTTGCAGTGAACAAGGCAAAGCAGAAAAATTAGTCAGATTTTATCTTGTATATTAGTGTGTTGCTTTTTTTAAATCATATTTGTTTTGCAGTTACCATGATATAAACCCAGAGGAAATCCATTGAAATCAATAACTGAGGAGGAAAACGTCTCTACAAATCAGATGGTGTAAAGGAGGTACATTGATCGAATTAGGCAGAGAATCTATTAACTTAAGAGTGACAAAAAATACATACCTGAGAGCTGTACCCTCTCTGACCTTTGCACTAATAAATACAAGATCCTTTTGGAACAGCATTAATTGACATTTTAAATTTTATTTTATTTAACTGATATTTTTATTTGTGCCCACATCATGATGATTGTGCAGAGGAAGGTGGTGTGTCAGAAGTTTTCCTAGTCTGTACTGGATCCTAATAGGAATGACAACGGGGGTAGTGAGAATGCAGCAGATGGTAGGCATGTGTCTCATCTATGGAGTGTCCCAGACCTGTTCCAAGGTTGTACTGGAACAGTTTAACTTTGTCATTTTCCTGACTTGTGTCAGCCTCACTCCACGCTCACAAAAGGCTGTCTTGCTTGAAGGGGGACACAGCATACAATCTAAGTGTGCTACTTCTCTACAGACAAATATTCAGATTTGATTCTGTGCTAATGTTTGCAGGTGTTCAATTCTCATATGTTCAAAGAACCCAAAAGACTCATTATGGATGTTTCATATGCAAGAATAAAGTTGAATTTTCAGTGAAGAACTGAAATTGTTAATAAATAACGATGTGCAGCATATGAAGAGGATAGATATCTCACTAGATGGATATTTCACTCTTGTTGTTTGCCACTGATTTTTACTTGTTTAGCTCATCAGCTAAAGCAACAAGGTTATGAATTGGTTTTGGAACAGCTGGATTCAAGTTGTGATCCATGTCTTTTTTGTCTTTTATAACTCTATTAATCATTCCTTTTTTTTTTCTTTGTTTAGTATATAATGTGATATTTTGACTATGCAGTCCTTGTGTCCTGTATTAGCTATAATTCTCCATCCCCAGGGCACCTCTTCAGGCTTCCAACTCCCCTCATGCTGACTGGTGACATTCCCACCAGTGTGGCTGACCCAAATTCCAGCTCTGTGGTCCCAGATACGCTCTCAGCCGTTTTCTCCCAACATTCACATCTCGTYCCCACCTTCTGCTCTTTTTCCTGGGACCACCCTCCCAGACACCTTCTTGGGCTCTGTTATTCTCTCAGCCCTGCCTGCACAGCTCCTGTTGAAGACAACACTCAGGCTGCCAGCAGTGATGAATAAGCAGAGGTTTGATCCAGTCAGGTGACCCACACCAATTAGCACCATCTGATATTCCAGTGTGTCACTAGCCACTGTGCTGGTTCACTGCGTACAGAGGCCTGACGCAGTTCTCCCTTATGCACCCCTCAGACCAATTAGCTCCTTCCAGCCAGCACTTGCCATTCGCCTTCACCCCTTTACTCTATCCACTTCCATCCTGCAGAGGCAAGATCTGGTTCTTCTACAGTTCTGCCAGCTCACACAGCCCAGATGACTCTCCACTATGATTACTCGCTCTTCTGACAGCCTATCTTTTCTCACTTCTCCATGTCTTTTTATTTTTCTTTCCTGTGTTCCAGCCAATTACCTGATTAAAATTAAGCACACACTTAAATATTCTGCCAGAATGAGTCCTATATTTTCTCAGGTTGTTTTCCACCTTCTGTTCAGCTACTGCTTCCCCAATTTCCTCAGAACATGTGATTATCCAGCATCTTGAGCTCTTACATTTAATTTCACAGAAAATTTAGGGTATACTTTGTATGAAACATGCTACCAAAATTAAAGCTGCCTTTTCCTTCTTTCTCTTCCTTTCTTTCTCTTTAGTGAAGCATACATGTAAAGAAACCTTTCAATGCATTTGCAGAGCTCAAATACAGTAGAGTGACACAAAGCATTCTGGATATTGCTATGCAAATGACATGCCAAGAATGTTTAGACTGTACCTTGAAGCAGTAAACAAGTTGATTGTCATGGTGTCATGGTAACTAGAGCTGGATCCGCTTCCTACGAATGAGGTCCCAATCTCCTTTTTTATTTGGGTTGCTAAGTTTCAATTAAGAACRCAGTGGTCCAAAATCCATCACCACATTTGTCCTCTGGAGACCCAGAGGTTCAAGAAATGGCCTTATGTACCAGGCTGTTGCTTAAAATGAAGCAATGAGCTACTCTGACACATAACTTTAGGTCATCAGGGACATTGAAATGTAAATAGATCTGAGCTGGGTGATCTGTGAGATGGTGTCAACACCGTGAGGATTTGCCATTTGCCCTGGGTTGCACTGCACCCCAGGCAGTGCAGTTACAATCTGCAGAGATGATATTTGGGGGTGATGAACCTTGTGTTTTTAAGCCAGGCACCAGCCTGTTGGTGAAGTGCTCCTGTCTCGGGAAAGCGTGAAAGTGCAAAAGCTGCAGGAGTCGATGGAGCACTTCTGTGAGTCACATCTCTAGGTGGGTCTGTAGGATCAAGACCTCAGACAGCTGGTCAGTAACTTTTATTGCCCACTCAATACACAATTTTGTGCCAGTAGAGCTGTGTCCATTACACTGGTTTTGACTCAGCCATTCTTCCCTGGCTAGCAGCTTAGGAGAATCACATTGACATGTTAGGGATAACAGAGTCATTCTAACCTTGTAACTCAGGGCTGAATTATTCCAGGCTCTATTGAACCATCTGACTATAAATGCACTCCCAGAAATTGCTCATTCAAGTTCTGGCGACCTGGGCCTGGCACCTCCAAATCCTCACCTTCTGCCTCTGCACATGGAAGATGCTTTCACATATCAAGCCAGCAACATGGCAACATTGTCCTACTTTATAGAAAAAAATTATAGTTTTTCCCACATGACTGTGGCACCATATGCTCAAGAATAAGAAGGGATCTACATTATTCTCTTTACCCCAAGCACTCAAAAACCTCCTTCTTGAAGACCCATGTGCCCAGTGATAAGTACCAGCTGATTTCAGAGCATTAAGTTGGCAGAGGAATTTGCTCTATTTGCCCTGTTGTCACTGTGGATCTGGGATTTAAGCAGGTCCACAGAGCTGCCTAGCCAGACTGGTACAGACCAGGGACCCATGACTGAACTTGGCGTCTTTTTTTGTGGGGTCATTCAAACCCAGAATGTCTCCAAACATAATGCAGAAGCAGAAGAGCAACTATACGGGGTCAAATCAAGGGTCTATCCTGCCTCTGACAGTGAGCAAATGCAGACATCTAGGGAAGACTGTAAGAACAGGGCTGATGTATATGATATCTCTCCCAGCCACCAGCCATTTACAGCTCAGGTAACTCCTGAGCCAGAGATGGTTTCTATGAAACCTCAATGAAAATGTCATCGAAGGTGACAGTATAGTGGAACCTGTGTAAACCTTCAGCACCCATATACTTTCCAGTCACTGTGGTTTCAACAGAAACCCCATTTACCTACTCACTGCTCAGGGCTGGCACCTAGTAGGACAAAATAACCAACAGGCTGAGTATTTGTGCACTTTTTCTGTCTACATTGGCTATATCTGTATGGCGCATATGTGTGAGCATCTATACACAGACATACACAGCTTTAACGGGCTGCCTATGAGTCACCCATCAGAGTCCCTCAAGTGATACAGCCTAGCTTGGCTCATATATCTGACCCCTGAAGTTCAAGACACTGCCAGTTCTTGCTAGTGTACAAAGGCTCACTAGATGTTGTTCCCTGTGCTGGAGGGTTTCTTTTAACCCTTTTGAAATGCTCTGTTACAATTACTAACAGATTCAAAGAGATGAAGGGCTAACCAGGCCAAGAAATGCCTATAAATTCATGACTTGTGTGTCTTTTAAATGCTCAGTCTCAAACTCCTGCTCCTATCATGTCTTTGCAGCTACATGAGGGTGAATATTGGTAATGTCAGGAGCTCAAGGTCTAAAATCAACTGAAGAGCGTCAGATTTGAACTAAAATTTGAATCTGTCAAAGGAAGGTAAAATGGCAAAGGACAGAGCCCAAAATGTCAAGCTTAAAAATGAGGGTGTTTCCTTTACCACCTACCTGTGAAGTATATATTCAGAAGTGGAGGCGACAGGGAGAAATCCCCTCCTGAGCACTGCCACATCACTGTCTGGCAGAACGCACAGCAAAATCCACCAGCACAAGGGCAGTCTTTCCCCATCTGGGAGGGAAGTGGGTTGTTTAATCTGTGTTGGAAGGTACTTTAAAAAAAATGCTTTCAAAAGAGAGGGTAAATAGGAACCATTCATACCTTGAGAAGTGAGTGAGATCCTCAGTGATGCATCAGATCTGTCTTGTATTGTCCAAAGCCTTGCCTGCTGTGAGCTGGGCTCATCTCCTCTGTGCCTATATTGGCTTGAGATGCTACATCCCACAGTCCCATCCCAGCTCCTGCTACATGAGGTCACCCACAATGAGCTGTCTAACCACTCATGTGCAACTCTCTAACTCACTGCGTCAATAAGAGGATGGGAATCCTCTCACCAGCTCTAGTACATGCACTGAGGATATGTAGGAGGTACTTGGCTACACTCCCACAGAATTAGTGCAGGGGAACAAGCCACAGTATGGCAGGAGTTATCTCCTGCTGCTCTACCTGTTTTGACTAGACCAAAAGGGTCCAGAAAGGCAGTGCAAAAAAGGGAGCCTAGAGAGTCCCACTCCAAAGTAGTTGGATGCACTTTCAACACCAGGAGGGAGACAAGGGGGAATCTCTGGGGATTCCCTGAGTGTTGAACTATCCCCTTCTGCTGAAGCAACTGAGAACCACACTTAAGGAAATCAGAGACAGTGGGCACTGAAGTGCAGCTGGAACAGGGTGTGGGGAAACCTCTTAAGCTGATGCAAAAGAGAACACGTGTCTACTGTCCTAGGGGACCGAACATACTCCAAGTATGGCAAGCCAAATTCATAGCTGGTGTAAGCCAAACCAGCAGTGCAAGGCAAACTAGAAAGACACCAAGAGGGAGAATCTCCAGACCTGCACAATGCACATGTCTGCCCCAGTCCTGCCCTTCCTGCCCAATTTCCAGGCCAAAGCTATGGGAATGAGTGTGTGACCAGGGAACTTTTCTTCTCTGTTGCTCATTGGCAACTGCAACAACTTCTTGGAAGTACCTCAAGAGAAGTATGAGCATCCTGCAGGAACAAACCAAACCCTGACCTAGGAGGAAGGTGGAGGGGATTTACCCCATCGTCAAAACCCATTGCTGAGAGCAATTCAAATGCTGACAGGCACCAGATGCCTAGATCTGATTAGCTGAATACACAATATCTTCTCTGGCACCTTTGATTCTGAAGTGCAGCAAAGTCTCTTACAGGCTTCGCAAATGGGAAACTTTTCATTCCTTGGTGAAACAGTGCTTTTCCTGAAGCAGAATCAGACACTGTTCTGTACAGCAAGTGCGGTTTTGGGTGGTTCAGCAAATACAGCAGAATGATCAATGCTACATTCAGTGGAGCTGAGCCAGGCACTAGAGGCAAGATCAACTAGAAAGAGAGCTGAGGGGACTGTGTCACGTCTCCACGGCTAGCACTAGCTAGTGTGCATGCTCTAGGTTTCACAGCACAGCTGTGGAGCCATCACTTAGGAGACTATGACTCCTGACGAAGACTCTGTTTACATCATAACTTTGCATCATAAGTCTCTGAAATTTGAGTTAGTAGCTCACCCTAAAAATGTGCTTTAGGATTGCTCATCCATGCTTCAAGCAGACTGAAAAGCAGAGTGGTATTTGAGTGCCTATAATACTTCTAGGTGCATATGTCACATTTTTCCATCAAGATTTGAAAATCCCTTTGGCTAGCTCCTTCCTTAAATCTGCAGTCAGTCCATCTTGCAGAGAGGAAGGGAAGGGATGCCTGTACTTTAACAGCTTCTCAGCTCTTGGTGAATAGATGCGCTTAAAGCACATTCTGGCTGGCAGAAATTAACATTTGTTAGCATGTTCTTACCTGTCCAATAGCTAATGAAGACATAGCAGTTTCAGTATCAGAGTTGCCAGCTGAGAGCTTTCCTCACCTGCTGCATTACAGCAGGTTTGAGCATAAATCAGATTTGAGATTTGAGCATAAATCAGTGAACAGGTGATGTTAATACATTGTCTGTCTTGGTACATGACCCAAGACACTTTTTTCAAGGAGATGTGTTTATTCTTCCTTCAGGTTAACTAATTTAGAGTAGATCAGAACGACTAGCAAGCCTTGTCAGCCAGTGACTTTATGGACTTTAGTTTTGGCCATGTTGTCTCTGARTGATGCTCCACTGTAGGAGCAGTTGTAGGTTGTCCCATGAATTGGTGGCAGCATGCAGCTGACAACCCTGGCATGTTGCGTGCATGTGCCACGGCTGAACTCAGATCCCTCTGATGGCTTTCTGGGTGGTGTTATCTGCCTTTGGGAATCCCTTCTCTGCTTGATATGGCTGTAATTGTGGTGGCTGTGTGTTGGCTTGGAGGGAACACTTGCCACCTTGCACTCCCAGGGAGCTGCTCCCAGGATGCCAGGTCTTCAGAGCCCACAATTCGATCTGGCCTGACCAGGCAGACTGGACGTTCTCCATCCCTGATTTGCCTAAGGCTTCTTTATCCCAAGGCTACGTTTGAAACAGTATCTCTGTGCCCGCTCCCCTGCTGCTCCAGAGGTGTGAAAAGCTTCCAGAAATACAACACTAGCACCTCGTTTGTCTCCAAAGATTTCTTTTCCTAACTCCTGTAACACCTTGATCCTGCTGCGCTGAGTCCCTCCCATATCGCCTCGTCTGATCTTCCTTGCACCTTTCCCCTCCCAACTCTTTGGAAAGATCTCTGGTCTCTTCTATTCTTTGACTTCTGTAGGGTGGGAGACTCGTTTTGTCCTCCGTTTGTACAGCTTCGAGCACAATAGGTGGTCCGTGCTTTGTGCCCTTCTAAATGTTTAGAGAAACCCACAGGTTCACATCAGCACCCAGAGCCCTTCCAGGGCACATCACTCATGCCACTGCTGACTGACTGCACACGGTTCTTTCTCATGATGTTCCTGGAGGTGCCTGTGTTAAGCAAATGTTTATTACTAAATAAACAACAACAGACATTGCTGCTCCCTGCCTGGGTCGTTATATTCCTACCACAGAGTTTATGATCTGAATACTCCTATGTGCAAACCTAATGTTCGTGTCTTTGTCCTCAGAAATGCACAAAATGTCCAAAATAGGAGGATGCTGTGCTGCGAGGTGGATCTAGGAAGAGCTGCAATTTGGTCACGAAAGTGGAACTGGACTTGGAAGGACCAGTTCAATTTGGCACTTGCAAAGGAAAGCAAATCTTAGGTGCTTCAGGATTAGAGAAGACGAGGAGAGTGGCAGGAGCTTCTCCAGCTGGACAGTCCCGGAGGCAGCAGCGCTATAGGGAAAGCAGGCTCCAGAGCACCTGGCTCTGTTCTCAGGTCTGTCCTGGTTGGTTGCTTAACCCAGGTAAAATAATTTCAGAGAACAGTTTTTAAAGGTGAGCACCTGGTTTAGGTAGATAAACGTTGGCTTGACAGTGGTAGATGTATAATGGCTGTACTTACCATCACAATAGCAATAATTAGAGTGATAATAATTGCACAGGACCTGCCTCCCTAGGATGACTGTTGGAAGAAAAAGCTGAAGCCAGCGATATAAATATTAAAGACGTCACTATCACCTTCTGAGCCAATCTCACCAGAAATATATACAAATTGCAATAAATGCATTCTTTCTTTCCCAAGAATCTGAGCGACCCCCCAGGAGCTGCACGCAGGGCTTGATTTAAGCTGCAAAGCTGGAGCTGCCTCAGTTTAAGGGTTTATAAAACAGGTCCGCCCGCCCGGCTGCGGTGAACGGAGCCCGCTCCGGGGTGCAGCCCCATCGCCTGGGGGCTGCACGGGGATCGGCACCTCGGAGCCCCACCAGAGCCGCCCGGACCGGGCCGAGGCAGCGCTCCCTGCCCGGGTTCCGGCGGTCTCCCGGGGCAGGCGGAGGGGGCCGGGCCCAGCCGGGGTCTCCGAAGCCCCCGGTCCGGGGA
>NW_020450374.1:488905-516909 GCF_003343035.1 Apteryx rowi | reverse complement strand
GCTGCTGCTGCTGCTGCTGCTGCTGCGGGGCTGCTCGTGCTGGAGCCGCCGAGACTCCACAGCCGCGAGTCAGGCGCCGGGAACTAGGCGATGGGCTTGAAACTCGGCAGACATGTTGCAAAATTCCACGTTCGGGCACTTTGCCTACGATTTTGTGAATTTAAAAAAGGAATATTGGCTGCATTTTCGAAAGTTTCTCAGCATCCACGAGCGCTAGAATTATACATGAACAAAAATTACCGGTGAGGTAAGGACTAATATTCACATGGCTCCACGAGCTGAGGCTGTAAGAAACAGTACAAACTCTCATGAGACTCATGATGATCGTAAACGTTCCCCTGGAGAAATATAAATGTTATAAATAGATTTGCCATGCAGGGCAAAAGAAAACAACTAGAAACAGACACGTGCACACATACACATGCACAGCCCAACACTAATATATATGTATTTATGTATGTGTACATACATAAACATACAATGAAAACAGTTGTAAAAGAAATTGAAAGAACCATTAGATCATATGGGACTCAGCCATGAAGGAGAGCTGTTAGCTTGTTCAAAGTTAAGTAGCAGATCCTACTGGAGTAATGTGAGAGGGTATTCTGAAAAAGACTATGAAATACAGTGAGGTGTGCTTCAGAAAACAAAGCAAACAGAATTTGTCTTTACTGATACCAGAAGAAAACAGCCAGGGATCTGCTCTGCTGATATGTTACAGTAACTGATTTTACACAGTCCTAATGGCTGTGCTGCAGTTATTAGGGGATCTTCTCCCTACCAGCTGATCATCCCCATGAACTGCAGGCTGCAGGGAAACGAGTAGTAGATATTGGATCATTCTCTCAAGATAAAGCACTCAAAGGTAAAGCCCAGTGATTTCAAATGTGATAGTCTTCCTTCTGAACTGGAACAGAAAAGATTCTCCAACATATTGTCTGTGTCAGGGTAGGAGGATTCATCCTTGGGCTCTAGGTATGAAGAGGCTGATGCCAGCTGTTCTTTCTACAATAAACAACTCAGAGCTGCCACATTCCACAGCTGAGCACATCTTGGGATGGCTGCATGTGATCCAGGCCACAGCCAAAGTGGTCCACTGGTATGGTGTGGGAAGAGCTGACTTGGGCTGTGGCTCTTGGAGCTAGGACTTCTCTAGAGATGCGTGAGGCCATCACTCTCAGTCTAATGGTTCATGCTTTCAAGCTTTCCTTGGAAACCTAAGGACCTTAAGGTTTTCCTTAAGAAAATAAAACCTGAAATCCCACTGGGATGACTTGAGTCAGGGCATGGACTCGTTGTGACCCTGCAGTCCTGGTCGTTACCCCAGGGCTAACATGTCTCCTATGCAGTGACATCCTTTAGCATGTAGTATGTCACCTACAGAAACACCAGTGACTCTGATAGTAGAATTTGGATCCAGTGATCACGTGTAATGAAGAGTTATCAGCCCTATGCATTCCTTTAAATATGTTTTCCTGAAAAGGCTTGCAGTCAGTGGATTCAGTACAGATTCAAAGGATTATAGTGCAAAGCATGGAAGACTATTTGGCAGAAATGGATTTATCCACCCATGTGACAAATGTGAATAAAGAAACAACAGAAAAAGAGATTGCAAAGACCAACCATAAATATACCAGTACAACTTGGCATTTGGACGGCTGAGGTTATCCTGGTAGTGGGAGAGTGAAGCAATGCACATCTCTGATTAATGAATTGCAGAATGGGATACTAGACCTCTAGGGATCTAGGACAACCTGCTATCCTGCCATCCACTACTAGGCATAGGATGCCTTTGCAACGTCTCCATTTTTGCAGATAAGGGGAAAACTTTAAGGAATGGTTACGGCACTTTAAATGAGCTGGGATGGAATAGATATAAGCAGACTTACCAGCTATCCAAATACCAGTAGTGGAGATGTGGAAGAAAATCTGCAAGCCCGTAACAGCATATGGCCCATCAGAAACTTCAAAGCCTCTCTTATCATTGTGAAAGAATTTGGAATTCTGTGACACAGAAATGTCATGTTTTAAAAATTGTCATTGTTATAGCTGGAAATGTATAAGAAAGAAAACTGTGGGGAACCAGCCTCTTAAAGATTTCTGGTTTGTAATTTGGAGGCATGTAGAAGTTAGCTGCTTTTGTTGCCAGGAGCCTTGTCCCAGCATGGTCACTGAGCACACCTATGGCAGGGACAGCAGGAGAGGACCAGAGAGGCTGAAGGAGAGAGCTCTTAAACTGTTTTCGGCTGAACAGCAGGGAAGAAGGAAAAGAGAAGAAATGAACTTACCGTTTTTTCACAGGATGAGAAAAAGGCAGAGGAAACAGCAGTTTTAGCTAGGAGAACCTCTGGCCAGCACCAGGTATGGGGTCCCTGTCTCTCCTTTCTGTTCCTCTGTTGCAAACACCTCTGTTACCTGTTTCTCTGTTTTCACCATCTCAGCCAGCAATGCCATCCTCAAGCCCTCTTCCTGACTTAACTTCAGCTTCAGTAGCCTTTTCCTCACCCTGAAATGTCCTTATCTGAAACACAGCTATGTCATCTGGTCTCTTCCTCACTCACACAGGAGTTGCAAGCTGATTTTCAGACAGTGCCATGAAGCTAAAAACTTCTACCCTTTCTCTTGTACCTCTGGCTGTAGCCCTCTCGTGAAGTAGCTAAGCTGGCATGAATATGATGTGCAGCTCTTGAGTTCACTGTCATTTTTGCAGCACCATAAACTCTGTGTGCAGAAATCAGCTCCACAGCACAACTGTATAGCACTGATAGCAGTGCTGCACCTAGCTAACATGTAGGTCAGACCTAGCCAGCCCCTGCTTTCTCTTCTGAGATGCAAGAAAAAAGTTTCTGCAGCTATCGCATCCTGTCAGCTTTGAACAAATTGCTTTAGACAATTTGGGATTTGACCTTATGAATATAAACATCATTTCCTCTTATTCTTCAGGAACACCACTGTTTTCATGATGCATTCCCAGAGACCAGTGGTAATGACAATGGGCATTGGAGAGCATGCTTTGCCAGCAAGTGCGCTGGGATGTTTCTGGGAGCAGAACATGCTGCTGTAATGAGAATGAACAATAAGCAGCTGTTTGTCATTAAAAATCGCATGGGTCTGTCCGTGGAGGGAAGATTTGGAAACAGAAAACCGTGGCATTTTTAGCTTCTGCTTTGAACAAGGCAATGAGGAGAAGATAGTTGTTAACAGATATAAAACTGGTGTGGTCTAGAGATGTATATTAAAACAAGCAGTGAATATCTCATCTTACCCAGACGAAGCTTGGGAAAGCTTGATGAAAGCTTGATGTAAGTGTCTGCTGGAAAGATGTATTGGGGGAAGAAAAACATAAGGAAGTTTTATGAAATATTGTATATTAACCAAAGTTGAACACTTTACTCAGTTTTCTGGCCATGGCTATGTTGGAGTTTACTTAGGTGTTTGAGCACAGGTTTAGGCTCTCAGGGTAGTCCAGCCTGATGCAGAAGTATTCACCATACAACCCACAATACTACTATGTCTCCTCTTTTTGCACATGCCAGCCTATGTCCTCGTGAGGGCATAGCTCAACATTTTTGCATTGGGACACTCCAAGACTGTCACAGTCAACTGAGAAAGTTCTTGCTCCTTCTGGGATGAGCTGTGGGAAGAGCATGGAAGGTCTTGCAGCTCTTGAGTGAACTGACCTTCATTCATGCTGTAAAGCAGGCAGCTCCTGGCAGGCCAGTACTAGAGTTTTCAGCATTGTAGTCTAGTAAAAGGATTGCCGTTGTCATAGCAAAGGGGTCTGAGGGGGTTGATCAATGACTTCTGGTAAAATCTTAGCTCAGCAGCACAATATTGATTGCTAAGTACAAGCTAGGGAGAGCCTAAGCACTGGACCCTTGCTTGGCCACACTGTTTAGTTGTTACCTCCATCCCTTTCTCTGTTATGGACCCCTCCACCTATCTCCCTCCTAATGAAGGGTTAGCCCACTGTGAGCTGACAATGAGGCTCTCAGTGCCATTTGGTGTTTACCACACATCTGTCCCTGGCCCCCTTTTATTTAGCAGTGCAGACATAGTCTTAATGACCTTCACTGATGGCTACTGCCTTACAGCCCATGCTGTCTGTCCTCCCTTCTGCTGGAGGACAGACTGAGCTGGTAGATGGGAGTTTGCTCCTGAACCTCAAATACTCCAATTCACTCCTTGACAAGTAAATGTAAATACTCACAGAGGATGGGTTTCCATTAGCAATATGGACTGTGGATGTAATGATGAAGTGCAAATGAGGAGGCACAGGTATTCCTGCACCTCTGTTGCTCTAGAGGACTTCCCATGCTGCCATACACTGTGTCAGCCTTGTTTTCCAGGATGCATTTAATCAGCAATTGCCAGTGCCCCCTCTTCCACCTCACCCAAGGCAAGGACAGCAATGCACATCCTAAATTATCCCCAAATCCAGGGCATAGGCACTGTCCTCCAGTCACCCACACTGTTTAAGGGTTCAGTACGCTCCCTGGTGTAGTTTCATGCCATGCCAGCTAGCCTGGACACAGTTCACAAGTAGCACAAAACTGCTCCCAGTAGGTGCTATGGATGAACCACCCTCCTCTGGGGTGGAAGAGAGTTTAGCTGTACGGATTTGAGCAGCACCCTGCCACTTACCTCAGGATCAGACACTGACCCATTTGATTTACTGATATAAATGTCATCTGTAAGTCCTGGTTAACTCTGAAAGATTTAGAGGATGTATATTGAGGTTGCAGAAAAGCGTGATTGCAAATTAATAGAGCAAATCTTTGTGCCTAAGACATCTAGGAATCAAGGTCTGTGCTGCCTCGGTGTGTGTCTCCTCCCAACCCCATGCTTCGTGCACCACAAATGAGGAGACTTATTTATAACCCTATTGATGCTGAGTCACACATAGTCCAACTGAAGTCGGTGGAAATATTCATGTAAGTACTACTCAGCAGGAATGAAGGTTGCAGCAGCCAGCTCAGTAGAAGAAAACAAATGAAACTGTCCTACACAGACCTCACCAAAGCTTTCAGACAAGGGTTATGCAACAAAACAAAGACATCTGAGGCTATGTTTAATACAGGTCAAATAACAAAACCTCAGATGCCTTTTGCTGGTTGAATCCACCCATCCTGATAAATATGTTCTCTGATCTATGCAGTATCACTTGGGCACCAAATGATTTATTGTCCCTTGTTTTTCATTTATAAAACTGACAAAGTCTGGTCTGATAAATGCTGATATATGTTAAATTCAACCAGCTTATGATAAAAGTTGCTTGCCAAGTGGCGACAGCTGGCTGCCTCAGCAAACACATCATATAGCTACCTTCACCCCTGAGGAATGTTAATTACTTTTTGATACAATAAAGTATGTTTAAGGTCCAAAGGAAAAAAGCAAGGAGGTTAAACTCAACAGATACATAATGCTACCAACCACAATGTCTATCACTTAATATTCACTATGAAGTGGCAATAAGGCTAATACTCACTTCAGCCAAGCCAGCCAGGACAGTGATAAAAGTTGTGAATAGATGTGAGATAATCATGATCTTGATGCTTCCAGATTTACAGTACAATATTGCTGGAGTGTCACCCAGATGGCTATGGAAGGAAGAACAGTCTTGCGGGGATCTAGGGCCAGTTCTGTGTTGTACCATAAAGTTTTTCTGTATACATCTCCACTGGCAGATGGAGCACTGGCCAAAGCAAAGCCTGGAGCCCGGTTTGAATCATGGCTCATGGAAAGTGTCCCCCCACTTGCATCCCCGGCCTGGCATGTGCTCACCAAATCCAGGTACTGAAAAATCCCATCAGTTCTTGCTGCTTGTGAGGTTGGTCCATGCTGCAGGCAGGAGTACTCTTAGGTCCATGCTGAGAGATGGCATGAGTTTGAGTTTTCTCCTTGTCAAGCTCTGCATTTCAACCAAAGTCCATATCTGACACAGGCTTTCCTCCACACAGTTTGAACTTGAGGCAAGCTGAAGCTTGCAAGTGGGCTTTTGTCCGTACTCAAATGCCAAGGGAGCAAGAGCATGCACTGTAACTAGGAGAATCCACAGAGTTTTGGGGGCCCCAAAAGCATTTCAAATTTGGTACAGAAGTGTGAAGAAGGGCTAGTGTTTAGGAAAGCTTGTCCATTCCTTCCCAAGATTTCCATCAAGCTAACTGAAGGTATTGCCTCTCCCAAAAAATCTTGTTTCATTTACAGTACTGAACCTTTGGGTCAGAGCCTGTCTCTCTCTCTCTCTGCTTGTAGAGCAGTAAGAGCAACATGTCACTGGAAGCCTTCACTGTAATATAAATCATTAAATAATAACATATAAAAAGCCAACCTCTGGAAAAGGTTCATAGTATGATTTATGACCCTTCCTCAGACTGAATAGCAGCTATTTTATGAATCAGTAGTTCTGCTAGAAGCAAGACCTCACCATTGCTTTGCTCCCACGGTGTTGTGGGTGGCCAGTCTTGTTGCACCCCTCACCCCAGCCAGGGATCAGAGTGCTTCAGAGAGAGTCAGAGCCCTAATATGAGGGCTGTCATGGATTCAAAACAAGCCTTTGCATTACCATGCTATGCCAGTCTGGTTGCTATAAGCAACTTAGATGTTTTCAAGGGCCTGATGTTTCATTCCAATGTTTTTTACTGACCTGGGCGCAAGAACAAGAGACACAGACTGGAGTAACATAGAAATATCTTCTTTATAAGAACAGGACTCAGTAGAAAAGTGTTTCAGAGGCAGTACGGAAGGTACTCAGTTGCCTACATCTTGATACCTATGGCCATTTTAGATGGGAGACTGCCTCATTGCAAAACAGCAGCTGGAGGCCAGACAGAGTAGCCCACACAGTGCCTATGTCTGGACACCTGAATCTCAGCCAAACCATTTTGTATTCTTAAGTGTCACCCTGTTCTTCCCATCCATGCATCCTGAGGCAGATTTCCTCCTCCAGAGAGCTGCTCTCATCCCCCCGTGGGCGTGTGATTGAAGCTGGAGCCCCTGAAGCATGGAGAGAGCTGGTAGGCACCGGGTGTGGGGAGGGCTGTTCAACCCCCTGCGCTGTGCGTACCCCACACTGAAGGGATCCTCAGCAGCCTTACTTGGGAGCTCTCTTTTGCCCTCTGTAGTAGCCCTGTCTGCAATTGGTTTAAGAAAAGATTCTTGTGTGGTTTTCTTCTAGTGACACTGTGTGCAGGAGGGATGTGCTCCACACATGTGGGAAGGGCCAAACCTGGGTTAGACCCTACCTCTTACATAAGAAATTGTATTGAATGCTGGGGACCCACATCCTTTCCCCATTGCTGAACTGCAAGACCAAGACATTCTGCTTAATGTTTGCTGTAATCTACCTAATAGGATCACCTTTTTATCACACTCCAAGCCACCTGTAGTGTTTCAGAGGGCAAGCACCTGCAAACTTTTGGGAACCATTAGTGTTGTTTTGGATCTGTGGCATAGGTCAAGCAACCAAAACAATCTGATGTTTTTTGCTGCGCTGCCCTCCCCCCCCAGTCCCCCCAAATAACTGCGCATAAGGCGGCTCTTTAGGTAAAAGTAAAGATATATTTACATTACTGGAATGCAAAGCTTACAAAACCAGTTTCTATACCTGAGGAGAGATACAGAAACACAGAACAACAACCCCTAACACCTACATCACCTGGGATGTCATTGCTTGGATGTCAACTTGGGTCCTGTATTCCAGTTAGCTCACAAGTCTTGTGTTCAGCTGATTCCCTAGACAGCTCCCAGAGCTGAGATCAAGTGTTTTAGGCAAATCCCACCCTTTGACTAAGCCTTGTTTAGATATTTTGGGGTGAATTCTCCTTTTCTACCCCCTACCTGTTTTTGAAAAGGGCTTAAATTTTAAGTGCAAATTTAGTTTTCAAGCTTCCCTGTAACACTTAATTCTGATAACTGGCCTAATTTAGCTGTGACTTTTTCTTCCCCTTTCCCTTCCCTTGCTCTAGGACCCTTTATGTCTCAGCTGTCCATATGGAGGATTGCTCTGAGAATTCAGCTTCACTCATTCATTCATTCAGACAGACTCTCCGTTGCTTTGCCAACATGTGAACTCATTTGCACAGTGCACAAGAGTCATCTCCTGGCTGATCGGTAGCAACGCAGAGCAGTACCTCTTTTCAGTCTCTGTAAACTCATGTATGTAAAGCTCCTGGGATCCATAGCTAGAAACAGTCACTAAGCAAGAAGAACAGCGAGAATAGAGAGCTCATATCTTTATTAATTTTCCATAGACATCAGATGAGCTGGCAACCAAACAAACTCAGGGATGACTTGGAGGCTGGAGTACTCAAACATGACCTGTTGCTACTGGAGAATACTGCAATTAATATGCCATCATGTAATCAAACAATGAACTTCAGTCATATGAACCACTATCAGAATGACWGTAAAAAACAGTTTCAAGGTAATCTTGAAGAACTAATCTGCTTATCTCCTCAGTTCTTTTAGGAGAGCATTTGATGGTGACATTTCTTTTGCAGGGAAAATAAAGCAAGAAGCATTCACTTCATAATATGGTGTTTGGCTTGGAGAGATGTGAAAGCTCAGTGGAGTCCCTCAGCAGGAATCATTTTGATGGGGGAGATGAGCAACCATGATGGCATGAGTTGTGCTTTGAATCAGGCCAAGCCTTCGGGTAATAGGGGAAGTTTTGAGACCTTGCCCTGTTTGCTGCGAGTCTTTGGCCTGATGCTGCACAGCCCTGTGACCCTCCTGCTAAAGACATGCTTTGGTGAGTATCTTCTTGGCATCATGCTGCCTTACATCACTGCTGCCTTTTCTCTCTGCCTCCAGGTACTCCTTCGCATCTTGGTGCTGCATTGCACAAGGCCATGTATGAGCCAGCTTGGGGAAGAGACCCACAGTGAAAGTGATCCAGCAGAAACGTGCCTCCCCTGACTGCCTAGCCAAAAACCTGGGGAGCTATGTGCTGGAGGGGTTTTGGTTGGATAAAAGCCTCTATCATTTTTGGTAGGAGCTACCACCTCTTCAGCACTTTTGAAGGACATAACACGTTGTGATTTGATACAGAGGAGATGGCTGAGCTGACAGGAGCACCAGGGTAGTCCATGCTCAGGCAGTTTCAGGTGCCAAAGGCACCCAGCATCCTGGTCACTCTCTGCCACATGAAGAGAGAAGCACCACATGTCTCTGGTCGATACAGAGTGCTAAGGGGCTGGGGAACAGCCACCAACCCTCAGTTTTTCATCTGGAAATGTGGGTCCAGGAGCTTCACTTCAGGCAACTCCTTTGAGTCCCTGGCCTGCTTCTCTTTGCACAGCTGTTAGAATAATTCTCAGCTTTATCAGAAAAACAACAAAGACAAACCAAGCAAATCCCATGGTAGGAAATGGGGCGGGGGGGAGGTGTCCTATCTTGTTACTCCAGGTGTCTATAGGATCAGAGCTAAGCRTCCCAGGCTCTTGAGACAATGGCATTCATTTTAATATGACATGAATTGCATCTCTTGTAGATATTTTTCTCTGTTGACTCTGAAGAGAGCATGAGGACACTAGACTGTGGACATCTTTTGGCCAGATGAATCCCGACAAATTTATCTTGGTACTTTCTATCACAGCAACCTTCTGGGACCTGCAGCAGCAGGAAGATGGATGGGCTGTTCGATATATAGGCAGACAGATAAGTACTCCAGCATCATAGTTACCTGTCCTGCTGTTTGTCTATTTTCAGAATATATAAATACACGCACAGACACACAGACACACAGACACACACACACACAAACACATACACACCAGTGATATGATTACCTGTTATACAAATATAAACATTGCTATTGGTGAAATATTTTCCAGTTTTTCATCATGTGTCATGGAACAACTGAACTGGTTGTTAGAACTATGGCCTTAATTATTTCCATAAATCACATTTCCTATATTTTGTTAGATTTCAATTTTAGAATAATGCAAGGATTGAGCTTTGGATGGCAAATTATACAAATTTCTGGAACACAGCATAATGCCCTGAGGTCTCTTACAGATGACTGCTGGCAAATATGATGGGGGAGACTGAGATCTTCTGCTCTGCCACTCTAGCAAAAGATGCTGTAACAACACATGCATAAGATGCTTCCATCAGTTGCTCAATGTGTCAGCGTGCACAGCTGGTGAAGGTGGACTTGCAGTAACAGTGGCCATCAAGGTCACATTCTCTTCTCGCCACATTTGTTAAAGGTGAGAGGCAGAGGTCACTTCTGCAGACAGCTGACAAGGGGTGCTACCGTAGTAACCCACTGTGGCTCTGAATGTCCGTGTAAAAGCCCTCAATGTATCAAACATTAACCTGAACTCTGACCTCCTGCTTTTTGTTGTCCAGCAAGGATTTCCAGACTACCTGGACAGGTGTCTTTTCCCCTGGAGAGATGCTGTGGGAGGGAGCTCTGCAGATGACCTGCTCAAGGGGTCTGGCAGGACGAAAAGCTCATTCCCACTTGTTTCCATCTTGTGGTTAGGCACTCACCTGGAATCAAGGATATGGGATTTTGCTCCCTTTCCAGCTGGCCTGCAGTCCGAGTCTCCAATGTCCTTGGTAAGTGCTGCAGGCACTCCAGCAGGCCTCCCCYCTTCAAAGATTATATAGTGCTCTGAATTCCACTTCAAACATAGGAAAAAGTGTCTATGCCAACATATACCTGCTGTTTCCTGCTGGCATGGTCTAAGCAGCTTCCTCCCTCCTATGTGTGAGCAGTTACCCGTTCTACTGAGATATCAGGGCTCCCTTCATTTGCTGGATCTCCCTGGATTCACCCTTCTAGGGCATCTCCCTCTCTCCATTGACTGTATAGACAGTTTACATACTTGGAGTCACTTTTCTGGGGCCAAAGCATCTTCCTCTGAAGTGTTACTGAAGAAATCAAATGCCTGAAGTCACCTGTGTCCATTGTAGAGTTCCTTCTCTTGCAGTTTGACCAAAATACACGACACAGATCATAATCCTGCCCTCTAGAAATGTTGAAACTCAAATGATTTGAGAAGCCAACAAACCCCAACATTTTATCTGTTTAGTTTGAACTTAAGTTCTAGAGTTTTTTGCCTAGGTTTTCCTAGATTTTTTGCTGTTTCAAAGGTTCACTATGTGACATTCACAAGGAATAAGCTATCTTCACATTTGTAGGTATTGTCCCTTCTGGGTGGAATGTAATGATATTTTTGTGAGGAAAAGTCTTCAGACTGATACAAGAACTAAAGCAACCCAACATACACAACCCCTTGCTTCTGCCAACATGCTTCTGCAAAGAAGGAGAGGGAAGCTAATGTGTCAGCATGACTCACATGGTTGCGATTCCACCAGCATCAGAAAATGGGAGCAAGCAGCACGGTTAGCCTGCCCAGAACGGACAGAAAGATAATGGGACTTTAACAGACTTGATGTGTTAGTAACAACAGCCAATGAACAGCCAAAGGGAAAAATCAAATACACAGATCCTTCTGTCTAAAAATAGTATCTGCAAATAACTGTTTGACATAATACTACCAAGCAGAAGGCTACAGATGACGTGATTTTGTTATGTCAAGAAAAAAGAGTCTTCTGTCCTTTAAGTCTTCAGTTTAGTTTTCTTCTCCCTTTGGAGCTTAAAAAAATCACTGTTGTGCACTAATATGTATTATTTACTGTTACTGTTGATTAAAATGGTGCTAGTGGAGTCTAGCCATGGTGTAATGCAGCTTACAGTACTCAGACAGGGATACTCTTTGGCCAGTATTATCTTAAGGGCCATCAAAGTGGGCTTTTCCTCTCATTTATTCCCCCCGCCCTCCCACACAATTTCCACAGGCCCCAATCTGGACACTGCAAGCTCCTGCAGGCCCTGGTGAAGCAGAGTATGCCTGCCATCTCCATCAGTGGTGCAGGTCATCATGAGAGGCAAGACTCAGGTAACAGTCTGTGCCCTGGACGGTGGTGATTACTGTGAGCTGCATGTAGAGGCTTGCTCCGAATGCTCTGGCAAAACTGTGTTTTTCAGTGGAAGAAAGGATTCTGGTTATTTCTGAGAATGTGTTTGCTTCTTTATCTTAGGGAAAGCATCTACGTTTCCAAGATATGTTTTCAGGTTTTTCTGGAAAAATGAGAATGTCAAAGGCTTCTTGATTGAAGACCTAAGAGTTTGGGTGTTACATTTTGAGGAAAAGAAATAAATATTTTTAAAGAACAAATACCTCCCCATTTTGTGTCCAGGGCTAGTTTGATTTGGTTATCTCACCAGCCTGTCATGAGTAAGAAAGCTTGGTCTATTGCTTGTTTATGAAATTTGGGGTCTTTTCTTGTAAAAGTTTAATGTTCAGTATGTAATATTTAGCACCTAGAGAGATTCTTGCACCTAAAATGATGTGATTCAAGGCTTCAACATTAATAAAGAGATCTCTTTTGTAACAAGTTGTGTATTTCTCTTGTTGAAATGGTTCTCTTTGACTGTCTCTAACTAAAAAATTGCTGAGGGCACATCATTTGCTTGTCTGTCAGTATCTGACAACATAAACATTGCTAGTAATCCAGCAAGCATTCTTACTCTTAATGATTCTTTTGGCTAATAATAACTATCATCTGAATTATAATTGTATAGAGAAGCCCTTGGTATGATTTCCTACACAAGTCTCCAAATCCCTAAACTAAAATGGTGGTCACAGAGTTTGCCAGATGGGTAGGTAAGAGAGAAATGGATAAGGGAGTACAAAGAAATAACAAGATAATGTTTGTTTTCTGCATGGAATATTTATAATTTTCATTCATCRATGTTCAAAGAACTACTCTAGGTCAATTCTAGTCCAGGTCTATCCCCTTCTCCCTGTTCCAATATCACATCACCTAACCAAAAGCCTGACTTTCCGTATGTGCAGAAGAGGTGTCACCCCATATCTAAGGGTCAGTAAGTGCAGTTCATGGGACTTTCTGTGTGGAAAGGCACTTACGCAGCATTTGAAGCTTTGTAGTCTGCATGGCTTCCTGGAGGGAAGCTGGTCCCATGCAGGTGCTTGGAAGAGAACTGTGTAGACACATAACTGTCTGCACCTCACAGTGTGGACCAGCCCTTGGCATCTAAATTGTCCTTTCTGTCTAGACTGACCTTGGGTGAGATCCATCTCTTTTCCTCTTGCTGGCCATAAAGCAGATGCCTCCAGCTGTGCTGGTCCCCGTTGGCTGTCCTTGCAGTCTTTGGGGACGGCACCTCCTGGGAGGTGTTTGTCTCTCTTACTTGGGGCACCTGCTTCACCAGGAGAGGTCTGAAACCTAACATCCCTGTCAACTGTGTAGAAAGTGGGTCAAGACAACTAGCTCAGATGGCAATGGGCATACTGGAAATGTCTAGGAACAAGAGGACATAAGAATGACTGCGCAGGTCAGGCTGAAGATCTCTCCTGTTGGGTACCCTTTCTCCAGAAATGGCCAGGGAATGCCTAGAGAAGAGTAGATCAGCAGGATAACCATCTAGTGATGCCTCAGGATGCTTTGCCCAGTTGGGGACTTCCTCCATCACACTGAGATGCTTCCTCACTAGCCTGTCTGTGCTGAGGGGGACCCGCAGTTAGGTGAGATAAATGGCACCCTAAATTACTCTATCTCTGAAAACATCTGTTCAGCAGGCTGAGGACTGGCTGTGGACATGAGCCGAGATGCTTCTCAGGCAGCAGGGTTTTTGAGTCAGCAGTCCCCTTTATCAGGAGAGTATTTTAGCTGCTGGTCCTGCTCCAGAACAGGCTCCCTGCTCTGGGTTGGCCATTATTTTTATACAAACAACACCTCCCCAACAGTTTTGTCAGTTTTGCTTTTTATTCAGCATTAAACCAAAGAATCTCCAGCCCTTCTTTGAGATATTTATCTCCCTGCTGACACTGAATTCTTTACAGACTGCTTTCCTATAACACCTCCAGAATGACCCTCCCGTCACCTTCAAACAGGCAACATTTAGTCACACCTTTTGTCACCAGTGATGACAGCTTCAGCACACACAGCCTTACTGTGCTCATCCTAACAGCCTGAACTGAGCTTCCTATGACCTCACTCCCTGACCACCACTATCACTAGATACTTCTTTAAAAAGTTTAACTGAATTCATACAGCCAACATCCAGGGATGGATGGTGTTCTTCTGCACTCACTAAACACTTTGCAAAGCTTATCTGTAATCACTGAATCTCTCCCTCGTTTGTATGCAATTTGAAAAACATATATTTACATCTGGGGGAAAAAAGGAAAAAAAAAAAAAGCCTTCACAGTCTCCAAGAGGATGTTTGTCAAGCCTCTCCACAAGTACTTTGTGATCATCTCCAGCTACCCTTTCTCTGCCTATAAATGCAAGGTTCATCTTGTTGTCGCAGCCACTGAAAGCTTTAGGACAGCAGGGTAGCTTTGAGCATGGAGATGTGCAGCAAAGTAGTTCCCAGCATCATTGCTGATTTGGGGAGCCAGGGACAACTTTCCCAGAGCACACTAAACAACTATGCTAGAAGCAGGGAGAGGATCAACCAAAGCCTTATGGATATGGCTCAGATAGTCCCTGTCAAACAGGGACCTGTTCTTGGATGAATTTAAAGGTCTGTCTGCCCGTCTATGATGGTGGAAAGAGAGGTGTTAACTGATGCACTGAGCCAGCGGAAGGACTTGTGACAAATTCAGCACTTGAGATGGCCACCTGCTTATGCATGCCACCTGCCCTTCCCAGAAGGCTGCAATGGCAACTCTTCCTTCCAGCATGCAGTGGCAAACCTCTGCTGAAAATGCACTCAAAAAAAGAGGGGAAGCTTTGTTTTTTTGCACACATTTTCAGGAGGATCCTGGACAGACCACTCTCCCTCTGGGAATAGACCAGCTCTTAGGGTCTCAGGGCTGATCCAGACCCTGTCCTTGGAAGTGCTGGGGACGGAGCTGCACAACGGAATGAAAGGCAGAGCCTGCAAGCAGCGTGTTCGTGCATTGCAACAGGGACTCAGACTGTGCTGTGCTTGAACAAGAGCACGAGAGCCCTCTGCTTGCTGTCCACTGCATGGGTTGGAGGAAATTTCCATAGGTGACAAAGGCTCAGACCACTGTTTAGCTCAAGGCCTCAAGCTGATAGTGTCTCCTAGGGGAAACCAGCATAAGACCTGATTTGATTGATCATAGCAGACTCATGGCTCAAATTCTTTTTCAGTTTGGAAAAAATGACACTCTTGAAAGAAATCCAGGAGCAAAGGCAGATGCCTCCACTTGGTCCAAGGGCATGTTTCCAGTGCAGGATGGACTTGTGCTTGATCCCTGTGCATATAAGCCAGGTTTTCTCAAGCCCATGCAGAGGTGCTGCAGGGAAGTCTGTGGAGGGAAGCCATCTCCTCTGTGCCTGGCCACATGGATGTTGCAGGTGTCAGGTTTGGCAGAAGGGTCTTGGGGAGGGTCCCCAGGATTTCTGGTGGCCAGAATGATTTTAGAAAATCTGTGAACTTGAGTGTGGTTTAATGAGGCAGGAAACACCTCTGTTCTTCCCAGCCCTGTCAGCAGAAGTGCTCTTAGCCTTCCTAGATATTTTTCTGAGATAACCTCAGGGCAGCATACTGCTCACATCCACCCTCTCCAGCCAGGAGACATAGACACTGGTGTGTCTGTGCTACGAGATGAACAGTGGCTGGTGGCTGCCTGGCTACTGTAGCAGACAACAGGGAGTGTCTAGGAGGAGGCACAAGGCATTTCATCCCTGGTTTCTAATGGTCAGCACTCCCAGAGGGAGTTCACTTCTGGCACAGCAGAGACACCCACTGCATATGGTGGTAAATGTGTGTTGTCCGGCTGTGGACAGATGATTGGGTGCCAGATAGCTAGTTCAGTCAGGGAACTGCATCCTTCAGAGGCATCCTGGAGCATGGGAAGAGCTTCCCACACACTGATGAAAGAGAGCAAACTGGTTGAGAAGCTGATCTCATCTGGGAGCTGGCTGTCCCAGGCTGCCTCAGATCAATAGCTAWCTGGTGCAATATTGGCTGTGAGCTCTGAGGACAGGGATGTTTGCCACATGATGAATACAGTGGTTTACTCAGGAGCAGTGACCTAAATGAGGGTCTGAAGCAGCAGCTGCCTTTCACAGAGCAGGCTGCAGTGCAGCTGCAGGTGTCTCCTGTAGCACACAAATGCATCCCCTGCAAAGGAAATCCTCATCCAGGCCATAGTGAGCACAAAGGGAAGCTTATGAGCACACTCATGGGACAGCCACAAGTTAAAGGGTATTTGTGTGACCTTACAACCAACCACATGGTTCTCTTAAAAAAGGTATCTGAACCCACTGTTAGCTTGTGAGAGCCCTCTTCACCTCCATGAGCTCTTGGGAGAGATACCCTAACCACAAGGCAGCTAACAGAATAAGGTTTAATATACATTCAGCAGTGGCAA
This sequence comes from Apteryx rowi, assembly GCF_003343035.1. Classification (NCBI taxonomy): domain Eukaryota; kingdom Metazoa; phylum Chordata; class Aves; order Apterygiformes; family Apterygidae; genus Apteryx; species Apteryx rowi. Next base: position 500,518 of record NW_020450374.1, on the reverse strand, counting down.
AATGGTAGGACATTTAGCCAGCTGAAGCCAGGAAGGTGCTGCTTTCGGATGGTGGAGCGGCTAATGCCACCCATAGGAAGGTACCAGCTGTGCGTGGTGCAACTTCTGCAAGGGGAAGGCAGGACAATTTTTGCCTGGGTCCTCTGAGATGACGCTGAGCATCTGGAGTGGCTCAGGCTCCAGACACGGTCCCTAGTGCCTCTGGGGTGGAGAACAGGTGAGCAAAAGGTGAGAGAGAGGCCTGACGCACCCACATATGCACCTCACCCAGGAATACAGAGCAGGAAATGGGAGGCTGCGAGGGGGAATATGCACCATGTATATCATGCTCATATCAGGCTATTGCTTCTGCTGTGATAATAGCAGTGTTTAGAAATGGATTAAGAGCTTTGGGCACAACTTCCTGTCTCTTCTTCCTCTCCCAAGCACTAATGCACTGCTGTACTGTACAATCATGTCTGTTTATTAGCAGATAATAAAAAGTTAAAACAACAAGACACATAGGCAGGATTCAGCTCACATAACTACAGATGTCTAAGCCTGAGATAGTTCATCCCTTTATAGCGAGTGAAGACCTGTGTCCTAAACACACTGTGTTCATCAGCCTGGTGCCCATGTCTAGCCCGCGATTAGCAGAGGGCCTTTGCCTTTCCTGATTCTGGTTCAGGACACTGTTTCCCAGAGGCCTGACATCAACAGGGAAAACTTCTTGGAAAAAGCAGGTGGCTTTGCGCTCTGCACCAGGCACCCCTCTCAAATTCCTGTTCCTACTGCACTCACCAAAAGGTGAACAAAATATTAGCAGCCGTGCACTTGAAACACACACAGCCTTAGGCAAAAAAGGAGGAAGTGGGGAAGTAGGAACAGGGAGGCAGAGGGACCTGTGCCAGGGTCCAGTCTTGAGAGGGGTGGCTGATGTAGGAAGCAGTATGTGGACACAGATGGGAGCCTGGACAGACCCAGTGGCAAGGCGGGAATGGACACATTTGCTTTTCTGAATACTAACTTGGGCCCCTATTTCCCCCAGGCTCACAGAGCATCTAAGGCTGCCCCAAGAACCAAGGCATGAGGAGCTTGGGCTAAACCACAGAGAGGGACATGGAGGATATTTGCAGTGTGGCCTCACCTCAAGAAACGAGTGCTTCCTCCGGCATTTCTTCCATTGCTTCTGGCATGACTCCTGCAAGGGCACCAGAGCCTGGCAGCTGCTGGGCCCCGCACCTCGTGGCTCCAGAGGCAAACGAAATCCTTGGTGCCATTTTAATGTCTTTTTAGAGCTAATGTTTCATCTTGGGAAAAGTGTTAAATCCACGTAGGCTGTGAAAACACAGTAATATGAAATCTGAATTTAAAACAATTTATGTACAGACCATCATAACATTTTAATGGGGAAAAATACACAGCCTTTTCAAGCTTGAAGAGTCTAAGTAGTATGGTTTTGTATAAATGGCTGATATTTTATTTGTTTATTGGGCAATCTACTTCTTTATATTGTTTGTCAGGCTATATAATTTTAGGTGAAAGCTTTTTAGCATGGTGTTCCTGCCAGAAGAACTTCCTTTATATACGGGTGTCTGCTCCAATGTACATACAAAATAGACCACTAATTGCCTTCTTACCGCATCTTGCACTGTTAACTAGACCCTGGCTACTCAATAAATTAGATGATCCTATTAACAGTGCTGTTGCGCAAATGAGTTGAGCTCTAAAGTAGTTGATTTCATTTGAGGTTCACAAGAGGATCATTTAGTTTAAGAGGTTGATTTAGGCAACTACTATCTGTAGTAATCATTTATTCAGATGGAGGTTTCCTAACAACAACGGGTGGGGGGGGGGGCACGTGATCCCTTCACAGGACATCAACCAAGGGCTGGGGAGACCTGGGCAGACCCCTTCCTTCCTCCATGCCTCTGCTGGCTCTTCCACGCCTGGTCAACTCCACGTCTTTGGACTGCGTGCTACTCTGAATAAAGGTTGTCTCCTACACTGAGCGTGTGCCAGGGCAACATAGCCCTGATTTCTGTGGGCCTTTTGCACGCTACGTTCTTGAAACACAGCATCTCACTTCCTCTGGTTGCTAAAATGAAATTACTCTTGATAATGTTTCTGTAATGCCATGTGGATTTTCCCGATGGATTGTGCAAAAACTATTGCAAAAATAATATCTGGGAGCAGCCTTAAGCCAAAAGATCTAATGAGCATGCCTGGCTAGAAACTCTGTGACTAGGTGATGCTCTATTGGAGCTCACCGAATGTCATTTTGAAATTTAAAATCCAGGAGAGTCTCTCACAGCTGACTCATGTTAGTCCATTCACTGGCAGTGCGGATACCATCTGTGTCAAGCATGAAAGACAAGGGTTTTTACAAATTCAAATTAACTGAAAGTAACCTGACTGGGATTTCTTCTTTCCCCTGTTTTTTTGTATTACTCCAGCTTGCCCATCTTTTCCCTTGAAGCATAACCCCCCCCCCAAGCAATTCTTCATGTCTTGTGTTCTATGTACACCAAGGGGCCCTTGGGGTTTTCACCTGCTTGCTGAGCCTTCAGTCAAGAGGTGTCGTTCCAGGAATGGGGCTTCTGGCTACACTTCTAATACATTTATAATCTGTCAGAAGAGACTCTTCCCATTAGACTCTTCCTGAATGGACAGGGCCAATTAGTCTCCTAAATTAACACTGAATGTTTTCTGACTGCCTTTTTTTCAAAGCTTCCTGTTATTCCTAGAGCTTGGACCAAATACTGAGTTAATGATTACTGGGTGGAGTTTCGCTGATTATTCTGAGGAAACAGCCTTTTTCAGCCTTCTGGACACCTTACGCAGGACGTTCAATCAATGTCTTTTGTCCTTGTCAGCTGATGCATTAAATCAGGTGGTGTTTAGGTACATAAACTCGTTTCAAGGTCTGAAAATGTGCTTTCCAGCGTTCAGGTAAGGACCAATAAAATCTACATGCATCTTTAAGGGAATGAAAATCTATTAGAGCTTTCAGTTAAATGTGCAAATTTACACTCATTATGTGTGTACAGTGCATCATAACTCTATAGAAACATTGATTTTTTCTAGCCTGTTATGTAATTGTAGCTTCAAACTTGGCATTTTAAACTTGGGCTGGACATATCTTTCTGATGTAATATAAATCTAGATGTGCAAATACCAAAAGGAAATATACAAATGCAAGAAAAGAAATACATAAATAAGGAACTGGAAAATACTAGATGGAAATACAATTTAAAAGATTATGATGGAGAAAGCAAAAGTGAAAGCGAAAGCAAAACAGGGAAGGGAAGGGAAGTGGAAAAACTTAAGGCTTGGTGGATCCTTAGCATAACTAAATTGCATTTGAGTCATTGTATTATAAGTAAATGAGCAAACAAATAAGTGTTGCACTGTGCGATAAACATTTAGATTATTTTACATATACAAAGAAAACAATGATCGTTTTAGATGAGTAAATGAGAAATCCATATTTTTAATTAGTTTTGCTTACTTTCTTATTTGTGAATTATCCATGAGAAAATTCCAATTTCTTTTCCTTCAGTTGTTAAAACATGAGAAAACCTAAATAGTTTTCAGAGGGCAGATGTCTCTTAATGTCACCTCTTAATGTGTTAAATATTTAAAATTCAGCCTGTATTAATAACTGATTGGACACATAAGGTGCAGATACATTTCTCTTCCCTCACTGGATGATTATAAGTGTTGGACCCATTGTAGTGTATTAGACAGACAAAGGAAACGCTAGTAGGAAAGCTGAATGAACAATTTCAATTCATGCCCTTGTATATATACTCTGTGAGATGATACTTCATTTCCTGTCCTCCTCCTGTTCGTTCCCAGGATTCTTCTCTCACTTACAGCATGATATAGACAGAACCCAGTTAAAGAAATTCTGTATTTGTTTTACTTTCTCTTTTCAGGTGTTTGAGTCCAGGTCTTATTCACCACATGTTTTATTGCTCCCCTGCTCAGAGAACAGTGGGATGGGTTTCCTCACAGGTTCCTCCTTAGCATTGCCCTCTGCAGGATCTGAGTGTTGCACAATACAGTACCTTGAGGGCTGATGTGATTTTCTTGTTTTACTGATGGGAGAAGGAAGTTCGGGTACCCTGATTTTTAAATGGATTTAAGTCATTGCATTGATTTAAGTGGGCCATAAATCTGTAAATCCTTTGCAAAATCCAGGTGAGATTAAGTGGGATTAAGTTACAAGGTATCACTAATGCCTAGTTTAAGTACTGAGAAGCCCTGCTGGACTCGCCAGTTTAGACACAGTCCATGTGGACAGCACTGGAGAGGGTCAAGGCACTCCCAGAGCCCAGTTCAGCTCTCTGCAGAGTTCCTGTGGCTTTGGATGTTCAAAACCAGACTCCCCAGAAGCTTCCCCTACTCTTCGGAGTGTTTCAGACTACTGCAATCCTTACACCCAGAAAAGCAAGACCTTTGAAGCTAGTAACCCTTTATGTGAAGTTCAGCCCAAGAGATTCATCAGAGTTATGTTAGCTTCCCTCAGTCTGGCTGGCAGGAGCACATGGTGGCATTGCCCGGATCCTGCTTCTCATCCAGCCGCAGGGCTGGGAGAGCACACTCTCCTTCTCTGCTGGCTTTTACACCCAGGTTTCTCCCTGCAGGCAGCGCAGGGGAGGGGGAAGAGGTCAGGCTGGCATATTCCCAGGTCTCACCCTGATTTGAGCTGGGAGCATGCTCAGATCTAGACCTCTGAACTGCTTCCCCTGAAGGGTGAGCATGTCACATGTCCTCAGCATACAGCATCTTCCCACTCCACTCTGCCCATAGCCGGGAGAAGGAGCGATAGGAACATCCCCCAGCTTTTCACTTCTGGGCTTGATACCATGACTACAATGCAGGAAGGTCTCACTCGGTCCATGCCCAAGGCTGGGACATTCTCATTGTAGAAAGAAGTTGTGGAGGGCTTAGCTGCTAAGTTTTAAGAGTCATATGTGAAGCCTTTGTGATTTGCAGCAGCTCAAAGTCTGGCTAAATGTGGGCAATTTTGCACAGAGAGATTAGTCTGGAGCAATGTTACTGTGGGAGAACATCCCAGTAGAGCTGTTAACATGTTTAAATCCAGCAAAACAATGCAGCACCAGAGAAAACAGGTCAGGAAAACCTTGTGTAGGATCGCTGTCTCAGGGTGTCAGCTATCCCAGTCCTCTGTCCCAACTCAGGATCAGCCGTGCTTACGCCACTCTTGGTAGAGGCTTGTTTAACCTGTTTTTAGAGACTTTCAGAGACTGTCACTCCACATCTTCCCTGTACGATCAGTTCCAATGCTTCACTACCTTCTGTTTCCTTGTTTCATTCTGGTACAGATCCAGACTATTTTAATGAAAGTTTTCCAAAATGTTTGGTGAGAGGCAGAGATTCAGAATGGAAAATTTCACTTCAAATGGTTGAAGTCTGGCAAAGTCATAATCGGCAAACAACAGGGGAGGGCTGTGGTGAGAACTGCCAGGTGAGCCAACAGGAGGCCGAATGCCACCTGTACAACAAGATAGGACCAAGACACTCCAGCTTAGTCTGGGCTGGACTTTGAAAACTTGCTCTACAACACAGCCCCTATCCTGAAGATCTTGTGGGCTAGGAAAACATGAAAGCAGACAAAGGCTATGAGGAAGAATTCACTCTGGGTTATATTTCTGCCCTAAATATCTATATTTAAATACATACATACATATATATATTTCTACTCCTATCTGGTGTAATAACCAGAAAAGGAAGATAGTAGAAAAGAAAGTTGTGTGGGGCAGACAACATGAAACTGTTTCCATTTCAGTGGAAAGATTCACAGTATTTTAAACTGATTCATCAGCTCTTCTTACAATGCAATTAAATTGTACTTCCTTGGTGACAGTCGATATTCCTACTAGAAAATGAAATGAAATAACAGAGAAAAGAATGAAAAATGAAGAGATGTAAAAGAGCAAATATAAAAATGACACCATGCAGGTAAGATCCTCTCCTACTCTCAGTGTTTCCCAAGGCATGTCTCCCACATATTTCCTGCCTGAGGTCTTGTTCAAAATGGCTTACATAATCTTCATATAGTTCAAGACCTGGCCCATACCTACCATGTGAACAAGCTAATGTGTGCCAGGAAGAACAAACTGAAGTAACAGTGGGTGAATTCAAAACCTTTCAGAGACCAAAAAAGCTCCTTGCAGAAAAGCTGATGAATCAGTGTTACTATAAGGCAGCTGGAATAGTTTGTGCTCTTGTTTTTATCATTAGTGCTAAGAGGGAAAGACAGCTTTGTTTTCACATGGTTATTGATTATTAACCAGCTTTGTGAAAGGTTACCTTTCTTCTAGATACAGCAGAGTGGGGGTTTTAAAAATCAATCCCTGGGAAAGCTCTGTTTCCCAGTCAACTTTTCCTTCTCCCACTGCTGGACATTGCCATGAATATAGTTTTCCTGTGTTGGTTTGAACAGGGCTGAGAAAGAAAAAGAGATTGTTTTGAACATGTTCCAGTCAATATTTCTTCAATATTTCTTTTCTGGCAAAATGTGAACAGGGAAAAAAAAAACCCAAAAAACAGTTGAGCACTGAGAAGTCATCAAATTATTACTCAGATTTAGAAAATCAAACCCAGATCCCTCTGAGGAGGTATGACTGAACTATACTTCTTGCTATTTTGTATTTTAGTTTGATAGTCAAAAAGGTGGGAGGTATGATAAAACTAACATAATTTGTAATGGGAAAGGGAACTAATTGAGTAGAAGATCACAAATTATTTGCACTGAAAGGCAAACAAAATGGTCCTGTCACCTTTCCTAGAAAAAAAAAAATGCTGTGCCCAGATGGTTTTACACTTCACTGATCTCAGCAGCTTGCAGTAATGTTAGCCAGACATTACTGGGGAAGAAGTGGACAAGATTTTCAAGATCTTCAGAAAACAGTGACTCACATTAAGGTCCTAAATTAAGCATCTTAGGTAAGATCTTTAAAAATGCCATTGGATTTGAAGAGGATGAAATTACATATATAATGATGTATATATTACAGCTTACCTTTTAAAATCATATGGATACCATATTAGATATGAGGCTTGTCTTTCCAAACCACTGAGCACTCAGCAATGTTCCTATTACATTGCAAAGTTTCAGGCTTGGTATAATAGGGAAAAACACAGTTAAACCATGCAGGCAACTTCTCTTCTGCTAGACAAACACTGAGCTAAAGCAATGTGATCAAATCTTAACCTGTCCTTAAAAAACACTTGAATTGAATATGGTAATCCAAGTATTGCAGTGGCTTACAATCATGTGGTTATTGCATAGTCTCACTACAGGACAGCAACAGCTGAGTACCTGAACCACTTGTTACTGATACTAGAATATGTCGCTCCCTGCTCTTGTGTTAAGGATAATTAAAACGTGCCTGCAGTACTTAGTATTGCTACCACTACTATCATCCCTCAATTACTGATATATACTCATAGCTTCATTTTTGTTCAGTTTCTTGGCATAAGAAACCTACTGTAAGTATCTCCCATCTTAGCAGATCCTTAAGCAACTTTGGTGAGAGTGGGGCTGTACAAATGTCCTACTGTGGGTGAAGCCTGGGACCTCCAGCCGAACTGCAGCGTACATCCAGCCAGGCTTTAAGGTGAAGGAAAATCTATGCATCCCCTTGTTAATTTGTTCTAGCCATGAATTTATGTGCAATGAATGCCTTGTTTTAAATTTGCTTGTTTACCTGGTTTCAATGGTTAGATACTAAACCCTGTTGTACCTTTATTGTTTGGAATAAACACACCATCAGTATCAGCTATCTTTTCTTCATATAGTTACCTATAGACTGAGGATGGTCACTCCAAGCCTGCCATAGCCACCAACTAGGAGAATCAGGGCAGGGGAAGTTCCCAGCTGGGAGATGGCAATGTGCATTCAAGAGGTCCCTGGGCTCACAGCTCAGTGCTTGCACCTGCTGAAAGTGTTCAAGAGCTGCTGGCATTGCAGGAGTCCACATATGAGCTAAAAAGGCAACTCAGCACCTTTCTGTTTCTTTCACTGCGCCTATTCATCTCAAGTCTCTTCCAGTACAAGAATTAAGACTCACTAAATGAGGCCAAGTACCAAGCAAGCAAAGGGTGGCAGTTCTTCACACAGTGATATTTCATCTGTGGAACTCTGCCAAAGGATGGTGTGGAAGGTAAAGGTTCACATAAGGTTTAAGGGTAGACTTAAAAATTGGAGGAATTCACTGTGGGCTAGAAAAAGCTGCACAGCTCAGAATACCCCTTGAGCTGAAAATGCTGGGAGCCTGAGAAAACAGATGGGTGCAGTATCGTATGTGCATACCGTGTTCTGACTGCCCTAGCCATCACTTGTGGACATTGCTCAGGAAGAAGGTTTGGGATCACTGGATCTTTGCTCTGAGACAGCACAGCAGTGTCTGTGGACCCCCGCTCACCCCCGAGGCAGCAGGGTCTGCGCCCCTCCATCATGCATTTCCCAGCCCAGGCACACACTTGGGTAAGACCTGCTCATGGCTCGGAGGTTTCATGTGAGAACCCATAACTTCGGAGGGGCTCTTCAGGCAGATTCCAGTGGCTTCATCCTTCCTGGATGGTCCCTGGGCTCGGACTCTGGCCGACTCTCACCTCCCCGCTGCACCCCCACTGCCAGACACCACCATGCTGCAAGCTGGGCCCGGGGTCCCCAATGCCAGGATACACAGTGGGGTCCTTTTCCTGCACTGCAGCCTGCTGCCTTGTTGGTAGTACGGCAAAGCATGCCCTTATCACCTGCTCATGCAGGCAGAATGAAAGAGAATTAGCTCTAAATTATACGAAATTCATTTGCCTTGGAGGGGAAATGTTTGTTCTATTTAGAAATGTTCGTTATAGAGAGAGGACCGCATTAAGACACTGGGTAATGGTCCTCCCTGGAGAAGAATCAATTTGCTCTGTTTTTTATGGCTGCACGTTTGTTTGTCCGCGCCGGTTCCTCGTGGAAATCCCGGGGCTGTAAATGCTCCGGGGAGCGGCGCGGAGCTCGGCTGCCCCGCGGGGCCGGGCCGAGGCGGCGCCGGCGTCGGGGCCGGGGCCGGCACCGGGCGAGCACCCTCGGTGCCCCAGAGCCCCGGGCCCGGGGCGGGGGGCACAGTGATGCCTATTCCAGACAGGGACAGGATACTTTCCCCGATCCCCGCTCCAGGGCTGCTCTCCGGGGGCCTCCAGCGCGGAGGAGCCTGGGGGCGCGGGTTTAGGGTGGGTTTGATACACAAGAAGTCGGCACCTGGATTAAATGGGGGGCTGAGTTCAAAGGACACCTGTGTCTGCAAGAGGCCTCGGGGAAGACATCCCGTCCGCGGGTGCGAAGGCTGCTGAGCAGGGTTGGGGCGCTCCGCTAAGGGAGCTCGCCCGGCTCTGCAGATCCACCCCGAGGAAACCAGCGTCGCCGTGCGGGAGCCTCGGAGTAGCCCCTGCAGCCACGCTCGCTCTGGGGCCGCACACCGGGCTGTACCGCTCCCCCCATCCCCGGAGGGGCTGGGTGTCCCGCAGCAGGCCGGAACCCCTGCCCGGGATGCCAGGGGATGAAGAAGGAGGGTGCGGGGCGGGGGGAGTCCGAGGAGCAGTGATGTCTATCGGTAATTCCCGCTAATAAAATACTTTTTCACTATCCGCACTATAATTGGTTTACAGCCTTTTTTGTTTATTTATCCATAAGAGCTGCTGTTAAATGGCTTGGGAAAGCAATTGCCTAATGGCTCAATATTGAATCAAAGACTCAGTGTGCTTTCTGAGAGATGGGGGACCCGAATGGATTCATAGCGGAAACTCATTTTAAATGTAATGGACTGGGCGGTTTTATGATCCCTCGGAAGCCGGCATGTGAGCGAGGTGCCCAGAGGTCTCCCTCGCCGCCTGCTCGGGGATGTGTTTCCTCCGGCCGAGGGGCCAGCACGCCGGGCAGCCCCCCCCGGCGGAGCCCGCGGGCCCGTGTGTGCGCCCCGGGGGAGGAGCAGCAGCCCCCGCCCGGCGGTGGCGGCCCGGGCCGCCCTCGGGGACCCCTCGGCGAGGCGGCGCGGAGCGGAGCGGAGCGGAGCGGAGCGGTGCGGTGCGGCGCGGTGCGGCGCGCGGAGGGGAGCTGGGCGAGCAGGAGGTGTGCCTGCGTGCGAGGCGGCGAGCGCGGCCGCCGGGGCGAGCGCAGGGAGGCAGGGAAATGATCTTTGTCCCTTTCGGCAGCTCTCCGCCTCCTCATAGCCTCGTCACCAAGTCAACCGGCACCAGCCTGGAGCAGATTATCTCCGAGGGTCAACACATTGCAGCCCAAGCCGCGGAGAAGGCTCCCAAATTTACCCCTTCGGCAAACAATCCGCTGCCTATCGCTCGCTCTGTTGATAGCATTGTGGTCCCCGCGGCCGCATCCCCCCGGGCAGGGGGAGAGCGGGCAGAAAGCAGGGCTGCGCCTCCTTCCGCGGCCGCGGCACACGGCTTGGCCCCGAGGGAGCCTGCGCCCCGGCTGCCCCGGGCATCCGCTGCCCATCGCCGCAGCGCTACGCGGAGGTGTCCCTGCAGCCGACGGTCACCGGGGGCCAAACCCCTCCGGGAGCCGTGTCCCCCGGCCCCCACGGGTTTTGCTCCCCGGGCCGCCCCCGCGGAGCGCGGGGACGAGCAGCCCTTGCGCAGGCGGGGAGGGGGAGACGCGGGCCTGGGGGCCGAACCCCGGCCGCCCTCGCCGAGCCCACCCGCACGGCGGCAGCGTGCGGAGCGCAGCTCGGCCCTGCCCCACTTCACCCCGGGGCCACCCCCGGCTTCCCCCGGCCCCGCCAGCCCCACACCGCCGGGCGCCTGCCGCGGGGCGGGCGGGAGCGGCGCCCCGACGGTGGTCCCGCGCCCTCCCCACGGGGCCAAGGAGAAGTGGGTTGTGGGTTGTGGGGCCACCCCGGGTGGCCTCTTATGGGTCCCGCCCCGCCCCGGAGGGCCGCGGGAGGGCTCACGTGGGGGGAGCGGCGCCTATGGGGAGGCGGCGGGAGCCGGGCAGGGCGGCGGGGCCCGGCGGGCGGCGAGCTGTCAAAGAGGCATCCCGGGCGCCGGGAGCGGGAGCAGCCCGATGTGTCCCTAGCTCCGGACACCCCCGCCCCGGTAGCCATGAACACTGAGGAGCAGTATTACGCCTCGGCGCAGCTCTACAAGGAGTCGTGTGCGTTTCAGAGAGCCCAGGCGCAGGATTACAACCCCAGCCCCCCCGCCTGCCTCTACATGGGCCGGCAGCAGCAGACTCCGTACCCCGGCGCCTTAGGGGCGCTGGAGCAAGGCAGCCCGCCCGACATTTCGCCCTACGAGGTGCCCCCCATCACAGAGGATGCCGGGGTCTCGCACCTGCATCACCACCATCACCACCATCACCACCACCCTCATCTTCCTCCTCCCCACCAGGACGCGCTGCCATTCGCTGACGGGGCGGACACGGGGGCGATAGAGGAGCCCCGTGTGCAGGTGCCTTTCGCCTGGATGAAATCCACCAAATCTCACGCCTGGAAGGGACAATGGACCGGTAAGCCCGCCGCCCGCTCCCCTCCTGCCGCCGACCGGCCGCTCCTGGCGCTCGCCTCCCCGGCGGCCGCGAAGCCCCCGCGGCGC